>NC_142134.1:73633467-73941935 GCF_024610735.1 Ursus americanus | reverse complement strand
CCTGGGTCTCTTCCTTCCCTTTTAAGGTCACAAATCCCATCATGAGAGCTTCACCCCCATGACCTGATGCAAACCCAATTGCTTCCCAAAGGCCTCACCTCCAAATACCATTACACTGGGAATCATGGTTTCCACATATGGATTTGGGGGGACACAAGCATTCGGTCCATACCTAGAGCTCTTCTGTCTCTGTATTACAGTACCCAAAGTTTTGTCTTCTTTTATCTTTCCCTTAAAATATCCAATGCCATTTAGACTCAATAATGTTGCTGGTGGGAGTGAAGTATCTTTCATTTGATGGATGGATCTTTCCAACCATCTTTCTTTTCAACTTTTTTTTATAAATATATTTTTTACATTTTTTATTATGTTATATTAGTTGCCATACAGTACATCATTAGTTTTTGATATAGTGTTCCATGATTCATTGTTTGCATATAACACCCATTGCTCCATGCAATACGTGCCTTCCTTAATACCCATCACAGGCCTATCCCAATCGCCCACCCCCTTCCCTCTGAAGACCTCAGTTTGTTTCCCAGAGTCCATAGTCTCTCGTGGTTCATTCCCCCTTCTGTTTACCCCCCTTCACTCTTCCCTTCCTTCTCCTACTGATCTTCCTGCTATTTCTTATGTTCCATAAATGAGAGAAACCATATGATAATTGTCTTTCTCTGCTTGACTTATTTCACTTAGCATAATCTCCTCCAGTCCCATCCATGTTGCTGCAAATGTTGGGTAATTGTTCTTTCTGATGGCTGAGTAATATTCCATTCTATATATGTACCACATCTTCTTCTTTTTTTTAATAATAATATATTTTTTTATTATATTATGTTAGTCACCATACAGTACATCCCCAGTTTTTGATGCAAAGTTTCATGATTCATTACTTGTGTATAACACCCAGTGCACCATGCAATACATGCCCTCCTTAATACCCATCACCAGCCCATCCCACCCCCACTGAAGCCCTCAGTTTGTTTCCCAGAGTCCATAGTCTCTCATGCTTCATTCCCCCTTCTGATTACCCCCCCTTTCTTTATCCCTTTCTTCCCCTACTGATCTTCCTAGTTCTTATGTTCCATAGATGAGAGAAACCATATGATAATTGTCTTTCTCTGCTTGACTTATTTCACTTAGCATTATCTCCTCCAGTGCCGTCCATGTTGCAGCAAATGTTGAGAACTCGTTCTTTCCGATAGCTGAGTAATATTCCATTGTATATATGGACCACAACTTCTTAATCCATTCATCTGTTGAAGGGCATCTCGGCTCCTTCCACGATTTAGCTATTGTGGACAATGCTGCTATGAACATTGGGGTGCGTATGGCCCTTCTCTTCACTACGTCTGTATCTTTGGGGTAAATACCCAGTAGTGCAATTGCTGGGTCATAGGGTAGCTCAATTTTTAACTTTTTAAGGGACCTCCACACTGTTTTCCAAAGTGGCTGTACCAACTTGCATTTCCACCAACAGTGTAAGAGGGTTCCCCTTTCTCCACATCCTCTCCAACATTTGTTGTTTCTTGCCTTGTCCATTTTTGCCATTGTAACTGGCGTAAGGTGTTATCTCAATGTGGTTTTGATTTGAATTTCCCTAATGGCTAATGATGTTGAACATTTTTTCATGTGTCTGTTAGCCATTCGTATGTCTTCTTTGGAGAAGTGTCTGTTCATATCTTCTGCCCATTTTTTGATTTGATTATTTGTTTCTCATGTACTGAGTTTGAGAAGTTCTTTGTAGATCTTGGATACCAGCCTTTTATCTGTAGTGTCATTTGCAAATATCTTCTCCCATTCCATGGGCTGCCTCTTTGTTTTGATGACTGTTTCCTTGGCTGTGCAGAAACTTTTTACCTTGATGAAGCCCCACAAGTTCATTTTTTCTTTTGTTTCTCTTACCTTTGGAGATGTGTCAAGGAGGAAGTTGCTGTGGCTGATGTCAAAGAGGTTGCAGCCTATGTTCTCCTCTAGGATTTTGATGGATTCCTGTCTCACATCGAGGTCTTTCATCCACTTGGAGTTTATCTTTGTGTATGGTGTGAGAGAGTGGTCAAGTTTCATTCTTTTGCATATAGCTATCCTACTTTCCAACTTTATCTTCCAAAAAACTTCCTCCTAACCCCTATACCACCCTACGTTCTGGCCAATCCGTGATTCTGTCTCGTAACCCTCCCTTTACCTTACCTGTTCCCTCCATTTGGATCTACTGCCTTTCACTTCTAACCCTCTTATCAAAGCACTCCCTGATCACTTCAGTGGGCACCTCTCCCTCTCTCTCTTTCTCTATTATTAGCTTTTATAGGTGGAAGGAACTCAGATGCGGATCCAAATTCTACTTGCATCATTTACCAGCCGTGTGATTTTGAGCAAATTCCATAACACCCCAGATTCACCTCAGCTTCCTCTCTTATTAAATGAGGAGACCAAATGCCTGCCATGCCTTGGGGGACTTTGCAGGTGTCATTTTCTCTGCCAGGAACAATCTCTTCTTCTGATTTGCTTGGCTGACTCATTCTTCGGGTTCAGCTTAGGAGTCACTTCTTCTTGGAAGCCCTCTTGATTCTCCAAATTGGGATCAAGTGGCCGCTACTTCCCCTGTCACTACTTTCTGTTACATTGTAATGATGTGTTTGCTTGTTTGTATCTCTTTCAAGGCCCTATCACCAGGCCTGGCGCATAGAGTAGATGATTAGAAAATACTCCCCAAGACACTTCACTAATTTTGTGTGTAAAGCACAAGGCACATAGTAAGTGGCTACTTGATAAATTGTAGTTTTCTTTTCCTTACTTGTACCTTGGTACCCAGAACTGAAGTTACTGCTACTTGTTTCTGTCTCTCCACTTGATTTTATACACTTTAAGACCTGGATCCACTTAAGCCCCGAATCTGAGACTCAATTATGTTCGTACCTCCCATGGTTCTACCTCTCAGTACCACCCACACATATATGGTTGGATGAGACAGTGATACATATTAGTCTGAAATAGTTTTAATTCAAGTTGTCATGTTAGGAAAACACTTTGCCTGCCTCCACTGGTGTCACGAGAGACTCCACATTCCTTCAGAATGGCGTTCCTTTCAGTAAGAGGTGCTCAGTGTTTGTGGAATGAATAGATGCCCAGCATGTCAGGTGTTTCTTGTTTGTGTCGGTGCTGGATTTGAGGTGATCTCACGAGGACAGAGAGCTCCTGGTTCTTCATCTTGCCTCTCCCTGGCCTTGACTGTGGATCGGTGCTTGAGAAAGTCTTGCTGAGCTGAACTGTGAAAAGAGCCTTGGGTCTCAGCTTTCTCCTTGATCTTTGGAGTCCTCTGAGAGAACTGGCCATGGATGTTTCGGCTCTCATGGTGGCAGATGGTGTGTGGCCGTATCAAGGGAGAGAAGCAAAGAGAAGAGGCATGGGTAAACTTTAAAGAGGAAGAAAACCCTGTCAGAAGTCAGGCATGGACACCCAGTCTCTCTTCTCTCTTCCTTGATGCCCATTTCAGAGACATCCGAGGAAGAAGAAGTAAGAAGCTACAGTTCCTACAATGGGAGACAAGGGGCCGGCATGTCGGGTGGACAGACCAGGACAGAAGGCCAAGTAGCACAAAAGGCTGGCTCTCCCCACCCTGCCCTCAACCCTGTGGGGCAGGCCTCGGCTGGTCCTGGACTTCCCAGCCCCAACCATGTGGAGCGGCCAGGGCTGCTGAGAGACAGAAAGTGTGGGCAGGGCAGGAGGGTGAGGGCAGCTGTTGAGGGCAGGCACGACAGCAGAGGTGCCTGGAGAGCTCTTTTATTTCATACTTGGATTTACAAGTATAATGAGGCTTCATCTGTTGACTGCCAGCCTACCATCCATCAACCCCGTTCCACTGGAGGCAGAGACCAGGTCCTGTTGGGCCTCTGAAACATTGGTTTGCTCCCTTCTCCTGCCTTGTAGGCCTGGTAAACAAAGGGAATGGAGCTACAGATGGAAGTTTGCTGCACGCATGTGTCTGGGGGCAGACAAGTCTGCGGCTGGTGTCCCTGCCAGGAAACACACCAGCTGGTGCTGTTTTTACGTCTGCTCTCCCTAGCTCCAACTCCAACGGGGAGCAAGTCGGGGAACTGATGTGCTAAGCCTGCTTCTTTCTCTCTCCAGCTTCCATTCTGGGTTTATACATTCTTGGCATGAGGGCTGCCCAGCTGTAGGCCCTGCTTCCTGGTCCTCCTGGTACTGAGTCTGTGATGATTGGCCCTCTGGGAGGCAGGGAGGAGGTCGATGGCTTCCTGCACCTGCTCTGGCTTGCATTGGGGACTTCCCCTTTTCACCCATTACGCTGAGACAGCTTAGTACAAATGGACTATTTCTAGCTTATTTTGGGGGGAAATTGGATTGAATTCTCTGTTCAGAAGGGTAGCCTCTTGGATAATGCTAGTACTGTACCTTGAGAGCAGACAACGTGGATCCCACATTGAAGACTATCCATCCATCACCTGTGTTATACTGGGTTCCTCAAAGTAGAGGCATTACAAGCTCTTTGGAATACGTAATTCTGATTCATAGATTTAGTAGGTGAGTGACTTTGGGAAGTTTCTTATTTAACCTCCCTATCTCTCTCAGTATCTTTATTTACAGAATGAAGAATGAATAAAATGATGAATGGATGAATCTATCATCTATCATCTATCTATCTATCTATCTATCTATCTATCTATCTATCATCTATCATCATCTATCATCATCTATCCATCCTTCTATCTATCTAATCATCTGTTGATAATTTATCTACCTAGGAAGAGAGAGTTTCAGTTCTAATCCCCTCCTGGCCTTCTACCCTTATGAGTGGTGCTGTTTGTGTAAAAATCTTACAGGCTTCCAAATCCCATTATATAATCAGATGTTTATAATTTCGGGTTTGCTAATGTTAACCTTGCAAATCACATATCTGCATATGTGTGTGTGAATGTTTGCGTGTGTTTGTGTGTCGGTCATTAAAACTCTATCTTGAGAGGCATATGGCGTCATGATGGTACTCTAAGGTCCGAATATCCAGGTTGGATCTTGGCTCTGCTATTCAATGGTGATTTCACCCTAGACAAGTGGATTAAAATCTCTGTATTTTAGTTTTCTTTTATAAGATGATGCTAATAATACTAATGCCTATCTTTTGGTGGTGTAGTGAGATTCAATGAGTTTACATAGTCATTACTTAGAACAATGCTTGGTGCGTGGTGTGCTAGTGAAGTCTCCCTCACTCCTTAATGGTCTTTGTGTTTCCCTTCTTTCCTTGTCTTCTTCCAGCTACTCTTCTTTAAGTACACACAATTGTGTTGTCCCACTGCCCTCTGTCATGAGAATGGAGACCCCGCTCATGCCCCTTCTGTGTCACATATAGGTGTAGATATACGTGCACATGCACATATGCACAACACACACAAACATGTACTCACATATGTAATACAAGTAATAATTTCAATGTCATTGGGAACTAAGGTTCTCCTTATTAGAAAAAGAAGATACAAGTAAAATGATCTGCTGATATGTTTTCTCTTAAAAAGAAAAAATTAGTTCTGTCCATTGAAAAAACCTAGAAAGAATGATCCATTCAGTAGCAATGAGGACCTTCACATCCTAATTTTGGTCTCCAAATAACGTTTCTCACAAAAGAACTGGGGTTTCTTGGAGAAGTACATTAGTACAGGTCCGAGATAGGGAATGTATAGGATGAGTGTGGGACATCTTGTCACGCCAGAAAACAAGGAAGCTATCAAACTCTTGGAGTCATGTTAAAATGACTTAGGAGGGGCGCCTGGGTGGCTCAGTCGTTAAGTGTCTGCCTTCTGCTCAGGGTGTGATCCCAGCATTCTGGGATCGAGCCCCCCATGAGGCTCCTCCACTAGGAGCCTGCTTCTTCCTCTCCCACTCCCTCTGCTGTGTTCCCTCTCTTGCTGGCTGTCTCTCTGTCAAATAAATAAATAAAATTTAAAAAAATAAAATTAAATAAAATGACTTAGGAGCAATGTGAAGTTGCTTCCCATAGCTGAAGATGGAAAAATGTAAACATCAAAAGGGATAATAGCTGCGATGTAATTAAGTACATCAAATATACAAGAAACCCATGACTCATAATAATATTTTAAATAAACAAGAGAGTCGCTGGTTACTTTTGGAAGATTCTAGGGACTGAATTAATTATTGAGAAAATTAATAAGTAAAGGAAAATCGAAGGAAACATAACATTCGTCCTTATTCCCTTTACCTCAATAGAACCAAATACACTTCAAAATGCACTCACACACACATAGATGCCTCCTGATGGAACCTCACCATACCATAAAAAATGACCAAAAAATGAAGTTGAATGTGATTAAACCTCTGCATTTAACTAATGGTCTCCAGGAAATGCAGGAGATAGAGGAACATATTAAATACCACCACAATCCTGAAACTCAGCAAAATCTAGAATGTGGGAAACTTTGCTGGTAAAGGTAAAATGATACATAACTTCAATAAATACGTTGTAAGGGAAAACAAAAGAGGTAGAGGAAGCACAACGATAAAAAGAAATTAAAAGACATATCAATCAATGTAATAAGGAAATGGAGGAACTCTGAGCAGACTGGATATTTGATGCTAGGATGGAGTTATTGTTGATTTTTTTAGACATGATAACGGGATTGTAAATATGCTTTGAGAGAAAGGTCTTCTATTTGAGAGTTATATTCTGAAATATTTATAGATGAAATAGTATAACGTCTATATTTTGAAATTTGAAATGTATATACTTGAGATGCTTTGAAATTATCCGGAGTTAGGGAGTGGGGAGGGATAAATAAAATAAGATTCATCATGAATTGATAAATTGTTGAAAGCTGGAAATAGATACATGGGGTTTCATTATATTTTTCTCTCTGTTCTTATATATGTTTATAATTCTCCTTAATAAGTATTTTAAAGCCAAAGAAAGAGCAGTGGTGGCCATACTCTCTTTTCATGGGATTTCTCCATGGTCTGCTCCCTAGGCTCCTCCTTAAAAACCTCACTCCTTTCTGCCAATCTTGGCTCCATCGGCTGGTTACACCCTCTCGATCCAGACCCTGCAGGTGGATGACTTCACTGTATGAACTGTCTGACTTTAATTTTCTTTTTGCCACCAAATGATGTTTCTCTTGTTTTGCTTTTCAGAAGCCACCTCCACCCTCATCCTAGATCTTGCCCCCTTCAAAACAGTCACACACACATAGATCCTAAGCTTTTAGAAATTTATGACACTATCCCCTTCCTTTGTCTCAGATCTCCACTCAAGTTGGTTTGGGAATTGCCTGTTCTTTTTTCTTCCCTTCCATGTAGTCAGTAAAATGGTGCCTTGGGGCTATGGCAGTTTTGGGAAGGCAAGTGGGACTTTTAAGAGCAGTGAGGAACATAAAGTGCTAGGGAAGACAGCTACAGTGGGATGACCTAAAGTCCTCATCCTACCTATCTCCAACTGTCTGCCTCTTCTTCTATCAAGAGAGAAGTATGGGGGGGGGGTAGGAGATTTTGGCATGGTGCCATCTTTTCTAGAAGACATGGCCAGAACTGTTACCAGCTGATATAAAGGGCTTTAAAAAGAAAGCCAGACCAGGGAAAAGGTGAATGAATTGTTTGCCTGGTAGGGTGACCAACTGTCCCAGTATGCCCGGGACTGAGGACTTGAGATCTCCAGCTTAAAACAAGAAAGTTCCAGGCAAACCAGGACACATTGTCACCTGATAGTAAGATCAAGTTTACATTTCTTAAAGGCCAAATCATGTGGGTGGATAAATCCTTTTATAATTGGAAATAAGTCTGTTTTCTTTGGGAGAAAATTAATATTACTGTGATAATGAATGCTTGCTTTTGAATAATTAACTAGCCACAGCCAAAGGTGGTGGGGGAATTGGCCTAGATTCAGAACATCCACTGTCTTTCCCCAACTCATGAGACCACCTTGATGATTTTCTACTTTAAACCTATGGAAATCTAGGCAAAAAAAAAAATTATTAATAACCCTTGGCTTAGGTCTTGTAGCTTCAAAACTACGATATAAATATTACTACTAACAATAAAATTACTGAAAAGTCTTTAAGATTCCTTTCTGGTTGTTGTTTTGTCTTCAGAGAGATGTACAATCAAATTATTGTATTCTAGGAGTCAGTTGAAATAATTCTTTTCTCTGAATGGTTAAGCCACTAACTCCAAACACAATTAACATAGTTTGTTTCATTTTGCTTTGGTTTTTTGGATTTGTCATTTTTAAAATTTAAGAACTTTTAGTTATGACAGTGGTGGTTGGGAAGGAACTTGGTCTGTTAGCTTGGCCAGGAGAGAATTTTGATTCCTTTTTCCATCCCAGAGCCCCATCCTTTAGTCATTATGGAAAACAGTATGGAGATTCTTCAAAAAAAATTAAAAGTAGAAATATCCTATGGTCCATCAATCCCACTTCTAGATATGTGTATATATATATATATATATATATATATATATATATATATATATATATAACCAATATAATTGAAATCAGGATCTTGAAGAGATGTTCATACTCTTATGTTCATTGTAGCATTATTATTCATGGTAGCCAAGATATTGAAGCAACCCAATATCCATCCAAAGATAAATGGATAAAGAAAATATACATTTATGGAATTATATGTATATGGTACAATACATATATGGTATAGATATACAATGGAATATTATTCAGCCTTAAAAAAGAAGGAATTCCTGCCATTTGTGACAACATGGCTAAACCTTAAGGACATTAGGCTAAGTGAAATAAATCAGTCATGGAAGGACAAATACTCTATTATTCTACTTACAGGAAGTATCCAAAATAGTCAAACTAATAGAAATCAAGAAGAGAATTATGGTTGCCAGGGACTGGGGTTAGAGGGAAATGGGGATTTGCTAATTAAAAGGTATAAGTATTCAGTTATGTCAGAGATAAGTGCTGATAGATAGCAATACTGTCATGTGCACTTAAAAATCTATTAACAGGGTAGATCTCATGTACGTGTTCTTACCACGAAAACAAAACCAAATACAAAAAGCAAAGGGATACAAGTAAGCCTTTTGGAAGTGATGGCTATGTCTATTACCTTAACTGTGGTGATGGTTTCATGAGTGTTTGCATATGTTCAAACTCATCAAATTGTATACATTAATTATGCTCAGTTGTTTACTTATCAACTATGCCTCAGTAAAGGTGTTTGAAAAACAAGCTCCATTCTTCGTCACAGGAGCTACTTTATCTAAGGACGAATAGTAGATTCCTTTTTCCTTTCCATAGGGACAGAGTAAGTGGAAAAGAATTGTGTGCCAGAAATAAGAAATAATCCAAAAAAAATGATTAGAACCCGCATCTTAGAATGTAGAGTGCTGAAGGACAGAAAGAACCCATTAGAAGTGTCTTCCACCAAAATTCAAAAGAATAAACATTCTCGTGACACATATGCCACATTTCATTGATTCTGAGGTCCAGAATTGTTCCCTTTTTCCCCAGCATTAATGTAATTTCAGTGTTATTCTGAAAAAATGTCATTTTGTTGTGAATTTTACAGAGATGGGCTGGGGGTGTGGCCAAGACATCACCATCTTCTCAGTTTAGAGCTTCCAGCTCTGAGCTTTAGTGGAGCTGGATCTCCCAGCCTCTTCTGAATGTTTCTACCTGGCAGGGGGACTGAGAACAGACTGGTCAGGACCCACCTGGTGGACAGATGGGGACCAGCTGGAGACTGTTGCCAGGGAGATACTTCTCCACGTAAATTCCTCTGCACTGGGGAGGGAGCATCAGACAGCCTGCCCTCCTTTCGCTCTTCCTCTCTGCCTCTCAGTGGCCCAAGTCCTGTTTCTCTCTCTCTCTCTGTCTGTTGTTAATTAATAGATGGTACCCCACAGATGTCTGATGTGAAATTGCATCAGCAGTCATAGGAAGTGGGTCTGCAGTAGGCATAGCATTAGGCCAGCAAGTCTGACATACCAGATTCATATGATCCATGCCTCTGAGCTCCAGAACGCTTGACATCTCAAATTTGGATGCATCTTGTAATGGAAGGCATCATATTGGATGAGACATAGTAATCCTTTGTGATTTTTTTGAGCTTTATTTTGTATTTCTATACTTCTCAGTAAGAAAATCTAGTTGTCATAAATGAGGCATCAAAACATATCCATAAAGAATTCAAAAGAGCTTTGAATTCAGGGCCAAGGGACCTAGAATTAATTCCTGATCCTGCTGCTTTTGAGCAGTGTAACTGCTAGCAAATAATTTCCTCTTCTTGAGTCTCTGTTTCCACATCTGCAAAATGTAAAGGTGGAACTAGCTGCTTCCTCAGAACTCCTTCAAGGGCACCAGGAGCAGGGAGGGGGTGGCAGGTGGTGTGGCTCCAGAGGTCTCCCCGTCTCCTTCAACCTAGAACAGTTCTGTGTTACGTATTCTACAAAACAGATTTGTTTTGAAGTTTTCTTTGAAGAATGGTTTCTGCTGTTAGGGAAAGAAAAAGCTTAGAAAACCTTCCAACTGGCATTTATAATGGCCACTGTGGGTCTAAAGAAGGTTATTAACTTGAAGCCAGATTTTTCTACTGTCCTTTGAATGATGCTGATTGACTTATGTTTGAGGAACAGTAAATCAAGATCATTAAAACATAGACATTGAGGCAGCTAAACCTACCTGGGCAGTCACACCTGTGAGATGACCTTGGTCACGTAGTTATAACAATAGGGATCATTCCGACACCTCCCTTATGGGATCTATCAGGGAGACAGTTCATGGAAAAGGTCTGCGCAATGCTTGATCAATAAAGATCTTAGTGGCCACAGCAATGACCACTATTTTTGTCCCCTGGATCTGAACTGGGGAGAGGTCTTCATTCCTTTTCACCCGAGTATCTACATTAGAACTCTACCCTCTGCACTCCCAGTCCCACCCAGAGAAACTCTTACAGCCTCAGACTCATGCTCATGCCCAAGAGACATTCATCACCAGAGATGACCTTAGCATGTTGTAGGGTTCATTATTCATGCAGCAAATCAAAAGAGTAAGGAAGTGCTCTCAGGCTGGTAAGGGACATAACAAATGCTGACAATGGTGATAAAGGCAGCCTGAGGGTTAATTGGAAGGCTATTCACTGTGGCATGAGCCCAGGCAGGCAGGGTGGTAGGATGTGTTCCCTGCCATGCAGGAGCTGGCAGACTGGTGGGTCATCAGGGTGGACACAGGAGTAAATGACATGCTGAGGCGCTCAGAGCAAGGACTGGTTGATCTCTACATGCAGGTCTGGGAAGGTTTCCTAGAGGAACCAACATTTGAACTTAACTTTGAGAGAGGATAAGACTGATCACAGGTGGGACAGTGGAAGGGAGAGGGCTTCTCATCCAGTGGCAAGGCCAAAAGAGTGGGTTCAAAATTAACAATAAATAAAGTCAAGCAGTGATTAAGAATAATCATAGTTAACATTGCTTCTTAAGCGCTTGATAATGAAACACTTTGCATGGATTCTTTCATGTAGTTCATTTAGTCCTTAAACAACCCTAGGTGGCAAATTTTATTAATATCCCCATTTTATATTTGAGGAAACAGAAGCACCCAGAGTGAAGTATCTTGTTCAAGCTGGTGGGGTAGCTTGGATTTGAACTCAGACGTTCATGCTCTTAGCCAACGGCAAACATAGATAATAAGGCTGGTCAACCAGATTGGAGCCAGACTATGGGCAGTGAGGAGCCATGTATACAAGTCAGGGAGATAATGCTGGTCCTTTCTTCCTGGACAGGGCTTCTCAACTGAGGCACTGTTGACATTTTAGGCTGGGTAATTCTTTGTTGTGCAGGGCTCTTCTATGCAATGTGAGGTTAGCAATGTCCCTGGCCTCTACCCACTAGAGGCCAGTAGTACTGCCTCTCCCAGTTGTGACAACCAAAAGGGTCTCCAGGCATTCTAAACTTCCCCAAGGAGGCAAAGTCTCCCCTGGCTGGGAACTGCAGTTATAAGCAGGCTCATGCAAGGCACTGGGTTTGCCACTCTGAATAAACAGAGCAGAAGCCAGCTGAAATTCAGTCTGTTGGGCACAAAATTGTCTCCGGCAAACTCTCAGTATTGACATTGTTCTTCTCAGCAGCTGGGGTCTTGATTTCTGCAAGGTGACTCACACAACCCTGTCTGTGGGAGTCAGTTGGTTATCTGTTCTGACAAGGCCCCTCGTGTGTTTGAAGGAGGTGGGGGCATGAGACTCATCAAAGCATGCTGGGTGCACAATTACATCTCTGCATTGTGCTTGCCAAAGCATGACAGTTGGAACACCTTGATCCCAGGCTTGTTTTGTTCTGACCAGCATTAGAAGTTTTGAACCTTAGACTGAGTAGTGAAATTGATTATATATTCCATTCGCTACAAACCCACTAGCTTGTGCACCTGTTCATCTTTTCATTTTCTGGGTCCACCTCCACAGACAACACTTATGTAACCTTCTTCAAGGCATTTTCCATGATGACTAGGGCTTTCCAGAGGAGGTTTGAGTGGGATAGCTGCATTATCAATGTCTCTCGCTTAGGGCTTTAGAAGAAGGACCCTGAGTAGGTCCCGCAGGAGGAGTTTGGAGGTTGGGCCTGGACTATAGGACAAGCCCGAACCTTAGAAGGAACAGCAGAAAAGGGCAGTGGGGAAAGCCAAAAATCAAAATCAGAAAGGCAGGCCATGGGTTTTTCCAAAACTTCGATATTGAGCCACACTCTTGGATAGGGGACACGAGAGCAAGGGGAAGGAGTCTGGGGCAATTGTGTGTAACATAGCTGTCCCATGAGGCACGTGTTAAACAAACATTTAATGGGCCTAGCTAGGAACCAGACACTGTGCTTGTGTGTCCATCAAAACAACCCCATGAAGCAGGATCGGCCATCCTGGAAACAGGCAGAAAGGGTTAAGTATCTGTTCCAAGCAGCTGGAATGTGGAAGAGTCAGTGTGGGAATGTAGTCTGTCTAATCTCAGAGCTCAGGACATGAACCACTGAGGTCTGTACTACTCTCAGAGCAGGGTATGCTTCTTAGGACCGGGACCTGGGAAGGCTGGCCTAATTTAAAGGATCAGGATAAGGTAGATCAGAAAATTATGTTAACCATTCTCCTGGGGTAGCACCAAGAAGAAGAAGAGGCCCTTGGTCACAACTGCTAATGCTGAACAGGGACCTCTTGGTTTATATACCTTCCACAGAAGACACAGCAAAGGTCCTGAAACCCCAATCCTTGTCCCATTGCCTATGGGAAGGAATGCTTGCTCGGGTTGCCATAACAAAGTCCCACACACTGGGAGGCTTAAACCACAGAAATTTAGCATCTCACAGCTCTTGGAGGCTGGAAGTCCAAGATCAGAGTGTCGCAGAGTTGGTTCTTTCTGAGGGCTGTGAAGATCTGTTCCGTGCCTTTCCCCTAGCTACTGGTGTTTGCTGGCCATCTTCGGTGTTCTTTGGCTTATGGGATGCATACCCTCATCTCTGGCTTCATCTTCGCATGGTATTCTCCCTTTGTCTTTGTCTCTGTGTTCAAATTACCCCTTCTTCTTCTTCTTCTTCTTCTTTTTTTTAAGGATTTATTTTTTTATTTTAGAGACAGTGTGAAGGGGGGCGGAGAGGAGCACAGGGAGAGGGAACGAATGTCAGGCAGACTCCCTGCTGAGTGCGGAGCCTGACACAGGGCTCTATCCCACGATCCTGAGATCATGACCTGAGCTGCAATCAAGAGTTGGACACTTAACAGACTGAGGCATCTCGGTGCCCCCCAAATTTCCCCTTCTTATAAGGACACCAGTCGTATTGGATTAAGGCCCAACCTAATGACCGTGTCTTAACTTTGTCATCTGTAAAACCCTATTTCCTTTTTTTTTTTTTTTAAAGATTTTATTTATTTGACAGAGGGAGAGACAGCCAGCGAGAGAGGGAACATAGCAGGGGGAGTAGGAGAGGAAGAAGCAGGCTCCCAGCAGAGGAGCCTGATACGGGACTCGATCCCAGAACACCAGGATCACACCCTGAGCCAAAGGCAGACGCTTAACGACTGAGCCACCCAGGTCCCCCTGTAAAACCCTATTTCCAAATAAGGTTATGTTCATAGGTGCTGGGAGTTAGGGCTTTAGTATTTTCAAGGGGACACAATTGAACCCATAAGAGGGGGCAGCCCAGTAAAAGATACAATCATTATAAGTTGGGGCTTTGGTCCCAAACCCCTCTATGAACTAGGTTGGACCATATGAAATCAATGGAGCTGTGTATTCCATGAATGTAAGTCTTTGACTGGAAGTCAATAGGAACAGTCCCCTTTGCCCCTTCCTGTCCCTACCCCACATCTTGTCCTGCATGACACTTCGGGTATTAATGAATGAAGAAAACTTGAGAGCATCTAGGGTCTGGCAGCACTGGGAGAAAACAGAGGAAAGAGGTCAGTGATAGTTTTATGTATAATTCTGTCTTCCTTCATCAATGTCATCTTCCAGTTTTCTGGCTCCTTTCATGTGAATGTTAAACTCTATATTCTTTTTTTTTTTTAAAGATTTTATTTATTTATTTGACAAAGAGAGACAGCCAGTGAGAGAGGGAACACAGGCAGGGGGAGTGGGAGAGGAAGAAGAAGAAGCAGGCTCCTAGCGGAGGAGCCTGATGTGGGGCTCGATCCCAGAATGCTGGGATCACTCCCTGAGCCGAAGGCAGATGCTTAATGACTGCACCACCCAGGCGCCCCTAAACTCTATATTCTTTTTGGCCCATGCTGTAGAGCTTTCTCTTAAAAAGTTAGGGTTTCTCTCTCTCACTCTTTTTTTTTTTTTTTTTTGATGGTTGAAGGCATGTAGAGTGGAAGGAAGAAGTCATATTCCTCTCCCAGGGAATAGAGTGTAGTGAGTGTAATTTAATGAGGAGCAGGCACGAAGTCTAAACCTTCATCCCTACTCTCCTGTTTGTCCCTTTCCCTTGACCCTGTTTTCCTCAACCAGAGGAACGGAGGGCTTTTAATCCTTAGGTTTAATTGATCCCAGAAATGGAATGTGGTGAGCACCCCGTGAAGGCTGGAGCAGGGGAAAGAAACCAGGGCCAGGACTGCCACTCCCATTCTGGCTGAGCTCAGCTCAGATATTAGGAGATAGTTGTTTTAAATTAGCCTATTTTATGCTGATGTATGAATGTCAAGTGACCCAACTGAACTAGGACATTTGTATTTCATCAAATTATTGTTATTAAGCACCATCTTTAAGTAGCAAAATAGTGAGCTAATCATGAAGGAAAGATGGAACTAATATTTTTGAGCATGTATTATGTGTCAGGCGCTGAATTAGACTTTTCCATACATTGTCTTGTTGAATCCATCTAAACCAGGGAAGTAGGTAAGATTATTTCCATTTTACTGTGGAAGGTGAAAAGGCATGATGAAATTGGATAAAATTAGACAATATTTCTATGTCTCATAGGCCTTGTTAATAAATGCCTTTATGTCAGGCAAATTTGCTGAGCCTACTTGTGAGTTCAATTTTTAGGGGATTCCTTGGGAGTTTCTGTATGTACAGTCAAATAATCTGTGAATAAACATAATTTTACTTCTTTTTTTCCAATCTGTGTGCCTTTGTTCTTACTTTGTGTCTAATTACTCTGCTACACCCTCCAGTACAACATTGAAATGAAAGTGGCAAGGTTGGACATCTGTGTTCTACTCTTAGGGGAAAATCTTTGTTTCTCACTACTCAGTGTCATGTTAGTTGTGGGATTTTTGTATAGACCCTTATCAGGTTGAAGACATTTCCTTCTATTTCCAGTTTTTTGAGGTTTTTATTTGCTCATTTTTAGATCATGAAAGAATTTTGAATTCTGTCAAAAATTTTTTTCTCTATGGAGATGGTCATGTGGGTGTCGTTATTTTATTAATATAGTGTATTACATTGACTAATTTTCATATATTGAACCAACTTTGTATTTCTGGGATAAGTCATGATGTATAATCCTTTTTATATGTTGCTAGATTCAGTTTGCTAGTATTTTTTTTCCAGTATTTTTCATCTATATTCATAAGGGACATTGGTCCACAGTTTCACAGTTTTGTGATATTGTTTTCTAGTTTTGGTGTTAGGATAGAAATGGCCTCATAGGATAAGGTGGGAAATGTCTTTTTCTTCTACTTTTTGGAAGAGTTTGTGAAAGATTGAGGATTGATGTTAATTCATCTTTAAACATTTGTAGAATTCATTAATAAAGCCAGCTGGGGGAAAGATTTTTTTCTTGTAAGTTTTTAAACAATTAATTTAATCTCTTAATTTGCTATGGATTTATTAATATTTTCTATTTCTTCTGGAGTCAGTTTCAGTAATTTGTATCTTTCTAGGATTTTGTCCATTTCATCTTGGTTATATACTTCATTGGTAAAGTTGTTATGATATTCCCTTATGTTCTTTTTCATTTTTTTAAATAATAATATTTTTTATTATATTATGTTAGTCACCATAAGGTAGGTAGTGATGTCTTTCATTCCTAATATTAGTAATTTAAATCTCTATTTCCAACTATTTTCTTTCCCTGTTTGCTTTGGTTTCAGCTCGTTCTTATTTTTTTTTTTGTTTCTTAAAATGAAAAGTTGGTTTATTAATTTGAAATATTTCTTTTCAAAAAAAGGCATTTATTGCTATATTTGTTCTCCAACCACTACTTCAGCTGAATCCCCCAAATTTTTGTATGTTGTGGTTTTGTTTACATTCATCTCAAAGTATTTTCTAATATTCCTTGTGATTTCTTCTTTGACCCATTGGTTATTTAGGAATGTGTTGATTAATTTCTACATATTTTTGAAATTCTCAAGTTTCTTTTTTGTGATTTTCAGTTTTACTCCATTGTGGTAGAAGAGCAATACTTTGTATAATTTCAATTCTTTTAAATTTATAGAGGCTTATTTTATGGATTGACTATGGTCTATTCTGGAAAATATTTTATATTACACTTGAGAAGAATGTGTATTCTGCTGTTGTTGGGTGGAACATTCTTTTCTTTTCCTTGAGAGCGAGACACAGTAAGAGAGGGAACACCAGCAGGGGGAGTGAGAGAGGTAGAAGCAGGCTTCCCGCTGAGCAGGGAGCCTGATGTGGGGTTCGATCCCAGGACCCTGAGATCATGACCTGAGATGAAGGCAGACGCTTAACGACTGAGCCACCCAGGCCCCCCCCCCCTTTTTTAAGATTTTATTTATTTATTTGACAGAGAGAGAAAGAAAGAGGCAGAGAGGGAGAGCACAAGCAGGGGGAGCAGCAGGCAGAGGGAGAGGGAGAAGCAGGCTCCCTGTTGAGCAGAGAGCTTAACATGGGACTTGATCCCAGGACCCTGAGCCAAAGGCAGACGCTTAACCTACTGAGCCACCCAGGGGCACCTGTAACAGTCTGTAAATGTCTATTAAATATGGTTAGAGTTACTCATGTCTTCTATTTCCTTGTTGATCTGTGTATTTGCTATTTGCTGTGTATTGAAAATGGGGTATTGTTGAATTGTCTATTTCTCCCTTTAATTTTATCAGTTTTTCTCTACAACTATGGAATTTAGTTAGAGGTAAATGTTGTTTACATCTTCTAGTGACTCTATCCTGTCTAATTTGTCTATCAACTATAGAAGAGTGTTAAAATCTTCCCTATAACTTTGAATCTGTCCATTTCCCTTTTAGTTCTGTGTATCTACACATTTAGGATTGTTAGATCTTCTTCACATATTGACTCTTTACCATGAGATGTTCCTCTTTATCACTCACAAGCAATACTCCTCATCTTAAAGTCTACTTTGTCTGTGGGTAGAGTCACTCGGTTTTCTCTTCTTCTTCTTTTTAAAATATGTATTTTTTATTTTTTTTAAAGTAGGGTCCACACCCAGCCTGGGTCTTGAACTCATGACCCAAGATCAAGAGTCACATGCTCTACCAACTGAGCCAGCCAGGCGTCCTGAGTCACTCAGTTTTCTTATTAGGTTTGTATTGTGTATCATTTTGTATCCTTTTACTTTTATGATGTAGTACTCTTAAAAACAATCTACTTCTGTTCTCCCTCAGGCCTTATATTCTGATTGTAATAGAATTACTTCTACATGTTATCAACTCTATGATGCATTGTGTTTACTTTTTCTTTAAATAATTCCCTTTTAAATAGTTAAAGCATGAGGAAAAACTTTCTTCCTTTACACAGATAGTTATCACTTAAACTGTTCTGAATTATTTTGAGTAGATCCAAGTTTCCATATGGTATCACTTTCTTTTTGTCTAAAGAACTTCCTTTAACATTTCTTGTAGCAGAGATATCCTCACAATAAATTCTTTCAGTTTTTGCTTATCTGAAAACATTTTAAATTACTCTTCACTTTTGAAAGATGTTTTCACTGGATATAGAATGACATTTTTTTCCCTTTCAGCACTTTAAAGATGTTTTATTGTCCTCTGTCTTGCATTGTTTGCGATATGAAATCTGCCGTCACTCTTATCTTTGTTTCTCTGAATATAATGTGTCATTTTAACTTATGGTTTCTTTTAAGATTTTTCTCTTTATCAGTGGGTTGTAGCCATTTGATTGTGATGGGTTGCAGTACAGATTTCTTTGTTTTTATTTTTCTTGGTGCTTGTTGAACTTTTTGACTGTGTGTTTATAGTTTTCATCATATTTGAATAAAATTTAGCCATTATTTCTGTAAACATTCTTTTCTGCTTCCCTCCTTTTACCAGACTTCAGCTGCATTTATATTAGACTACTTGATATTGTCCCTCATTTTCCTTGGCTCTGTTAGTTATTTACTGTCTTTTTTCTCTTTGAGCTTCAGTTTGGGTAGTTTTTATTGCTGTTTTCAGATCATACTGATGTTTTTGGTTTGTTTGTTTACTGTTGCTGTCTAATCTACTATTAATCCCATGTAGTGAAGTTTTCATTTCAGATATTGTGTTTTTTAGGTCTAGAAAGTCCCTTTGGTTCTCTCTTATTTCTCCAATTTCTCTCCTCATCTTTTTCATATTTTCTTGTAAGCTCTTGAAAAAATATACATACGTATGTACTATTTTAATGTACTTGTCTGCGAATCCCATTTTCTATGTCATTTCTGGATCTACTTTTATTGGCAAAGAGATTGTTGTGTAGGGAAATATTTCTGAAATTTGATGAAAACCTCTCTGTATCTTTCAGTTGGTAGTATGTTTGGCTTCAAGTAACAGAATAATGAACTAAGGGTAAATTAACTAAATAAAGGCTTATTTATCTCATAAACTATCTGAAGGTAAGTAATTGCTGGTTCTAATTCAACAGCTAAATAACGTAAAGATCATTGTGATTCTTTTAGTTGTTTTTCTTATAGTTGGTAACCTCATTTTTTCAAGAAAGCTGAAAACCTACAGACATGACAGTTGTTCTAAGTAGGAAAAACACCATACCTCAAATCTATTTTTTCCCTGAAAGCAGTGGTTTCCTAAAAATTCAAGCCAATGATTGGTTTCCATGTTATTGGCCAGCATGGGGTCACATAATCTTTTCTAGACTAACCACCTGTCAAGTCGAACAGAATTACCATGATTGGTTTAAACCAATGAAAAATCTTTTTGGGCTCCTAAACTGTTTGGAGCTCTGATAGCACGGAGATGAAAGTGGAGGAAGAGACAAACGATGTTGTCCATGCTCTGTAGTGGCAAAATGTCAGGTTCATGATCAGAATGGCATTTGATCTGCATGTTATAGGAAATTTGGTGGGAGGGAGGAGGGAGAATCATGAGCAATGTGTGCAACCCCTAATGTTATCTAGACTTGAAACAAGTAGAGATTTGGAAGCCAATTACAAGACTTTTTTGAACTGTTTAGGTTTTGCGGTCTTTTATGCACATAGAGGCAGTTGAACTGCAGAGTTTTATACCAGCTGGAGTGTCTGGTAGCATATAAGGAAGGGAGAGTTACAGTAAGTTGAAAAAGATAAGAATTTGAGTCACTGTAAAGCTGTTGAACTCCTGTTTCTTGAAAATTTTTATTGTGAGTTATGTGACCTTGAACAACTTAGCTAACCTCTCCAAACTTCTATTTCTTCATCAAAAACAAGAAATAACAACACAGCTTTCGTGAGGGATTGAGAGAGGCACTATGTCTAGCTAAGAGCAGTAGTTTGCAAAGATTTAGATTTCAGGGCCACTTCACACCCTTAAAAGTATTGAGGACTCCTAAGAGCTTTTGTTTCCATTTTTTATGGCAACTGATACCATATTAAAAATTAAAACTGAAAATTAGAAAATATGTGTATTAATATGCATCATAATATGCATGCATTTGTTAATTCACTAAAAATGACAATAAAATGCATTGCATGTTGAAATAAATCACATTTTATATGAAAAATAACTCTATTTTCCAAGACAAAAAATAATGAAAAGAGTTACATCATTTTACATCTTTGCAAATCTCTCCTGGTTTAATAGGAGACAGCAGGACTTTCCTAGGTGTTTAGGCATTCAATCTGTTGTGAAATTATATGACATGTAGGTTCCAGAAACCGCATTGTACACTCGTGAAGGAATGACAGTACCAAAGGAAAACAATGCTTTGGTCTTGTTATGACAACATTTCCGATCTCACAGACTCCTCACATAGTGTCTCTCAGGGCTCCTGGACTGATACGCAAAACTGTTGGTTAAGAAAATAGCCCCTTCTTGTCTTAGTAAACATGGACAAGACTTGAAACGCATCCGTGCCTCAGTTGTCGAATCTGGAAAATGGAACTCCTAATACCACCTATTGTGCAGGACGCTCTGAGGATTAGGTAAGTACTCTTAGGGTAGTGTGTGTGAAACTGAGTGAATGCTCTAGCAGCTGGCATGACTCCTCAGTGAATGAACAACAGTTTCTCTTCCCTTTCTCTTTGGGACAGAAGGGACCTTGAAACATTTTGTTTGAGAAGTGGAAGAGGCAAACCTCTAGATTTATTCATAGGGGCCCCAAAAGTGGATAAAACGATCCCTTTGGGAAGGAATGATGAATGCATACCATCTACATCATAGTATAAATCATTTTCACATCCATTTTCTCCCTTATTTCTTGCAACAAACTGTGACATGGGGGAGGCCTATTTATTATCCCCATTTTCACATACTAGGCAACTGAGACGCTGAGGTTAAATGACTGGCCCAAAGTCAGAAATCTCTAAAGAGAACCTTTATCTTCTGGCTCCAAATCCTGTGCCTTTGAAGCATCGTCTCTGCCTCCCAGTTCCGGTTTTTGCACATTAACATGCATGTGGTGCACCTGCTCCCCAGAAGGCGGATTCCCCTGCATCAGCATTTGAAGTCAGTGCCTGAAACTTGTTTTTATTAAGGACAGAAAATTCACTGAATAGACAGATGGACTTGAAGGCCTTTACATCTCTTGGGAGATAAAAAGTGCTGGGTAAGTGTTATTATCCCTGTGCTAGTAATTTGATCAAAAAGCAGTAACTATGCAGAAATGACCCTAAGAAAATGAGTTCTAAACAGGGAGCAGTGGCCATAAACATTGGGCCAGAAGACCTCCAGCTTATTCATATTTCGATTTAGGAAGTTGCTAGGGACTCAGGAGGAAACGCTTGCCTGAGACATTACTGAATCCCACAGCTGACCTCAGTGTAGTAGGAGACTGGGAAGGACATGCAAATTCAATATAATTGGCAGAGGTGATGACGAACCCATGGTGATTCCTGGGAGAAACTTGCAGGCAGGAGATGCATAAGAAACATAAAGGTGCCAATTAAACAGCAAAGGCCCAGTAAAAGGCCTGGTGCTTGGCACTATTAATAGTTATGGAAGTGGTAATGCTAGTTATGATACTACCTGACCCAGACTGAGTATTTTCTCTTGGTCAGCCTTGGTACCAAGGGCCTTTGGAAGCTCCATTTTATTTAATTCCCACAAGAACCTGTGAAGGAGGTGTTTTTATTATACCTGTTTTATAGGTAAGAAAACTTAGTCTCAGGGACATCAAATACTTTTCACATGGTTGTGTAGATAGTGAGGGCTATGTAGAGGACAGATTCAAAAACAGAACCCAAACCACCTGATTTACTGCCTCTCCAAGACCTTTTTGATCTCAGTGGGAGAGAGAACAGTGACTTTTAGGACAACATTTATTATTGGAGATACATTGGTCACCAAAGCAAATCTGAGTTTCTTCAGGATAAGTTTAATTTTCTGGGTATTGACCCATTGGGATTTTGAACATGGATGAGTTTTGTCTTTTCTTTTTTTTTTCCTTTCCTTTCCTTTCCTTTCCTTTCCTTTCCTTTCCTTTCCTTTCCTTTCCTTTCCTTTCCTTTCCTTCCCTTCCCTTCCCTTCCCTTCCCTTCCCTTCCCTTCCCTTCCCTTCCTTTTCCTTCCCTCCCCTCCCCCTCCTCTCTTCCTCTCCTCTCCTCTCCTCTCCTCTCCTCTCCTCTCCTCTCCTCTCCTCTCCTTTCTTTTCCTTTCTTTTCTTTCTTTTCTTTCTTTTCTTTCTTCTCTTCTCTTCTCTTCTCTTCTCTTCTCTTCTCTTCTCTTCTGTCAACCAGTAAGGCCTGGGAGGGCTGGCCAAAGAGACCAGAAGAGGGGCGGGTGACCTCAGTCCATTGGCCAAATCCAGCTGACTGTCCATTTTTTGTAAATAAAATGCTTTTGAGAAGAGCCATACCCTTTTGTTTGTGTATTATCCATGGCTGCTTTCCACTACAATGGCAGAGTTAAGTAGTTCCAACAGGGACTACATAGCCCAGGAAGCCAAAAAGGTTTACAATCTGGCTCTTGACAGAAAAGCTCTTCTGAGCCCTGGACTGGAACCCTGGGTCCCATGACTTTTGAACATCAATATTCCTTTTTTACCAAATGGGAGAATGGAGAAATGAGAGGTTCCGTGACTTCCCTAGGGACAGAATGTGAATGCCTGGTAGATCTGGGCACACTATTATTAACAGTTAACATTAGTTGAGTGCTTTCTGTATGTTGGATGCCACGCTAAACACTCCCCTATGTGTGTTGTCTCATTTACTGCTCACAGCATCTGGTGAGGTAGGTGCCTAGAATTAGTCCCTTTTTAAGCTGAGGGGGCTGTAGTGGGTTGAACAGTGTCCCTTCAAAATTCATGTCCATCCAGAATCTCGAAATGTGACCTTATTTGGAAATCTCTGCAAATGCATTTAGTTAAGGATTTGGAGATGGAATCATTCTGGATTTCAGGCGGATATTTAAATACAATGACTGATATTTTTGTAAGAAGAGAGGACATAGAGAGGCACACAGGAAAAAGGTGGTGTGGAAATATACAGGCAAAGATTTTACTTATGCTGCCACAGCCAAGGAATACCAGAAGCTACTAGCAACTAGAAGAGGAGGGTTTGCCTACCTTGATTATGGACCATCCTTAGAGGCTTTGCCTACACCTTGATTATGGACCTCTAGCCTCCAGAAATGTAAAGGATGGAGGGACAAAGGACTTATGTTGCCTAGACTCGTGTCTAGATCATGGCAGAATTTAGCTTTAGAGCCCATGCCCCTCCCCAGGGCACATCCTTCCTTCCAGGGCTGGGTGGCTCTAGCCATCCAGGTAGTCAGCTCGAGTCTGAGCAGACCACACTCTCGTGGAGCACAGGACACCTTGAATCAGGTGGGAGGTGCTGGTCCAAGGTCATGTGCAGGACTTGAGGTGGGTGTGGGAATCATAGCATTGCAGTATTTCACATTGCAGTATTTCACCACGCAGCAAGTGTCTTTCGCTCAGAGAGGTGCATTTTCTGCATGTGTGTGTTTGTGTGAGTGTGTATGTATTTACTTACAGTGTAACATGTAATATGATACATATGTTAATTTACATTAATACCATATTTTTCAGTTCAGAAAGGGATACATAAGACCCTGAAGGCCACAGTTTACCCTTTGAGTGAAGTCTAAAGGAAATTTTCACATGGGACTTTACATGGAATTCCATTCAGATTTACCATTGAATGATAGAGCAGACAAGGTTTCCAATGAGATCCTTACATGCCACAGAAGCGGTCGTGTGCTCCATCAGAGCCGGTGACTGGTTAAAGCCAAAGGGCTGAGGTCCAGGCCCAGCCTTCTGGGGAGGAAGGTCCAAGCTGGGGTCCTAGAGCTGTGCTGTTCGTACTTCTGTTCAGACATTTCCATCTCAGTATGCTAACAACAGAGGACAGAGAATGTATGTGTGGAGGGGGTGAGGGAAGCTTGGGAGGACTGTGGGATGGGTGGATCTGGGAGAATAACATAACTTTCTTTGCAGTCTTGTATTTTTATGTTCAAGATTCTCATATACTTTATATTATACTCATTAGTAGAGCCCTGTATGTTTTAATAGAAAAATATGGTATTGCCACAAATCTCGGCATGAAATAAATGGCTCGGGCAGGTGCACTGTGCTTATGCTGTGGTTTCATAGAGCCCCAGCACTTGCGTGGTTTCCATATATCTGTGTCATTCTAGAACTACCATCTCTGTTCATCCACAGATATACAACACTTACACTTTCTATTTTTACTTTATATCTTTGAAATGGACTCAATTTTAAACCTAATTTCATCCTTCAGTCTAATTGCTCTTACTAAGCCTCACACTAAGCCCTAGTATCCATAACATGACAAATTCCAAGCCATGCTATTCAATTTCTTGTATTCATTAACATTAACACAAAATATTAAAACTGGGGCCACCAACAGGGGAGCCATGTTCCCTTATAGGAAATGCTTCATCCCCTAGTTTGAGAAGCACAAATTCAGACCAGTGGTTCTCAAACTTTATCATGCATAGGAGTCACTGAGGGAGCTTATAAAATGCATATTCTGGGCCCCAACCCCAGAAGGTCTGATTCAGTAGTCCTTACGTGGGCCCGGACATATGCATCGTATACGACTACTGCAGACGACGCTGGTGTGGGTGGATTCTGGGCAAAATTTAAAGAACACAAACTTGGGGCAAAGATGGATGGCTTGTCTTTTAAATGACCTTTCATAAATCTCTCCTCTTTTGGCCAGGTTTACAACAGGAGCTAAATATTAAACAATACAACAAAAAATCATAATGAACATTTCTTGAACAATCACTCTATTCATGAGGTTGTATTACCTCGTCTGTTACCTCATTTCAACCTCAAAACAGCCTATATTGTAAATACTATTATTTTAACCATTGCACAGATGAGAAAACTGAGGTTCAGAGAGATGCCTGATGTCACAGAGCTGACAGAAAGTGATGTGGAACTCCAGCCCACATCTGCTCAACTGTATACCCAGTTCTCAGAACCTAGTGTCCCAATGCTGGCTTCCGTTTCACGGGTGTGAGAGACTACCCGGTTCACACACCTGGTGATGTAGTCGGAAAGTTGACAGGTGATAACCGAAATCATGGATCTAAAGTGGGAGTTGACAAACAATTCTGCGAAGGGCTAGATAGTAAATATTTTTGGCTTTGCAGGCCATTCAGTCTCTGTTGTAACTGCTTACCTCCGCACTTGAAGAGAAAGCAGCCACACACTATGTACAGACTAGAGAGAGAGAGAGAAAAGGATGAACGGGCTCTGTGTCAATCAAACTTCATTTATAGAAAATTTCCAATCCTGATCTAAACAAAGCAAGATTCTGAAGGTGTATCATCTGAATTTTCTGGCATTCGGGATTCTGAAGAAGAGAAACTTACGGCAAACACTCCATCCCTGAGTCCTTTACTTTCTTATTCGAGTTCATGACTATGGGCATCCTATGGCTGCCTTCCCTCTGGGACATTCTGTGTAGTCCCCAGTCTGTGCCCTCGATTGGGTTCTCCCAGTCACCTTCACACTCCATATGCCCATCTCTCAAATCTCAGTGCGCATTTCACATCCTCCCTGAAGGGTCTTTCAGCCTGGCTTTTAATCCTGAGCTTCACCCTGCATACCCAGCCACGTAAGGGCAGTTTCCAAAGTAAGTCTGACGTGGTTTTCTGATTAACAGCCTTCAGCAGCTTCCCATTATCTGTGGGATAGAGTCTGAGCTCCTTACCCAACAGAGAAAGCCCTATAAGCTTACAGTACTTCCCCAGTGCTCCTCGACTTGGACCTGATACTCTGGTCACCTTAAGTGTTTTGAGCACACCCCAGACTTGTGCGATGGGTTCTTCTTCACCTGGATAACTCTGACCTCAGTGTGATGTCAACTCGCAGCACTCAGATGTACAAGGATGCAACTCTCCTTCTTTATCTATGTTTTTTATGAGCCCATTTCCTTATTTCCAATTTTCTCAGGACCCCCTATTTCTGCTCATGCTGAAAAAGTTTCTCTCGTCATTTTATGGCAACTCAGTCACTTATGGATTTAACCATGGTCCATTCAGAAGGTCAGCATGGTCAACTTAAGACACTTTTTCCCATTCTGTCCTTCAGGGGATCAGTGTTGCCAGGGGATGATGTGTCTCTTGCCATTGTGGGAGTGTGTCTGCTGGTTCCCATGTCTCATTTCTCTCTGGTGGCTGCCTCCTTCTTTGGGAGGGTGCATCTGTTGCTGATGTCTGTGATCTTGCTCTTGATTCTGGTTCCAGAGTCTACACATGACATATCTTTCTCTTCTCACCAGCCGATAGGACTTTTGTCTTCTTTAGGGCAAGAAAGTGCGTCTGTTGCTATTCATTCTTTCTTACTCTCTGGTTTATGATGTAAAGTCTATGCTCTGCATGATTCAGTTTTTCCCTAGAGATGAAAAGACAAGTTGTTGAAATTCCCTCAAACACAACCAGCCAGCCAAATCTTCAAAGTTTTCTCCCTGGAAGAGTGACTTTTCAAATCTAAGAGTTTGATTCTGTTCTCAACTCTGTCTCCTCCCTGTGAGGCTCATGCATGTAGAAGCCTCTTGCTCCTGGCTGAGATCTCTCAAAATATTAATGCTCAGTATTCAGTATGTCACCACTTCCGTGAAGTTTTCCTTTCTGACTCTAGCCAGTGGTAGGTACCCTTCTTCTGTGCTCCCACAACACTTTATGCGTATTGCTATTGTTGTATGGATGTATTTTATTGTTTATTTACTTGCCTTCTAGAGAGCACAGTATCATTACCTTCAAGACAAAGAGAATGCTTTTTAATTCATTGTATTTCAAGGGCTTAATACAGTATCTTGCATACCATAGCTGCTAAAAACATAGATCATTTGTTGACAGTATAACCCACATAGTCTCCTCTTCTGTTCACTTCAATGACTATCTATTTAGTTTCTACTACACTGATAACCTGCTTGCAAGGCTGTGTTTTATCTTTTCAAGGAATCATAAAGTCCTTGAAGTCACTGGCGATAGCATAGAACTTTATTTTTCTTTTATTCTTGTATAATACCCTTACAGAACTAGGCTTTACATAAATGTTTGTTTAATTGAGGATTAAAATGACTTCTCCCTTTTTGAAGAAAACAAGTACATGCAGTTTACAGCAGCCTTCTAATTTGACTCCTCAGGTAGGTCACGTTGACTTGGCTGCATCGTACAGCATATGTATTTTAGTGATTAGATATTTGTCACATTCCCTAGACTTATGACCATGTTTATTTTAAGCCCCTCTGTTCAACAATTCTAGCACTGGTTTGTGCTGGAGGGAAATTTAATAAGCACTGAAGGATGATCAGATATTGGCTGTTTTCTCCCGAATGAGCTCCTACCAATTCCCTGGTCTGTCCCTGCGAACTTGCCTAAATTATAGAGGACACTATGCATTTCACAACGTGTTCCCTCCATCTCATACTTAGTCACAGAAATACAGGGCTAAGGACTGATGCTAAAAGACATTGAGCTAGTTTCTTCCTTTATTTGGGAGGGTGTTTGCCCATCTATAAAAACAAGAGGGAAGGCAGTGGGATCTCTGAGTTCTCTCCACGCTGTGTAAGACTTTTCTTTCAAATCTAGGCAGTTGGAGGAGGGAATAGGGCACAGGCAAAGGATAGGCAATGAGATGTGTTGTCTTATGGAGCCAGCTGCTCTACTCTGCCAACCAGCTAGGAGTCCCGTGTGGATTGAGCAGCAACATCGGGGTAGGTGCGGAGAAGCTAAGGATTCAAGGGAAATAACACCTAGGACTTGCTGGATGCCAGTCGCCATGCTGGTCACTTTCAGGGAAGTTACCCTTACAACAAGTCTAAGAGAGAGAGCGCCTTTTGTTGTTTTTATCATCCTTATTTAGAAAACAAGCAAACAGGAACTTACTGAGGTCAGATAATGTGCACAAAGTCACACAGCTGGAATATGGCAGATCCAGAACGAGAACACACATCCAACTTCGAATTCAGGCGCGCTCCTTCCCCTCTGCTGTGCGGTCCCCAGCGCTGCTATTAGCCCTCTATCTTTATTTAAACAACAGCGTGATTTTACTGCATGTCATTAGGAGCCGCTGGGAGCATCATTAACACTTTGGGCCACAAGAGTACCGTTTAGTGCAATGAAGCAGACATCTTTTCATACAAATAATTTATTTGCACCAAAGGTTTCCACTTGAGCACCCAAAGTGAATTGGACTAATGTATTATTTTATACTAATGAGGTAGTTGGAACTCGGTGTGTTTAGGGTTTATGAAATTTTGGACTAGCTTTTAAACCTTTTATTTTTTGATGGATTTCAAGTAAAATGTAGCCTATATGATTCTTATTCATTTACACATTTACTTCGTAGAAGCTATTTGGATGAATTCTTTAATGTCCATTGCTTATGTTCTTTTCTTAAAGGCCATTTGAAGCACGCTCCCCCCTTTTTAAAGAAATAGAATGTGTTGATTTTGATGCCAAGTGTAAATGAATTTGAACCATGAACAAGTTTGGAATTTAAGGTGAAACATTGAACTCCAGAGGCTCCAGTCTGCTTCCAACCTTGGCAAATGCATTCTTTAACCTCTGAAGCAGTTATACTGGAGCAATCCAGAGGGATAACAGGGCTCTAATGGAAATTGTCAACAAAATTGAAAAGAAAAAAAGAAAGCATATTTTAAAATCCCAGAACTTGAGAGGTCCCTAACTCCAAACAACTGAGGCATAAAACTCAGAGAAGGCTTCAAACAGCTTTAATCTGCTGGTGAATCTGTCCTTTGATAGTATGTAAAATCCAGGCTGAGGAGAGTGTGCCTAAGGGTTTCAGTACACTAACTCCAAGATTGATTTTGTGCAAGGACCTGACTGGCATTCAAAAAAAGAAGCAGCAAGAAAGGGAGCAGGAAGAAAGAAAGGAGATTGAGAGAGAGAGAGAGAGAGAGTGAGAGGGACACACACAGAGACAGAGAGAGATAGAAAGAGAGAGAGGAAGGAGGGAGAGAGGAGGGCAGGAGGGATTGTTGAGAGACCAAAGACTTGGGTTTGAACCCTGGTTCTGCCAGTAACATCTTAGAAGATATCAAGCAGATAATTTGAACCAATCTGAGCCCTGGTTTTTTAAAATATGTATAATGGAACCAAGGGTTCCAGACTTGACAGTACAGGACTGATCGGGGTGCGGCTGTGAAGGGTGATGGAGGCTATTACTCCCCACTCCCTTGGCGGTAGGCCCACGCAGTCCTCCATCTGTTCCCATCCTCTCCCGTAACTGAGCTGTGTTGCTTCTCCGGCCACAGGCAAGTCTTCCCAATCTGCTCTAGACCTGTGCCTGGATTTATCTCCTTCTGTTGGTTTTCATTCTACTGTTTGTTTCTGCTCTTTGCTATTCCTTCAATTTGTTGTTTGCTTTTGGATCCTTCTACGGAGCCTTCAAGTATCTCTTGACCTTCAAGTTGCCCTTCAGTTACCACTCAACTCTCTTGTCCACTCCATATTCCAGATTCTTGAAAGGCATATATACAGAAGCTGCCTTCAAGTATTCCCCTCTGGACAGCCTCTCAAGCCATTCTAGCATGGCTTCCACCCCCTCCCCTTCTACCACTCCCTGAAAACTGCCTTTTCCAAGTTCACCAAATGGTCACCATATCACAGAGTCCAACAGACAGTTTTGTTGGGGCTTCTGTGACTACAAACCCTCTAGGTGTTCTTGCCAGCTCCTGGAAGCTCCCTCTGCGTCCTTTTGATGGCTTATTCTCTTCTTCCCGACCTCTATATGTTGGAACATCTTTGGTAGCAGCTCTGGACCCTTTCTCTTCCTTGTCCACACTCCCCACTAGGCATCAGAAATCACCCCTCTCCCAGCCTCTTTCTTGGCCAGTTTCACGTTTCAATGCTATCTCAGCAGTTCTACTTGACTATCTCCCAGGCATCTTAAACTGAACATGTTTAAGACAGAAGCCATGGTTTTCCCCTAAATATGCCTCTCTCCCAGGCTTTTCCAGCTCAGCGAGCAACCCATTGCTCATGTTTGAAACCTGGGAGTTTTTCTGGATACCTTCTTTTTCTCAAGGTTCACATTAAATGTCATGCGCAGTCCTGTGAATTCACGTCCCAAAATAGTTTTGAGTTAGCTCTCTTCTGTTTGGATCCACTGACGTCACTGTAGTCCAAACTACCACCGTGACTTGCCTGGACTGTGGGGCCGACTTCCAGGCTGGTTTTCCCACGTCTCCTTCTGTTGTCCTCGATTCTATTCTCCACATGGCAGTGTGTGATATTCCAGAAATGCCAAGTGGTTATGCTATTCCCCAGCTTAAAATCCTTCAGTTGGGTTTCAGTGGTTGTTGCTACAATAGCCAATATTTTAATCACCACCTGCAAGATCCTGCATGGTTTGACCTTTACCTCTTTCTCTACAACCTCACCTCACTCATCACTGAACCTCTTCCTCACTGCCAATCATTTTTGGCAAGAGAGTCTACAGTCAAACACTTTTTTGGTGTGTGTTATAAAAGTCAGCCCATCATAAAAATTGAGAGTCAAGATGCCAGAAAGACAAAAGTCCTTTTGCTTATGTTCCCTGTAGAAATTATTATTTTATATGTACCTCAAGGAAATATTGGGAAAAAGGAGAACATTAAGCAAATATTGGCAAATATGTTTTGCAAGGGCTTCCTTTCATTTGTGATAGAATAATGGTGTCAGAGGGAGCCTGGAGTTCATCTAATTCCACTTTTCCTTTGAAGAAGGGGAGACAGAGGTTCAGAAGTGAAATGACTCTTGAGATCATAGAGCTCTCTAGTTCTCACGTGGCGAAAACTATGATTGTGGCAGATATAACCATAAGCGGACCATGTTCACCTTCCTTTCTATTTTTTCTTTTTTAAAAGTTTTATTTATTTATTTCAGAGAGAGAGAGAGAGAGAGAGACCATGTCGGGGGGAGGGGCAGAGGGAGAGAGAGAATTCTAAGCAGACCCCCCCCCCCCGCCATTGAACCTGGACCCTGACACGGGGCTTGACCCCATGACCTTGAGATTGTGAAACTGAGCCAAAATCAAGAGTCGGTTGCTTAACCAACTGAGACACTCAGATGCCACCACCCCCTCCCCCGACCCCCGCCCAGTGCTCACCTGTCTTATGCTAAAGCCATCTTTTGGTCTTCATATGCTTTACCACTTTTATCAGGGATAAAAACCCTGTCATTTATGCGTTCTCACGAATAGTTTAAGGAAAGGTGTAAAAATACCACTTAAGGTGTAAATCTCATTCTTTAGTGTCAATAAAGGACTCTTTCTTTCCCTTAAGATACTTCAGGCATAGTGAAGGCAAAACTTTTCAAATTGAAGGTATCCAGAAACCTTTCACTCTTGTACATAAAATCCTATCATTCAGAGGGTATCCAAGCATCAAGCTGGTTGTGACTGCAAAGACCCAGGAGAGCGTTTCTCAAAGCCTCAGTTTCCCCACATGTGGAACAGAGATAATGTCCATCTTGAAGTGTGTTTATGTCACAAAATTTTGGCATCTTGCATTTTTGCCTGTTTTGCTTTCTTGCTTCTTTAGTCAAATTATATAGCTGATTGCATTTTCCCCTGCAACTGAGGAGGGACACACACACATATATAAAAACATATATTATCTTAGTCCATTTGGCTACTATAACAAAATACCAGATACTGGGGGGCTTATAAACAACAAATATTCGTTGCTCATGGTTCTGGAGGTTGTCAGATTCAGTGTCTGATGAAGGCATTTCCTCATAGATGGCTGGCGTCTCACTGAATCCTCCCGTGGTCGAAGGAGCAAGGGACTCTCTAGGGTCCCTTTGTTTTTTTTTTTTTAAGATTTTATTTATTTATTCGACAGAGATAGAGACAGCCAGCGAGAGAGGGAACACAAGCAGGGGGAGTGGGAGAGGAAGAAGCAGGCTCATAGCAGAAAAGCCTGATGTGGGGCTCGATCCCATAACGCCGGGATCACGCCCTGAGCTGAAGGCAGAGGCTTAACCGCTGTGCCACCCAGGCGCCCCGGGGTCCCTTTGTTAAGGGCGATAATCTCATTCGTTGGGGCTCCACCCTCATGATGTAATCACCTCCCAAAGCCCCACCTCCTAATGCCACCACCTTGGTTAGGGTTCAACATACGAACGTGCACTTAGATGTTCTCCTTTGCAGGATTTATCACAGTTGTAATTATGTAGTGATTTATTTAAATATATGTCTAATGACTGACTGTGTATCTGAATTCTAAGCTTTAGGTAAGCAAGAGGCATTCTTGTTCTGTTCTCTGTTGTATGTGAGCACCTACAAATATTTGTCTATTTACTTTACATTTAATTTTGGGTGCTAAGTGCCAAACACTTTTCTAGGCTCTGGGTATCTGGCCATTAAAGAAAAAAAAATCTCTGGCTTTTGGTGCTTCATTCCAAGGAGGGAAGACAGATGATCACACATCCCTGCTCTTCCATGTACTAGCTGTATGATTTCAGGCAAGTTATTCAACCTATCTGCGCCTCAACTTCCTCATCAGCAAAATGAGAGATAATTCTCTGGGGGTCTCTCATGTTTTCTACGTCTTTCTAACAGCTTTTGTTTTAGACCAACTTTTCAAGTATATTAGTGTTGCAAATAGTCTTGGAAGGCATTGCATCTCCCTTCAGTGTCAGGGCAGAGTGGTTTCCTGACAGTTTAACAAAGATAACATTCTTCTGAGGTGAAGTTTGGGCAGGTTTGACACCTTCACCGTTAAGATTGGGGGTTTCAACGAGAGACTATGGACTCTGGGAAACAAACTGAGGGTTTCAGAGGGGAGGGGGGTGGGGGATGGGCTAGCCCGGTGAAGGGTATTAAGGGGGGCATGTATTGCATGGAGCACTGTGTGTTATATGCCAACAATGAATCATGGAACACTGCATCAAAAACTAATGATGTACTGTATGGTGACTAACATAACATAATAAGAAAATAAAAAAACAAAACGATTGGGGGTTTTATGGGCTCGGCTTCCTGAAAAGTGACATGGGTCCACAGTGTGTACAGCAACCATGTGGCCCCACCTATATCATGCGGTGGGACTTGGGGACAGCAGGGGTAACTAATGCCCACACGAAACTCATGCTGCCTGCAGTGCTGTGAGTAACTATGTCTTTTGCTTCTGATCCGGGAGTCTTGAAACTTCTGACAGCATCTGTATGTGGCAGGTTGACTTGTTAGCTGAACAGTCAGGAAAAATCTCAGACTCTGTCTAGTTCTTGACAATAATGTTAATTTCTAATTTTTAATGTTATGAGGATTAAAAGGAAGAATGCCTTTGTATTGCCTCTTATTTTGTCCAGAATGTTCCTTCCCCCCACCCAGATGTTTGCTCACTCATTCACTCTCCTCCTTTAGGTTTTTCCTTAGATATTAGCTTCTCAGTGAGGTCTATCAGGACTTCTCTGTTTAAAATAACAGCTTCCTACTAGATCAGTCAGGGTTCAAGCAGAGAAAAAGAAGTAGCATGAGATATACATCAAATAATTTCTTGCAAGGAATTGGCTTATAGAATTGTGTGAGCTGGCTTGGTAAGTGTGAAATGGCAGGCCGTCAGGATGGGCAGGCTGGAGCTCTCAGGCAGGAGCTGACACTGAAGTCCACAGGCAGAATTTCTTCTTCCTCCAGGAAGCCTCAGCTCTACTCTTCAGGCCTACCCAGACTATCAAGGATAATCTCCCTTACTTCAAGGCAACGGATTATGAACTCTAATCACATCACAAAAGACCTTCCCAGGAACACCTAGATGTGTGTTTTCTGGAATTATGGGGACTGTAGCCTAGACGTGTTGACACATCAGACTTGGAGAATCATATCTCCAATACCCCTTATTCTCTATCTCTGTTTTATTTTTGCTATGGCACACGTCAGCATCTAATTCACTATTTTACTTATTTTGTCAGTTCTCTGTCTCCTTCACTGAAGTGTAAACCCACGAGGAGAGAGATTTCTGACTTCACGGTTTTATTCCCTGTATCTGCAGTGGTGCTTGGCCAATAAGTACTTGTTGGGTGATCGAATGAATGAGGTGAAGTGCTTAGAACGGGGCCTGACACATGGAAAATGTGCAATCAGTTCTTGCTATTGGTATAAGTTGGCACACAATACCAATGTAAATACTTTGCATTTACGGGTCTGAAGATTTTTTCACACTTTCCTTTTGTTGATCTCAGACAGCTTTTCAAGGATGCTGTCCACCCACCAGCAGAAATCTTGTACTCCTTTCATGGCATCCCAGGCCCTTCCTGCCATGGTCTCTAGCATGTGCGATGGTTTCTCAAATGCATCAGTTCTCCCCTCTTCCCAGGATTTCTTTACATCCCTCATTGCTCTGTGCAGCACCTCCTACCTCTCTTCTTTGGCATGAGATGTTCTTTCTATCATGACTACTTTCCCCGACTTTGTACTCACCCAGCTTATTTATCACTCTTGCAGCACTCAGTTCAAGAGCTCACTCCTGTTCAAGGTCCTTCCTGGTCCTTAAGATTGACCCTCCTTTTGTTCCCCTACTATGTTACATACCCAGCTCTGTTCTAATGCTCAGTCAATCCCACCACTCCATTGTGATGGTCTCCTCACTCATTCCACGGTCAGACCCTTGAGGACAAGATCATATCATTCATCCATGTCCCTTTAGAACATAGCATATCTTCCGGCATAGAGAGATACCAGATAAATAAATATGCACCAAATGGGTACGTTGAATGAGCATTCCCAAATGGTGCGTGAGTAGCTGCTTTGCTCAGCATTACTCAAGAGCAGTGCCTCTTGACCCAAAGAAATGGAAAAGCATTCCATGCTCCTGGATTGGAAGAACAAACATTGTTAAAACGTCTACACTAATCAAAGCAATCTACACATTTAACGCAATCCCTATCAAAATACAACCAGCACTTTTCACAGAGCTAGAACAAACAATCTTAAAATTTGTGTGGCACCACAAAAGACCCCAAATAGACAAAGCAATCCTGAAAAAGAAAAGCAAAGCTAGGCATCATGATTCCGGATTTCAAGCTATACTACAAAGCTGTAATCATCAAGACAGTATGGTATTGACAGAAAAACAGACACACAGATCAATGGAACAGGATAGAGAGCCCAGAAATGGACCCTAAACTGTACGGTCAACAGATTTTCAACAAAGCAGGAAAGAATACCAATGGGAAAAATACAGTTTCCTCAACAAATGGTGTTGGTAAAACTGGACAGCCACATGCAGAAGAATGAAAGTGTACCACTTTCTTACACCATACACAAAAATAAATTCAAAATGGGTGAAAGATGTAAATGTGAGACAGGAATCCATCATAATCCTAGAGGAGAACACAGGCAGCAACCTCTTTGACCTCAGCTCAGCCATAGCAACTTCTTACTGGATATGCTGGAGACAAGGGAGACAAAAATGAAAATGAACTATTGGGACTTCATCAAAATAAAAACCTTCTGCACAGCAAAGGAAACAATCAACAAAACTAAAAGGCAGTGTTTGGAATGGGAGAAGATATTAACAAATGACATATCTGATAAAGGGTTAGTATCCAAAATCTATAAAGAACTTATCAAATGCAACACCCAAAAAACAAATAATCCGGTTAAGAAATTGGCAGAGGACATGAATAGATATTTTTCCAAAGAAGACATCAGTTAGCTAACAGACACATGAAAAGATGCTCAACATCACTGGGCATCAGGGAAATACAAATCAAAACTACTTGGAGATACCACCTCATACCTGTCAGAATGGCTAAAATTAATAACACAAGAAACAACAGGTGTTGGCAAGGATGCAGAGAAGGGGGAACCCTCTTGTAATATTGGTGGGAATGCAGATTGGTGCAGCCACTCTGGAAAACAGTATGGACATTCCTCAAAAAGTTAAAAATAGAACTACCCTATAATTCTGCAATTACAGTACTAGGCATTTATTCAAAGTATACAAAAATGTTGATTCATAGCGGCATGTGCACCCTGACGTTTATAGCAGCACTATCAACAATAGCCAAATTATGGAAAGAGCCTAAATATCTGTCGACTGACGAATGGACAAAGAAGATGTGGTATATTATACACAATGGAATATTACTCAGCCACCAAAAAGAATGCACTCTTGCCATTCACAACAACATAGATGGAGCTAGAGTGTGTTAGGCTAAACAAAATAAGTCAGAGAAAGACAAGTACCATATGATTTCATTCATATGTGGAATTTAGGAAACAAAACAGGTGAACATACGGGGAGGGAAAGAGAGAGAGAAACAAACAAACCATAAGAGACTCTTTTTTTAAAAAAAGATTTTATTTATTTATTTGAGAGAGAGAGATAGCAAGAGATACAGAGAACAGGAGGGAGAGGGAGAAGTGCTCAGCAGGGAGCCCAATTTGGGGCTCGATCTCAGGACCCTGAGAGGACCATATGATTCTTGTCTCTTCTTTTATTAATGTGTTCTATCACACTGATTGATTTGCGAATGTTGAACCACCCTTGCATCCCAGGGATGAGTCCCACCTGGTTGTGATGGATAATCCTTTTAACGTACCATTGGATCCTATTAACTAGGATCTTGTTGAGAATTTTGGCATCCATATTCATCAGGGATATCGGTCTGTAATTCTCCTTTTTGATGGGGTCTTTGCCTGGTTTTGGGATCAAAGTAATGCTGGCCTCATAGAATGAGTTTGGAAGTTTTTCTTCTGTTTCGTTTTTTTTGAAACAGCTTCAGGAGAATACTTATTATTTCTTCTTTGAATGTTTGGTCAAATTCCCCTGGGAATCTATCAGGCCCTGGACTCTTGTTTTTTTGGGAGGTTTTTGTTCACTGCTTCAATTTCTTTATTAGTTATTAGTCTATTCAGATTGTTAATTTCTTCCTGTTTCAGTCAGCTATATACAGAAAAATGAAGCTAGATCATTCTCTCACACCATACACAAAGATAAACTCTAAATGGATGAAAGACCTCAATGTGAGACAGGAATCCATCAAAATCCTAGAGGAGAACATAGGCAGTAACTTCTTCGACATCAGCCACAGCAACTGCTTTCAAGACACATCGCCAAAGGCAAGGGAACTTTAGGGACTTCATCAGATAAAAAGCTTCTGCACAACAAAGCAAACAGTCAATAAAACTAAGAGGCAACCCACTGAAAGGGAGAAGATATTTTCAAATGACATTGCAGTTAAAGGGCTGGTATCCAAGATCTATAAAGAACTTCTCAAGCTCAACACCCAAAAAACAAATAATCAAGTCAAAAAATGGGGAGAAGACATGAGCAGACACTTCTCCAAAGAAGACGTACAAATGGCTAACAGACACGAAAAAATGTTCAACACCATTAGCTATCAGGGAAATTCAAATCGAAACCACATTGAGATACCACCTTACGCCAGTTAGAATGGCAAAAATGGACAAGGCAAGAAACAACAAATGTGGGAGAGGATGTGGAGAAAGGGGAACTCCTCTTACACTGTTGGTGGGAATGCAAGCTGGTATAGCTACTTTGGAAAACAGTGTGGAGATCCCTCAAAAAGTTAAAAATAGAGCTACCCTATGACCCAGCAATTGCACTACTAGGTATTTACCCTGAAGGTACAGATGTAGTGAAAAGAAGGGGCACATGCACCCCTATGTTCATAGCAGCAATGTTCACAATAGCCAAACTGTGGAAGGAGCTGAGATGCCCTTCAATAGATGAATGGATAAAGAAGATGTGGTCCATATATACAATGGAATATTACTCAGCTGTCAGAAAGGATGATTACCCAACATTTGCAGCAACATGGATGGGACTGGAGGAGATTATGCTAAGTGAAATAAGTCAAGCAGAGAAAGACAATTATCATATGGTTTCACTTATATGTAGAACATAAAGAATAGCAGGGAAGACATTAGGAGAAGGAAGGGAAAAATGAAGGGGGGCAATCAGAGGGTAGATGAACTATGAGAGACTATGGACTCTGGGAAACACACTGAGGGCTTCAGAGCGGAGGGGGGTGGGGAGATAGGCTAGCCCTGTGATGGGTATTAAGGAGGGCATGTATTGCATGGAGCAGTGAGTGTTATACGCAAACAATGAATCATGGATCATTACATCAAAAACTAATGATGTACTGTATGGTGACTAACATAACATAATAAATAATTAAAAAAAACCCTAAATGTTGTTTATAAGCCCTCAGTCTTATTTTTCTGTTGTAGCAGTTCAAACAGACTAAGACAGATGCCTTTTTTTTTTAAAGCTTTTATTTATTTATTTGTCAAAGAGGGAGAAAGAGAGAACACAAGCAGGAGGAGCGGCAGGCAGAGGGAGAAGCAGACTCCCCTCTGAGCAGGGAGCCCAACATGGGGCTCAATCCCAGGACCTGGGATCATGACCTGAGCCAAAGGCAGATGCTTAACCGACTGAGCCACCCAGGTGCCCCAAGACAGATGCTATCTTAAAACAGAATTCACTGGTACTTTCTTTTCAGGGCAGCATTGTTAAGAAGTGAGACGTGATCAGCTGTTCTTCTCTTTGGTCCACAGTGACCTTGGTTGGCATTCTCTGAGGACACGGTGGGTGCCACCTAGCCATGGCAGAAAACCCACCTGACATGGGTGAGGACAGTGGGAGGGAAGAAAGAAGATGGAAGGAATGAATGAAGAGCTTGGCATTTTAAAAGCTAAGGGTGCTGGAATCTTTTCAAAATATATCCCCCTCCCCCCGAAATACCACAGGTTATTTCTGGATGTGTCTTTCTCTTCTGGCTAGTGTGAGAACACATCATGGAGATGTGCTGTGCGTGGAGTTTTGTCCCCCACCCCACTGCCCCCAGTCTCTAGTACCTGTGAATATGAACTTCCTTGGAAATAAGGTCTTTGTGGATGTAATTGAGTTAAGATGAAGAAATCATGCTGGAGTGGCGTGGGTCCTAATCCAATGACTGGTGTCCTTATAAGAAGAGGGAATTTCCGGGGCACCTGGGTGGCTCAGTCGTTAAGCATCTGCCTTCGGCTCAGGGCGTGATCCCAGAGTCCTGGGATCGAGCCCTACATCAGGCTCCTCCGCTGGGAGCCTGCTTCTTCCTCTCCCACTCCCCCTGCTTGTGTTCCCTCTCTTGCTGGCTCTCTCTCTCTGTCAAATAAATAAAATCTTAAAAAAAAAAAGAAGAGGGAATTTGAACATAGACACACAGAGAGGAGAACACCATGTGAGGACATAGACTCAGTCACAAAGAAGGTGGCCACCTGAAGACAGAGGCAGAGCCTGCAGGGACACAGCTACGAGCCAAGGAGCATGGAGGATCGCCAGGAACGTCTGTAGCTGCAAGAGGCAGGGAGAATTCTTCACCAGAGCCTTCAGAGGGAGGATGGCCTTGCTGACACTTTGACTTCAGACTTCTAGCTTTCAGAACCGAGAGAATCAATTTCTGTTATTTTCAGCCCCCCTCTTTTGTGGGGCTTGGTTAAGGCAACCTCAGGAAACTGACACAGGGAGGCCATGTCTGTTCTACTCTGTCCTCCAAAGCCCGTGCAGTGTCTGGCTCATGGTCCTCTAGAGACATCCACTGAACAGTGAAATTTGGGGACCGTTCTTTAGAGGCAAGGATTCCTCTTGCTCACTTTCAAGTCCCCCTTGCAGAGCCCAAGGGATCACTTGGCTCAGAGGACTGGTTCAATTGAGAGAAGTCTCTATTGCTTGCTGACTAGGGTGGGCTGGGTGCTGCAAGTGAAGGGGTGTGAAACAATTAGCCTCCTTCTTGGGGTGCCCAGAGGTCTGAGACCAGTTGTTTTTGGATGTCCGAGAGAGTGTAGGGTGTGTTAATCATGTCTTCTTATTCTGTATTTCTTCCAACTTTATTGAAGAATAATTGACAAATGTAGTTGTAAACATTTATTTTGTATTTTTGATGCTTTGACATTTTGGGGCTTTGCTAACCCTGGAGGGACTCCCTGCCCCCGGCTAGCTGATTCCTAGATGTAGTTGGCCTGTGAGTGCACCTTTCATGTGCAAACCAATCCCCCTACAGCTCACACCTCAACCACCTTTTTCTCATCTCTACACTCCAGACCACTCTTCTCTGCCCCAGTCAACTCTGGGTCAGGTGCCAGACTGCTGGGCTTAGCCCCTAGGCCCCAGAGCCCACTGAAATTATTCACACTAGCCAATCCTATGCCTGCTTGCTCTGCGCCCCCTTCCTGGTCTGTCCTGTGGAAACCACGGTACAGGCTCTGGTCCATAGCACCCCTACCCCTTCTGCTTCCTGATTGACTTGGTGCTTCCCCATGTGGCCCTGCATGGCGTGGTGTGAGAACTGAGTAAACTTCCTTCTTCACAACAGTCATTTCTATGACTGCAGGCTTTACCATGTCTGATGAGAAAACTCCTGGATACCCATTAAAAAAGAGGGGTTTGGGAACTGCTTGGAATCCTGAGAGGGTGGAGCCAGAGGGGAGGAGGCTGAAGTGAGGGAGGGGATGTGGGCATGACAGGGACTGGGCTCCAGAGGACAGGGCAGGGATGAGAGAGGAGAGCCAGAGGCTGTTGGGCCACCGGGCATTGCTCAGGCCCAGCCTGGGGTGCAGACCCTCAGGCTGGCTCACAGATGACTGCCGTAAGCCCCTGCTTCTCCACGAGTGGCGGGAAGGGCCCTTGTGCACAATAAAGGGTGAGTGGCTTGGGGCTGAGGAGCCAGGGTCTCTGTGCACAAGCAGGTTTCAGAGAGAATGTGGAGGCTGACAGATGACTTTGGAGAGGAAAACAGGCCAGGTCTCTGGAGAAGAACAGAAAACCAATTTGGGCCTCCGAAGCAGCTTGGTGTCCAAAGAAAGCATTCCCAGAGGACCCTGTGCTGCTAGAATGGCAAACTGCCCTCCTGCCGGCTCTGAGCCCTCCCTCCCGAGGCCCTGATGAAAGGATGGGCCTGACACCCTCAATCAATTCCCCTTTATCTCTTCTCCTCCTGAGGAAGGATAATCCTCTGTTTTGCAGTCTCTTCCCATCCAGCATGAAGCATCCATTGATTTTTGCAGTTATTTCTGCTAGCTGATATAGGTGGTAAAGGAGAATGACCCACAAGTCTGAAGCCGACCTTGAGAGAGTCCTGTCACTCCTGAGAGGGACAAGTTTTTGTTGTTTCTCTTTTTAAAGGGCCAGGTCCCACAGCCTACAGTACGCAGGTGCTCTTTGAGCGTACGTATTTATTCTGATTTGATTCTTTTATTCTTTTCTGTCATTCCCCAAATGAAACTCTTTTCCTAGTTGGTTAATCATTGGGTGACACGATGACACAATGTTCCCTCAGACACCACAGCTTGCTTACAGGCCATCAGGAGAAAAAAAGGCACGGACATAACAGCAACAAAAGGTCAAATCGTAGCATCATGATTCGGAGTAACTATTATTTAAGGCTTTGTGCCTCACAAAGCCCTTCCCCCTCTTCCTATTTCCATCTCTGCATGGAATCAGAGTTTTACACATTAGGAATCTGAGCCCCAGAGGGGACCTCGTTCATTCAGCAAACATCCACCAAGCACCCCTGTACTAGTCTCAGTGCTGGGGATCCAGTATGACCAAAAGAGATGAACTCCCTGCCTTTCTGGCATGTATTCAAACCCAAAAATGGGCTTGAGTGCAGGTTTCCTGCTCAGTGCAACAGGCAGCTTTCCAAGGCTCTGTGGGGTGGAGCTTTGCCACTCATTAGCTGTGAGATTGTGGGACGATTCCTGAACTTACTTGAGTCTCCATGTACACATTTGTAAAATAGAGATCATGATTGCACCTGTCTCAGGGGTTGTTGAGAACTTGAGAGATTATGGAGATGAAATGCCTGGCCCAGAATCTGGGCTGCACACAGGACAGGTGTCAGGACTATGCTCCAACAAGTATGCAGGTCTGGAACCGGGAGAGGTCTCTTCCCCCTTGAGGAAGGGAGCAGAGAAGCTCCTGGCGGGGGGATTGCTTTGAACTGGGCATTGGGACTAGTTCCATTGTTGAGAAACAATCTTCCCCATCTGTTGGAAGGTACTTGACCGAAGCCTGAGTGCTTTATGTAATGACCTCACTTCCTCACTAGAATTTATTCTAAAGCCTGTAAGTTTAAATCAACATACATGGAAAGTCTCAGTGAGATTCATAAAGAAAAAGAGAAGCTAAATAATATGATGCAGAAATGCAAATAAATAAATATGAACTTGGGTTCAGTTCTTTTCAAACCCTCCCTCTGCAGTGATGAAGAGAGGGGCTCTGATGTTAGGAGGGGAGTGCAGGTTTGAATCCTGGGTCCCCTGTGTGTAGTTGTATGCCTCATGCAAATGCAGTAAATGCTCTGGGCCTTAGATCTGGTCCATGAGTTGGGAAGAACAACTCCTGCATTGCAGAGTCTGTGGGTCCTAAGAGAGGTAACACTTGTAAAGCACTTAGCATGGTGCCTGCCGAACAAAAGTGAGCTGAAAAACTGAAATAAATGCACCAAGCCTGTTTGCTTCTTGCTTATTCATTTGGTTACTGCATGGGGGTGGGGGAGAGGCATTGTTCTGGCTTCCAAGAGTCCTGTGTCCAGCCGTGGGTCTACTCCTCAGTCAGAGGCTGGCCAGACGCTAGCCCATTGCTCCTTCAGGGTTTCCATTTCATCCTTTAGAAAACCAATGTTGGCACCAACCTGGGTGTTTGTACCTTTCTTGTAGCTCAGAGGTGATCCTGGAAGCTGCTTTGGGTATTTTCGATATTCTAGGAAGCCTGCTAGCTGTTTTATAGGTAAGCTAAACAAAAAGCTAGGAAATATGACACATTTCTTATCATGTCCTTCCTTGGTTTAAAATCCTCCGAGGCTCTGCATTTCCCTTGGAGTAAAGGCAGTGTCTTCCCAGTGTCCACACATTCCTCTGCCGTGTCTCCTTCAGCGACCTCTCTGGGTCATCTACAACCCTGTCCTTGGATTCCGTCCAGCTGCACCAAGCCTGGCTGTCCCCCTGACACTCCAGGTACTTCTGCTGTTCTCACCTTTGCTTAGAATGCTCATTTCCCCTGATACCCAGTGGCTCACTCTTATCCCCTTTGACTGGCACTTTCTTCATGAATCCTGTGCTGATGACTCAAGTATCTTAAGTTATAGCTTACCCTCCTCACGTTCACCACCCCTTCTGCAGATCTCCGTGGACGTGGCTCTTATGCTGTGTTTCTAACAATTCTCATCATATTATAATACACAATATAATTTACTTATTATTTTCTTATAAATTTGCTTTGATGCTACTTTTCCAGTAGAGTTGATGCTACTCAAGGACATGGAATTTTTTTTTTTCCTTAACATTTTGCTCACTGTCTTATTCCACATACCCCAAACAATGCCTGTCACAAAGCAGGCACTCACTACGTACAAGATTGTTAAATGAATATATAACTTTTGGCTGGGATTCTATTGACTCATTATGATTTTATTTCTTGAAAGAAACTCTTTTTTTTTTAAGATTTTATTTATTTATTTGACAGAGATAGAGACAGTCAGCGAAAGAGGGAACACAAGCAGGGGCGGGGGTGGGAGAGGAAGAAGCAGGCTCATAGCGGAGGAGCCTGATGTGGGGCTCGATCCCATAATGCTGGGATCATGCCCTGAGCCGAAGGCAGACACTTAACCGCTGTGCCACCCAGGTGCCCCGAAAGAAACTCTTTTTTAAAAAGATTTAGTTATTTATTTTAGAGAGAGAGAGCATGAGTGGGAGAGACGGGGGAGAGGGAGAGAGAATCTCAAGCAGACTCCGTGCTGAGCACAGAGGTCAACATGGGGCTCAATTTCATGACCTTGAGATCACGACCTGAGCTGAAACTGAGTCTGATGCCAACCACCTGCACCACCCAGGCACCCATCTCTTGAAAGGAACTCTTATTGGAAGTTTTAAATGCAACATATGGAAATTAATTTTTAATATATATAGTTTGCTTAACAGACACAATTTTCAAATAGAACATAGGTAAATATTGGTGAAATCATAGACTTTTGGTGGTGAATACTGTAAACAAAGGCATCTTCTAAAAACCCATTTGGGATCTAAAGTATCTTAGAAGTGTGTGAATGTGTGCTGTGCGGAGTGTCCGGGGAGGCCAGAGTTGGTGCTTTCTGGGCAGAGCGCGCCACATTGAGCCCTGCAGCCCCAGTTTTGAACATAGTAGCTGCTCAGTAAATCTCTGTGGGTTTGTTTTGAGCCAAGCATAAGATGAAACTGTTGTCTCAAGAATTTTTTTGCTGGAACTGAATACTTAAGGGGAAATATTTTTATTATTTCATTAAGTAAGAGAAGACAAGGAGACACACTATTTATGCCCTGATTATCTCTCCCCACCAACTTGCTATTTATCTCCATGGGGAAACTAGAGGCAATAATTAGAGAATTAAAGCTCCCTTCCTCAGTCATGCAGTGCATCCGATCACGTGCCATTCGGTATTTATTTTCCAGATGAAGGAGTGTAATTTATTTTCTTTCTTCCCTTGGGACCCCAGCTGGCTGACCTACAGCAGCCTCCAGGTTTGGCTGAAAGGAGCCTCCATTTTCATTCTCCTCTTGCCCACTATGGGGCAGGTAAAGAAATATGCCAAAGAAATCTAATCTTCCTCTGCCTCAGATAGCAACGGATGGGGGAGCTCCCATGGACAGGGGAGGGTTCTTTCTTACTCTGAGACACACCCATTGCTTTGGACTTCCGTGATTGCTACTGCCAACAAGGCTGTCTCCAGAAACTGTGGATCTTAATTTTGCACGTGTCCAAGGTGGATCTAAATCCAGTCCTTCGTTCCCCACAGTACAACTGAGGCAGGCAAGAACGGAGAGCAGGGTTCCCAGATCACTGACAGGAATTAACCCCAGACAGCAGTGTACTACTTGGCATTTTGTTTTTAAGATATCTGCTACCTGACACGGCCTTGGGTCTCCCTCAGGCTGTCTACCTCATCCACACACTTCTTGAGGCAAGGGTCCATTTCTCCCACCTTCTTTCAAATCCATTTAGCTATGTCAAAATCTTAGCTAAAAATTGAGCTCAGAAGAAAATGAGATTTCTTCTTTCCTGCCCATCTAAGCCTTGCCTTGTAAGGCTTGGTTTTATATCAAGAACCCTCCTCTCCCGTGATGTCTAAAACTGGGAAAGACTAGAGCTTTCAGGGATAATAATGTTTTCCTTTTCCAGTGGGTGTGAACTTATTACCTAGTCCCAGTTAGCAAGCTCTCCTGAACACAATACGACAAGAGCAACCTTCCTACAATGGATACCTTTCTGTGCCCCAATATCTCATTTGCAAAACAGAACTAAACTGGTATTGAGTAGGTTGTTTTGAGGATAGAATGTAAAACACTTAGGAAAATGCCAGGCATATAGTAAATATTATCTAAATTCTAAGTGTTATTATATCTTTAGGATTAAGTAGAAACAGCCCAGATGTAAGCTGGGACTTTGTATGGCCCAGGCCTTGTGAGGAGTTGCATTCAAAATAGCATAGATTAATAACCTAAAAATAATTCAAGGTAATTCACATCTTTAATCCTGATCTTTACAAGTTTCCAGAGATAGGCAAGAAGTCAACACCACAAGGATGGAGACTGTGGTTGGCAAACACATTCTGGGATTTAGGTATTCAGATAGCAAATCCCAGAGCCAAGCTGAAGATATGTGGTGTTGATAGACATAATAGAAGGCATGTGCAGAGACAGTATAAATTATACATCTTGGAATAGAGTGAAAACCATAGTAACAGAAACATGTATTCAATGCTTGCTATGTGACAGATTCTGTGCTAAGATCTTTACATGCATTATCTCATCTAATATTCACAACATCATAATGGTACTATTAATATTCCTTTTTAAAAAAGATTTAATTTAATTTATTTATTTGAGAGAGTGATAGAAAGAGCATGGACATGGGAGGGTCAGAAGGAGAGGGAGAAGCAGACTCCCCACTGAATAGGGAGCCCGACGCGGTACTTGATCCCAGGACCCCAGGACCATGACCTGAGCTGAAGGCAGATGCTTAACCAACTGAGCCACCCAGGTGCCCCATACTATTAATATTCCTATATCACTAATCTGCCTGTTTTATAAATAAGGAAGCTAAAGCCCAGAGAGGTTAGCTTACTAAACCAAGGTCACACAGCTTCTAAGTGACAGGGCTGGAAATTCTCATTGAAAATATGTCAGGGTGCCTGGGTGGCCCAGTCCGTTGAGGGTCTGACTCTTGGTTTGGCTCAGGTCATGATCTCGGGGTCCTGGGATCAAGCCCTGCACTTGGCATAGAGTCTGCTTGGGATTCTTTCTCCTCTGCCCTTCCTCTCTGCTCTCTCAAATAAATAAATAAATCTTAAAAAAAAAAAAAGAAAAATGTCTGTCTGTTTTAGGAACCAAACCACACAATGAAGAGTCAGGTCATTAGAGCACCAATCAGATGCCAGACTCAAAGGGCTGAAGCTGAAAGGTGTCAGAGATGGAAGTATTGGTTCACAGAGAGGGAAGTGCAGATTGTTTCTTGAAGATGCTGTGCAACCTCTGTGAATTTGAATTTTCTCCTTTCATACACATTTGACATCCTCTTTGGATGTAATGTTGGTCTTCAAAGCAGCCATCCTCCATGCAATGGCTGGGGAAAAGATTTTATAAGTCATGGCATTTGTCTTGTTTGTTTCCTTCATTCATTCTACAAACATTTAACCTATGTGCTAGGATCCAAATGTGTACTGGGATTACAGATTTAAACAGAGTTCTTGTCACTAAGGAGCTCACAGTCTGGTGTAGGAGACCAACATTTACAAAATGTACTTCTTTTTTTTTTTAAGATTTATTTATTTATTTGGGAGAGGCAAGGGAGGGACAGAGGCAGAGGGAGAGAGAATCTCAAGCAAGACTCCCCACTGAGCATGGAGCCTGATGCGGGGCTCAGTCTCATGACCCTGAGATCATGACCTGAGCTGAAACCAACAGTTGGATGCTCAGCCGACTGAGTCACCCAGGCACCCCACAAAATGTAGTTCTTTATGAGAATGGAAACTTGCTCTGCTTGAGGGAATAAAAGACTTCCTGGAGAGGTGGCCATTGAGATGGTTCTTAGAAAAGGAGGAATTTTTCCAGCGCCTAAGGAGTGGAGAGGAAAAGACTTCCAGGGACAGAAAATTGCACTTCCTACTATTCTTTTGCCAAACACACTGTTGTCTCCCATCCATCTCAAAATGCTTGGGTATTTGCTAAATATGTTTCTTGCCAGAGGCAATGCAGATTTGCAAAGGACAGCATTGATTATTGGGTCTCAGGTTCACAGCCAACAGGAAAATTGTGGCATTGATAATATTTTCCTCAGACTTCCAAAGCACATGCCTACCCCATGCTCTGCCTCCCCAGCTCCAACCCCTGCGTGGAGGCAGCCTGACCCTCATATTTCCCTGCCTTGCTTTTGCCTTGGGAATCTAGGATTCAGTAGGTGCTTTTGCTTCTCTGACACACTCTTCCATGAGCTGCTTTTTCTATCTATTCCAGCTGATGCCCTTCTCGACTTTGGCAGGTATCCAAGCCTTGTTGTTCTCCCTGCACGGGGAGGCTGAGCATTGCTCTGTAAATCATGCACCAGCCCCACGATGTTTGGGGAGCCTGTGGACCCATTTTGTCTACGTGGAGGTAAATTATTTAGCAATGGTGGCGTAAATGATACAGAGGTGATGGTGTGAAGCCTGGCTTTGGAGCAGCCTGTCTTGGGAAATGTGATTGACCCTGGCATGCAGTGGACACAGCTCCCGGCAGAGCTGGGCATATTTTATCTGTTCTCTGACACCTGTGGGTTTGATGCCTGGGCCTGTCTCCAGACAGTGTCCCACATTCATAATCATTATGGTTTAAAATCTATGATCTCATTTGGTGCACGCCTCACCTCTGCAGGTTCAGAGGTTAGAAATTATGTGGTCTAGTGAAACAAGCTACGTCTGGACAGACTTGAGTGTGTCCTGCAGTTTTCCCTCCTGTAAATTGGGGGTAATAAAAGCAACTGTGAAGGGGCAATCTTTCCATTCGAATATTTAATGGAAATTACCCAGCCAAGTCAGACCCACTGTCTGACCCACCCTCCTCACTGGAGGAGAGCTCCCAACTGGGGATGTGAGACCCTCCCTCCTCAATTACTCAGGACTAAGTCCACTCACCTCTCTCCTGCAGCCCCCTAGTTAATTTATTTACTAGTCCTGTCTGTTCCGTCTCCAAAATGCATACCCAGTGGGGTCCTTCTCACCAGCCACGCAGCCAGCCCCTGCTGATGACCCCATCCGTTCAGGTGTGTACCGAAAAGCCTCCTTGCTCTTCTTCCTGCAGCTGCCACCATGTCTTCAGCCCCGTGTCACCTCCACCCAACAGGCAGGAAGTTCTTTCAGAACGAAAAGAAGGAAATCCTGCCATTTGTGACGACATGGATAAACTTCAAGGTCATTTGTGAAACGAAATGAGCCAGCCACAGAAGGACAAATACTCCATGATTTCACTTATTCGAGGTGCCTAAAATAGTCAAACTCCTGCAAGTTAAGAGTGGAAAGGTGGTTGCCAGGGGCTTGGAAGGGAATACGGGAATTGCTAACCACAGGTACAAAGTTTCACTTGTGAAGGATGAGTGAGTGCTAGAGGTCTGTTCTACAACATTGTGTATATAGATAGCAAGACTGTACTGTGCATTTAAAAGTCTATTAAAAGGGTAAATCTCATGTTAAGTGTTCTTACCAAAATTAAAAAAAAAACTAAATAAAAATAAATAAATTAGATATTATCACTCCCCTGCTAAATAACCCTTTGATGGTGTCCCATTATTCTTTCTTTTATTTAAATTCAATTAGCCAACATATAGCACATCTTTAGTTTCAGATATAGAGTTCAGTAATTCATCAGTTGCATATAACACCCTGTGCTGATGACCTCACATGCCCTCCTTAATGCCCATCACCCAGTTACCCCATACCTCCACCTACCTCCCCTCCAGCAATCATCAGTTTGTTTCCTAGAATTAAGAGTCTCTCTTGGTTTTTCTCTCTCTCTGATGACTTTCCACTCAGTTTTTGCCCCCCTCCCCTATGATCCTCTGCCTTGTTTCTTATAGTCCACATATGAGTGAATCTATATGATAATTGTCTTTCTCTGATTGACTTATTTTGCTTAGCATAATTCCTCTAGTTCCATCAACGTCGATGTAAATAGTAAGTATTCATCCTTTCTGGTGGCTGAGTAATATTCCATCGTAGAGATAGATCACTTCTTTATCCATTCATCTGTCGTTGGATATCTTGACTATTGTGGACGTTGCTGCTATAAACATTGGGGTGCAGGTGCCCCTTTGGATCAATGCATTTGTATCTTTGGGGTAAATACTTAACAGTGCAATTGCTTTCTATCACCTACAGGTTCTATGTGGCCTGGCTAGGGTCCACTTTTCCCGCCTCGACCCTGATGACACTGGCCTTGGGATTCTAGGATTTCAAAACATGTTCTCCCTTGAGGGCTTTTGCTGGGTCTTCTGCCTGGACTTAGCCTCCTCGGGCTTGGCTGGCTTCATCGCAACATTCTGGTGAGATGCTCACTCCTGGCGGGGCATCCCTGACAACCCATTAACAGTGTAGCTGCTCTATCTTCTTCATGTTGCTCATCCCTACCTTCAGTGACGATACTGAGCTTCCCACTGGCTTACTTGCCATCCCCTCCACGAAAAAGGGTGCTCTTCGAAGGACCAAATATTCAGTCTTATTCACTGTGGTAGCCCCAGATAGGTTTGTCAGATAAAACATAAGACTTCCAGTTAAATTCGAATTTCAGATAAACAATGAATATGTTTTCATTATAAAAACTAACAGCATGTGACATACTTACACTGAAAAAGTATTTGCTGTCTTCACATTATTATTTGCTGAATATGTTAGCCCTGGGCCCAGTGCTGTCCCAGGGCTGGCACCTTCATTGGTGTTTGCTACGTTTTTGTCAAAAGAAAAAATAAAAAGAAGAAAGAAATAGTAAGAAAAATAGTCATAAAGCAAAACCTGAAAAAGACTGAATTTCTTGTATCTTTTGCCTTTGTGTTCCTAGCACCTTGTCAATGCTTGACCTATGACAGGTGCAAGGTAAGAACGTGCTAAGTAAATGGGAAGGAGTGGGGTGTCTAGTGCACTTTTCCCCTCCATGTCATATTGGCAATTCCATCTTGCAGTTGGAGAAACAGGAACAGAGAGCAGGAGCCTTTTCCAGAGTCAAACAGTGAGGGTAATTTTGACTGAATACAGCTGAAGGCAACTTCTGGAAGGGGGCTTATATTAACAAAATCTTCTTTGCCTCACCCATAGAAGAAGCTGTGGAGAGAAGGTCTAGGCCTTTGGGGATGGGATGGGATGGTGGCTTTGAGACCAGGCTTCAATCTTTCTCCTCCATCAGCCTCTAGAGCCGCCTCTAACTTCAAGTTCACTACTTGGTCCTAGATGGCTTCCAGAAAAGCCAGTGGATGGAAGCCAGTCATCGCGTCCACATTCCAGGCAGGCAGCAGGCACAGGCAAGCAAGGACAAAAGATCTTTCTAAGAAACCTTCCTGAAAACCTCTCATAACACAACCTCTTGCATCTCATTGGTCAGAACTCTGTCTCATGACCACTCCCAGGTGTAAAGGAGCTGGAAATAGCGCCTTGATTCCACGTGGTCATATGTGCTTTACTAAAAAGGGTGTCTGTTCTTAAGAGAAGAGAAGAATGATGCAGGAGAGCAATAAACAGCCTTTGCCATAGCTAGAAAGAGGCAGACAGATTCCTAGTGTGTCCTCAGTCTGCTGTACCATTGTATCTTTGGGATAAATAGCCTTATAAGTATGGAGACAGGGCTGGACCCCAGACTCCTGCCCATATGACCCAGAGACTTCTCAGATCCTTTGGCTGCTGGGCCTTCTGTAGCGTGGACCAGTGCTTGAGTGGCAGGGGTCAGAGCCTGGCATGTGGACCTTTGTGTTAATCTGAGACCATCTGTGTTGAAGAGGTCACAGTGTATTCACAGTCTAAAGGACAACGTGGAGACCCAGAAGTGGTTTATACTGCTGGAATTAAATTACAGAGACAGAACTAGGGATGAGATGGTGCTTGGGAGTCAGACAAAAGTCAAGGAATGTGTCTGATCCATCTTTCAAGGATCCCAATAGCTCTCAACGTACTGAAGCAACAGTAGGTGCATAACGAAGCAGAAATGAACAGGAATCAAATGGCCTACACTTGAGTCCAAAAGAAAACCAACAAGATAGACTGATGTGACTCAATACCAGCAGGATGAAGAACCATTGAGGTGCTTTCATTGGTAGCAATATGATCCATCGTGGAGTGGGGAGATACTTTGTTCATGATCTGTTGTCAGTAGGAGCAAAGAACTGAAGTGAGGGAGGTGACAGCCATGCTCTGTTGTGCACGGATTAGACCACACCTGTAATATTGCTTTTGGTTCTGGACTCTCCACTTCAAAGGAACGTGACAGACCAGAGTTTTAAAAGAAGAGCAACCAGGATGGGATTGAAGGACCCTGCCTGTCTGTTTAACGTTTTTATCAATCACTTGGGTCATGCCTGTTTATCAAATTTCTGGATTACTCTAGTCTGACAGAGGCAGCAAATACAGTGACTGACAGAATCAGTCAAGAAGAACAATGGGGCAAAGTCAACCTATGAAACTGAAAATGGATTAATGTAAAGTCCTGAATTTTGGTCAAGCAATCAATTGGTCAAGAAGGGTATGAAGGAGACAGGGCTCACCAAGGTACCATTTTGTGTGTGTGTGTGTGTGTGTGAGTGAGTGAGTGTGTGTGCAGGCGTGCTAGGTGGTGAGCTGCCAAGATGTGTCTGCCCAAGACTGACCTTCATAACTTCTCCCCAGCCCAGGGGTTTGACCTCAGCTTTGGGGAATCATATGCTCCAAATGTTCCAGAGCCTACTAGCCTTGAGGAGAACAACTCATACTAACAATGCTTACAGAAAACTGAGGAATAATAAAAACGGATGCCAAATGTACTGATTTTTAATATCAAATATCCTTTTCCTTGCAGGAAAACAACATGGGGAATCAAATAATACTTTTTGAGGGAGATGGAATGGAAAGAGGGATGTGAGTAGTGTGATTTGAACATTCAGTGATGTCACGTTGAAAGAGCTAATGCATGCTTCTTTCTAATGTGGATGTTCCCACACTGGAAACATCTAGATAACCCCTAGATATGTCAGGTTGCAAGCAACTTTTACCGGCCTTGGAAATAATTTTGTCTCTTTAAGATGATTTGGCTGAGTTCTGTTTTGTTCTTTTACTTACTGATATTTTCTACAGCTCTTAAGAAACAACCTTATTTCCTTTTTCCTCTAGAGCTGGGGTGCATCAGCTTGCCCTTTCCTTTGCTCTGAGGCTCCAGGGTGGCATGGGAAGAGGGAGTGACCCAGAGGGGTTAAGCTCATTAATACTTCATTGCTGTCTACCTCTAGAAAACTCAAAGTCATTGTACCCCTGGCATTTCTCTGGAGGAAAGGAACTTTCCCTGCTCTCCAAATCTTCTATCCTTTAAGGGTAGACTGACGGATACCCTTAATCAGTGCCTTGCACTGGTCTAGCCTCCTGGGTGAGAATGCAAATAATCCCAATGCATTGGCTTTGACTCTTGCCCATGCCCCCCTTTCCCAGTGGATGGCCATATGCATTCATGCACATGTCCGAAGGGATTCCTCCTTCCATCCTCTATTTATTGATGTTCTTGTCACATCTCCCCTAGGAGCTCATTGTATCAGTTGAGATCTCAGTAAGAAACAGATGGCACACTCACATTAGGGTAATTTGAGAAGAATTTAATGAAGGACTATTTACAAAGCTGGAAGCAGGGTTTAGGGAAAGCACAAAGTCTAATACTACAGGGCTATGACATCTAGTTGCCATCGTAAGTCCGAAGGTGTGGGGAGAAGGGAGGATCAGGACCCAGGGGGACTGTGTGGAATTAAGCTCATATCAGGACCTCTGACATTGGACTAAACCAGTCCATGGCAGTCCCATAGCAATGGCAATAAACACTACACTTCTGATTGCTTCTCTTCTTTCAAACTCTTGTTGGTGTGCAACACTGGCCAGTTGTAAGTCAGTGGGCAAGGGAGCCCATTGGTGTTGTCTAAGGAGTTCAGCCTCTGAGGGTATGGCAGAGTGGATAAAGGTGAAGGGTGGATTCAGGGGGGCAACCAGAATAATCCAGTAAAACCACTGAAAGCTGGACTTTGTGGTCAATATCTATATCTTTTTGCTGTCTCACCTGCATATAGTAGCTTTGTAGAAGTTCACTTGATTATGAGTTTCTCTCAGTAAGACCCTGACCTTTGACTCCTGTATTTTTTTGACTCCTGTATTTTGGATCCCAGTCCCCAAAAGATGATTAACAGATGTTTATGGGATGCTTGGTGAGTGAGTGAATGAATGAATGAATAGGATGAAGTGATCTCAATGTGAATTTGTCTTCATTTTTCTCTCACTACTGTGCTCTCTGGAGGCAGCCACTTTCCTGTCTCACCTGTGGTATCCTAGGACAAGTTCCTGTTACTGAATTTCTGTATCACCCTCCTGTACCTAGACTGACTTTCTAATGAGGTCTTGGGAGGATTAACTTCTATCATAGGAGTGTCATCAAGGAGTTCTTGTGTGGGACACAGCTTCTGCTCTTGGGATGCCTCACTTTCCAGCAGCCAGGACTTCTGCAACAGGTACTTAGTTCTTGCCCTTCCTCAAGGTTCCTGGAGAAAATAATCTCTGTTCACTTTGGGCAGGTGGGATCACTTTCTCCCTGCTGTACTCCCATTAGATGAACTGCTAAACATCCTTTTTTTTTTTTTTTTCATTTGTCATGTTGTAGGCACTGTGCTAAGACCTGGGAACGTTCAGGTGGATAAGACATAGTTGGACACAAGGGACAAAGAACAGCAGTCTAGAGGGAGCGAAGACAAGTAATAGATAATTATTATAAGTTTGATAAGTGCTATATTGTAGGAAAACCAGGCAGTGTGGAAGCAGAGATGAGGAGAATTTAACCCAACCTAGAGGTTCAAGGAAGTCTTTCTGGAGGTGGTGGTGGTGGTACCTGATCTTGTAGGATGGGAAAGAGCTAAGCAATGGAGAGTGAGAAATATTTTCTAAGCCAAGTGGAGAGTATAAAAGTGAGAAGCCTGACATAGCATGGTCAAATCTGTATTTGAACAAATCTGCATGAACAAAACTGTATTTTACTGATAAAAGCTGAGGCATGGTGGGCTGAGATGCAGGTGGTTCAAAGAGCAGATAGGAGGGAGGACGGGGAAGGCTTCGTAGGCTAAGCTTAGGAGTCATCAAGACCTTGACAAGGGTGAGTGGGTGAAGCATTTACTTCAGATGCCAAATTTAAAGAGGCTCTAAAAACTCAGTAATCAAGATAAAAAATATCAAAATTTTAATAATAATGAGTCAGTCTTACTGATTTCTTTTTCCTTTTGCCTCAGACTCTGATATGGCTCAGCATGGCACTGTCTTTACTGATCTTGTCTTTATTGCATTAAAATATTATTTATCTCTTCAATAATCATTGCTGGGACAACTCTATATTCACATGCAAAAGAATGAAGTTGGACCCCTACCTCACACCATACATTAAAAAAACATTAGCTGCAAGTACATCATAGTCCTAACTGTAAGAATTAAAGCTATAAAACTCCCAGAGGGAGACACCAGAATCAATCTTCATGATCTTGGGTTAAGCAATGATGTCTTAGACATGACACCAAAACCATAAGCAATAAAAGAAAAGAGTGATAAGTGGGACTTCTGACTGTTGTGCTTTTAAAGATACCATCAAGAAAGGAAAAGGATAACTCAAAGGAAGAAAATATGTGCAAATTATATACTTGATAAAGGACTTTTAGAATATATAAGAAACACTTCCAATAACGATAAAGGGACAAATAACCTAATCAAAAACCAGGCAAATGATTTCAGTAGACATTTCTCCAAAGAGGATTTATGAATGGCTAATAATCACATGAAATGATGCTTAGCATCCTTAACCATTTGGGAAATGGAAATCAAAACCACAATGAGGTAGTACTTCACATTCGCTAGAATGACTATAATAAAAAAGAGCATTATAAATATTGGTGGGGATGTGGGAAAAGTGCAACCATTCTATGTTGCTGGAGGTAATGTAAAATGGTACGGCCACTTTGCAAAACAGTTTGGCAGCTCCTCAGAAAGTCAAGCATAGAGATATTATGTGATCCAGCAATTCCAATCCTAGGTATCCCTCCAAGAGAAATGAAAACATATGTCCACACAAAACTAGTACATGAATATAGACAGCAGTGTTCATTGTAGCCAAAAGGTAGAAACCCCCCAGATCCCCATCAGCTGATGAAAGGATTAATAAAATGTGTCACATCCATACAATGGAATAATATCTGGCCATGAAAAAAGGGAGGAACTACTGACCCATGCTGTGACACAATGACCCTTGAAAGGATGCCATGTGAAGGAGGCCAGTCACAAAAGATCACGCTTTGTGATTCCACTTCTATGAATGTCCAGAATATGCAAATAGATAGAGATATAATGTAGATTACTGATTGTTTAGACCTGGAGTGAGCGGCAAGGGTGTTGGAGAGTGAGTGCTAACAGGTACAAGCCCACTTTTGGGGATGGTAAACTGTTCTAAATTAGAATATAGTGGTAATGGTTGCACAATATACCAAACCATTGAATTATATACTTCAAATAGTGGGATGCCTGGGTGGCTCAGTTGGTTAAGCGTCTGCATTGGCTCAGGTCATGTTTCCAGCATCCTGGGATCAAGTCCTGCATCAGGCTGCTTGGTCACTGGGGAGTCTGCTTCTCCCTCTGCCTGCCACTCCCCCTGCTTGTGCTCTCTCTCTGTGACTAATAAATAAATAAAATCTTAAAAACAACAACAACAACAAAACCAAACAGGCAAAGTTTTTTTTTTTTTTTTTGGTTTGTAAATGGTATTGCAATAAAGTTGTTTATATATTACTCATCTTGATTTCTGAGTGTTTTGTCACTCCCTTAAATTTTGTCTCTGGGGAAAGTGTCACTTGCCTTACCCTTGTGCAGACCCCAGGAGTAGACTTTATCCTGTGGATTGTAGGAAACCTTTGGAGGGTGGAAAGCAGGGAATGACCAGGTTTGCCTTTGGGCACGTGGGTTTGCTGCAGGATGGAGGACAGCTAGAGGTGGGAGATGGCAGAGGCAGGGCCTCCAGCTGGGGGGCGGTTGTGAGATCTTCTTCCCTAATGCGTGGGCATGGCACAGAGAATGTGTATGGATAACTGGTTAGGAGGGGAAGTTGATGAGCTTGTTTGGAAAAGAGAAGTCTCGGATAACTCTCAGGCTTCTGGGTGGGTGACTTGGTGAATCTCTGTACAGTGACTCGGGGATATATGTGAAAGGATGACTTCAGTGTTGAACTTGATTGAGTCTGGGCTCCTTGTGAAGTACGCAGGAGATTATAAAACACCAGCTCATTATAGTATTGTATTATCCCCCTGCTTAAACCTTTATGGCAGTCTACTGCTTGTAGGATAAACCCCAGTCCCTGGTGGTGGCCTCCCAGGCCCTCATGGACTTCTGTCCACTTCTCCCTCCAGCTTCATCTCATTTGATCTCCCTCTCACTCCCTCAGCGCAGCCACTCAGGCCTTCTTTCTACTCCTGGAACATGTCAAGGTATGTCTTTTCTCGGGGACCCAGTAATCAATTCTTCTGCCTGGACTCTTCTTCCTTCAGTGTTCTTCCCTCCTCTACATTGAAGGATGCTATGATTACACAGGGCCCAGCCAGAAAACCCAGGATAACCTCTCTATCTTAAAGTTAGCTGATTAGCAGCCCTAATTCTGTCTTCGACCTTATTCCTCCTTTACCATGTAACCCAACATGTTCACAGTCTGCAGGTTCAGATGTGGACATCTTTGGGGGGCCAGTACTTTGCTTTCCACACCCAGCTTCCATCCTTCACTAGACTTTCACAATCTTCATTACCCTTCTGATTCATCTGCTTTCCTTACCTACTAGGATGAAAGCTCACGGGACTCTTCAGCCTGCTGACGTACGTAAAATCTTGAGGGTGGGTGGGAATGTGGAAGATAATGCTTCTCAAGCAGGTCTGTCCATCAGAAGTTGTTCATTTGTTCACGCACTCAACAGTGTCTATGAAGCACCTCCTTAATACCAGACCAGTGAACAAGACAGACTACGGATGCCCCTTTTCTAGACCTTACATCTTTGTAGGGCATTGAATAATATAGATGCTGGAGCCCCATCAGACACCCTAGCCACTTTGATGATGAAGGATGACTAATCGTTAAATGGCAAGTTAGAATCATTTGAGTCTATTTTTCCCCCTACTAATTTGACCATCCTTCCAGAGCAAGAATTTTTGTTTTTGTTTTTGTTTTTTTTGGAACAGTGCTTCTAAAGCCATCTGTGGTGAAGGAGAAATTGTTATTTAATTTCCAATCCATTGTAGACTGATAATTTTATACAATACAAAAAGTAAAAACAAAATACTAGAAAAAAATGAAATGTTGTTTGGTGGTCATGGCAGTGTTAAATGCCTGTAAAACTTGCTAAAGTTAGTATACTTCTATACTAACCTTGTCATAGGCAGATGACAAAACTTTCTCAGAGCAGGCTTGATCCTGGGTCTCTCTGACTTAGTCTCAGTTTTTTATCTGTAAAATGGGAAATCCTTTCTCTTATAGAGAGTTATAATGAGGAGATGATTGGATAATGCAAATCACCAAGGTCATTGTCTGGCTTACTAAGTGGTGGTTATTAATGTCCACGGTTATTATGCTCTAATATTTCTAAATAGTACTGTAACATTTAATTTTGGGTGTCATAAAACCCAAATTGGAGTTCCTCTGATTCTTTAGTAGAAAGTGGCATCTTGCTAGCTCATCATAAAAACAATGTAGATTTTGAGTATCTGTGCTTGGGATTTGTTTTTCTCTATAAACAACAGTGCAGACAAAACATGCCTTTGAATACTGTTCATGAATAATAATCATTGAGAAACCCCATTTGCTTTTTAAACAGCAGCCAGATGTTACCCTTGCCCACTGCAAACTGTGCCTACCCTCGGGCCCATTAGACAAAATGCTGGCTGTCACCAACTGACAAGGTCTGGGGATTGGCTCTTTTTAAATAGCCACAAGGTCACGGGGATTAAACGTTCTCCAGGGAGTCACAGGAAAAGTAGAATGTCAGCATCGCCTGTTTTTCCTTGAAGATGGCTCGGTGACATTTTCAGAAAGGAGCCCTGCTACTACCTGTCAGCACTGAATGGGGGACACAAGGTTAGATGCAAAGTGAGAAGGTTACTCACCACCTGGAGATGGGCGATGCTGCCAACATAGTCTCACTCTGAGAAGCAGGGCTAACTGAGAGAGCAGGGAAACTCTTTCAAGGGCTGGGAAAAGGAGACAATGGCTGACAATGAGAAGCAACCTGGTGGAAGGAGAGACCTAGCACTTTGGCGGTTGATGGTCCTGGGTCTGACTCCCAGCCCTGGTGTTTGCTGATCTTGTGACCTCAGGCTCATGACACTGCCTCTCCAACCATGGAACCCCCCTGTCGGGATTGTCTTGGATATTAGTGATATTGTGCGTGAGTGCCTGGGACACAGTGAGTGATCAGGGAGTCCAGCTGTTGCTGATCCAGTCTCCATCGCCCAAGCTACAAGGTTCAGTGAAAATTCTTGTAGCCCCCTTTCTATTTGTTATCTTTTTAAACCTTTGTATGTGAGTGACTCTAGTTAATGTTTGTGTATTACAGATGCTGGAAGTTTCCACATGCACGCTGGGTGTTCTGTCTCTATCTAGATACAAAAAATCGTGATCCTTGAAAGGAATGTGCGTGTGAGCATGTGTATAAGTGAGTGTGTGAGTGAGTGTAGGCATGCTCTGTGTGTGTGTGTGTGTGTGTGTGTGTGTGCGCGTGCTGTGTGTCTGGGAGTTTTTACTGAAGGTCTACACCATCACTGAGGAAGAGTCTCATTGTGCTGTTCTCCTTAATCTACAAAAGACCTTGTGTTGGATGTTTTGTCTCCAGAGTCTCCACCAGACTGAAATGAAATCAGAAAGCTCAAGTCTCTTCTTTGAGAAGAAAACACAAAGAAACACATTCTTTGTGACACATGAAATAAAAATCGTGTATGTTTCCTTCACTGAATGGGAAGAATGGACAGTGAGTTTTGCAGAGAGAGAACACAATAAGTGGATTTAAAAGTACTCATTTGGGGTGGAGCAGTGCTCCAAGTGGCCTTTCCTTGTGGTAATCCAAAAATGGAAAGATCCAAAATATTTATGACCCTGTGAGTTAATCAAGGCACATTGTCAGCTGGCTAATCAGCCCGTGGCAAAGGTGTCAGGGAAAATTCAATTTGCCCCTGCTCTGTGCTCCCTCACATGTTAGAGATCAGATAAGAAGTCTCTGAACTCAGGGAGATGTCAGTTTAAATGAAAAATTAACAGAGCTTGTCTTAGCTGGCCAGGATCTAACCCGGTAACCCTGAGGACTATGATAATGTCAGTATTTGAGAATCCTGGTCTAGAGAGTGGGAGTCATTGGTACATCTATCGAAGAAACCACCATATTCCAAAAAATCTGAGATACTACTGATTGTAAGACACACCATGCTTCTCCTTACCTCTAAGAAAGAAAGAAAACCCCCCAAATTGTCAATAACTATTAATACCCCATCAGTCGTAAGATGAATCCTGACCATGAAGGTACTAACATGTGAAAAAAATGTGCATTTTAGAATGGATAAACTATCACAGCGGTAATGGATACATTGTTGTCGATTAGTTAAGCTGTGCAAAGACCTCACCAAGCCTATTTCAATTTGGGCCCACTATACGTTTTGTAGATTTCACTTTGGTCCACCAGGTCTCACCCTGCCTCAGGCTGCCAGCAGACAGAAGCACTGACTCTCCCACATTCTATCTCAACACTAGAGGAAGTCTCATATACTGAATCCTCATCACTTCTGGGACTCCCCCCCTCTCTCTGTATCCAAGGCGAAGCCTCCATCAGGCGATTTTCCTGCTAGGTTTTCTTTGAGGGAACTCCAATTCTTCATCTCTTTATTAAGGAAACCAAGTTCTTCTTCCCAGGTTGTGTCCCTGGATTTATAAAGCCAAGACACCCGGAAGTTCAACAAAACAAAGTTCCCACAACCAGAAAAATCTATCTTTTTTCGAAGGCAGCAGAGCAAGCATCTATTTTTAGTTGTACTTGCTCCTTGGGACCTCACCCCTTAGTTGAAATACATTGTCCGCTATTTCTTCTAAAACAAAACTCAGCATCTTTCACAGGGGAGAGTCTTATAATATCTGCTAAGATACCCTTTCTCCAAGGTCATTGTCTCTGTGTATAATGCGGTGTGTATATGTATGTGCAGCTGATTAACGAGAGATAGTCTATGACGTATGAGGCAGGACGCCTTTCCTATATGGAGTGGAGAGGTTTCTACTTGAGGGGTGAAATCATTGCTTATTTCCATCTTCTCTGCTGAACCAAATAGGTGAGGCTTGCCTGAGAGACAGCAACTACACTAGGGTGAGACATCCTTTGGTCAAGTAGAAGATTCGCATTTGGGTAATGTTTGGCTCTACATGCTACTGTAATTGGTACCACCAGCAGCTGATATGAATTGAGCACTTTCTGTGCGTGGGGCCCTGTGTGATGGAGATAGAAGCTATTCTAACTCACACACCACATACCAGAAGTGGAGGCTCAAGGTTATTAGTAACTTGCTCAAGGTCACACAGTATGTTGGAGAAAATTAATGATGACGATGGCGATAACTTTGGTTCCATCATAACAGAGTCTAGGTAGTTAAGAAAGCATGGGTCCACGGGTGCCTGGGTGGTTTGGTCGGTTAAGCATCTGACTCTTGATTTCAGCTCAGGTCATGATCTTGGGGTTGTGGGATCAAGCCCCGTGTCAGGTTCTGTGCTGAGCATGGAGCCTGCTCAGGATTCTCTCTCTCCCTCTGCCCCTCCCCCCTCCCCTCTAAAAAAAATAATAAAATAAGGCATGGGTCTCCTGGGAGGTGTTTGTGACACAAATTTGGAGCTACTCCTCGAATCACAAAGTGCTTAGGAGACCTGAGCCACAGGTTGAAGGCTGGTTGCGGTGGCTGCAGAGGGAGACTACTGCCCTGGCCTTCTCCTTTGTGGAGGATTTCTTATCTGGGGATCTAGGGACTATGGGTCGGGGAGAATAACATTGGCTCTCTCGTGGACTCGTTAACACTTTAAATTTTTCTTTCTATCACACAGCCTAGCACAGAACACACATAAATCCCTCCTCCTCCTTCACAACTCTAGCGTATTTTATAATTTAGCAACTGTAAAAATGAGTAAGTACAATTAACAATGCAGAGTGAAAGACAGTGCTCCTATAACTGGTTATAAGTCAACTGAATCTCATTATTAACGGATAAAATGATCCTAATTAATATTCTGGTTTTCTGGGCTTTCCATAAATCAGTAGGCTATCACATAGGTTTTTTGCCTTCCTAGTTTTAGTATCAGGTCTGAATCAGAGCTAGGTGGAACTCACTTTGCTCCTTACTCAAGGGATTCTGTGGTGTGGCATAAACAGAGAGAAGGTAGGGGCACCTGGGTGGCTCAGTGGGTTAAGCATCTGCTTTTGGCTCAGGTCATGATCCCGGGGTCCTGAGATCGAGCCCCGCATCAGGCTCCCTGCTCAGTGGGGTGTCTGCTTCTTCCTCTCCCACTGCCCCTCTCCCTGCTTGTACTCTCTCAGTCCCTCTCTCTCTCAAATAAATAAAATCTTTAAAAAAAAAAGAGCGAGGGTAGCTAAGCTACAATTGTTGCGAGCGCAGCGTAATGTATAAACTTGTGAGATCACTGTGTCGTACACCTGAAACTCATGTAACTGTTGCATGGCATCTATAGGGAAATAGAAAAATTAAAAAAAAAAAAAAAAAGAGCAAAGGGTGTGAGTCAGGACCTTTGTCCTGGCCGAGTCCCTGCTCTGACCATCCACATGGGCTCGGGGGTCAACCTGGGGGCCAACATCCCCTGATGGCCAGGTGGGCTTTGGGAGAGTGGGTTTCTATATGGGCTTTTTGGAGAGGCGACAAAGGAGAAGCAGGTTTGGGGGTCAAAAATCGTGGTATGGAGCCTTTGGAATCTGATGCTTCTTCACGATATTTATGAGCAAATGTATCATCAGGACTGGAGCTTGGGAGAGGGGTCTGGCAGTAGTCTTGGGGGCAGATGAGGGAGAAAAAGGAATGGAAGGCAAGTGGAGAATGCCACAGGGATTCCTGCTTAAGCCTCCCTAAGGTCTCCCATTGAAGCCAAATACATCACTTAAAAGGCTTAATAATGTCACCTCCAATGCCACCTTTGCCTGCCAGAAAAGAATGAGATACACACTCAGCATAACAGCCCTGTCTTGTCCCCAGGGATCTACATTTTGTGTTGTTACCTCCTTTCCTGTCAGGGATGATGGCCCATCTGCTTAATAAGGAAATTCATATCATTCCTCATTTGCCTACAGATATGAAGCTTCAGGTGAGATGTGGGCGTTTCTGTTGCTTTCTAAATATGTCCAGCTGTTGGGATGGGTGCCCATGGGGAAAACATGAGCTAAGTTGCACTGGTGCTTCTAAGGGCTGGTTAGCGTCCAAAAGGAGGAAGACAAAGCTGTAGTGGTTGATTTAGGATTTGTTGGAATTGTGTGTTAGGGGATTTCATGAGAACTCCAAAAGGCTTAAAGGGGAAAGTGCTCGAGAAAGGGGCAAGGACTGCCCACCCTCCTTAGTGCTACTGGTCTCACCTGCCTCTAACTGCCTGCTTTTCTGCTGAAAAGAGACCTTATCATCATCGTTAACGTTAATAACTCCTTATTCCTGTAAAGATTTTAATGATTACATATCCCGTAATAATCCAGGGAAGGAGATTAGTAGCTCGTCATTAATCTCCTTTTACAAAGAGGGAAACTGAGACCCAGAGAGTAACTGCTTTGCCCAAGGACATGCATTCAGTAAGTGATATGGCTGAGATTAGAGTGGTCACACCCCCTTTCTTTCCACTCTCGGTGCTATGGTCCTGGTTTGAGCCTCATTCCTTCTCATTTGGATCATTACGACCCCACTTCTTCTTCTTTTTTTTTTAATGTTTTTTTATTATATTATGTTAGTCACCGTACAGTACATCCCTGGTTTTTGTTGTAAAGTTCGATGATTCATTAGTTGTGTATAACACTCAGTGCACCATGCAATACGTGCCCTCCTTACTACCCATCACCAGCCTATCCCATTCCCCCACCCCCTCCTTTTTGAAGCCCTCAGTTTGTTTCTCAGAGTCCATAGTCTCTCATGCTTCATTCCCCCATCTGATTACCCCCCCTTTCTTTATCCCTTTCTTCCCCTACCGATCTTCCTAGTTCTTATGTTCCATAGATGAGAGAAACCATATGATAATTGTCTTTCTCTGCTTGACTTATTTCACTTAGCATTATCTCCTCCAGTGCCGTCCATGTTGCAGCAAATGTTGAGAAATTGTTCTTTTTGATAGCTGAGTAATATTCCATTGTATATATGGACCACAACTTCTTAATCCAGTCATCTGTTGAAGGGCATCTCGGATCCTTCCACGATTTAGCTATTGTGGACAATGCTGCTATGAACATTGGGGTGCATATGGCCCTTCTCTTCACTACGTCTGTATCTTTGGGGTAAATACCCAGTAGCGCAATTGCTGGGTCATAGGGTAGCTCAATTTTTAACTTTTTAAGGGACCTCCACACTCTTTTCCAGAGTGGCTGTACCAACTTGCATTCCTACCAACAATGTAGGAGGGATCCCCTTTCTCCACATCCTCTCCAGCAATTGTTGTTTCTTGCCTTGTCAATTTTTGCCATCCTAACTGGTGTAAGGTGGTATCTTAGTGTGGTTTTGATTTGAATTTCCCTGATGGCTAATGATGTTGAACATTTTTTCATGTGTCTGTTAGCCATTTGTATTACAACCCCACTTCTAGTCCTTTGCCTAATATTTGATGTACACTTCCGTAGGGTCATCTTACTTTAACAAGGCTTAGATCATGTCTGCTGGCTTCCTTAAAAATCTTTACTATCTTCCCACATCCTGCTTACTACCAAAGGTCCAACATCCTTGGGAGATGCTCAGAGCCTTTGGCAATCTGGTCCCAGATGACGTACCAGAGATACTCTAGCAATGCCCGGTTATTCATCGTTAGCCAAACACAGCTTCTACCTTCTTATCTATCCAAGCATTTGCTTGTGCTATTCCTTCAGCATGGAGCACTTTTCCTTCTTTCATCTCTAGTTTAAATCCTGCTCATCTTTTAAGGTTCAGTTCAAATGCTGCCTCTTTTATAGAGTCTTCCCTGATTACTGCAGTCAAAATCAATAGCTCCTTTCTTTTTTCTTGCTGTACTGCCTTATAGTCTTGTTTTACTCTACTCTGTGTTCCAGTTCCTAGTGCCCTGGCCTGAACTTCTCTACATTTTGAATTCTTAGAGGGAGGTCAGGAATCATCTTGTTCTTCACTCATGCCCATGGTAGATATGCAGGGAACACTTATTCACTGAAGAAATTTATTAATAGGACATGCCAATATCCCAAGAAAGTCAACAAGCAAGCAAATATATTGAGCGTTGCTCTTGTAGAGAAATGGACCCCTTGGGGCTCTACAGAGCCGCGGTTCCACGCATTGCTTGTGCCCTATGCCTTTCTGGCACAGAAAAACGATCTGGACTAGTAGTTGAAGATACTGATTCCTGGGGTCTTATTCCAGAGCTTTTTAGGTTGCCCAGGTGACTGCTAAACAATGCTTGGGAGCCACTGGTACCGAATGTGTGAGGCTTTAAGAACGTTTCCATCTGCAAAATAAGTAAAGTTTGCTATAGATAGGCTACATTCATTCATGAGACGGGAACTACTATTTTTGGATACTTTTCTTAGCCATGAGTCCCTGAGGCTTAAAACCGATTCTGTAGTGTTGTGTCTCACCAGGAAGAATGTAAGTGTTTTCCTGATGGGGGCAGGAGGAAGCTTTGATTTCAGTCTTCTCACTATTTGACTTTTCCCTGTTTCCTGATTCTCACCTCATCCTTTTGATTTCCTGACTCTTCTGGATTTTTTACTGCCTATCATGTTTGCATATCCTTTTTTTTTTTTACCCCCAAAATACCACCAAACTGCTTGTTTGATGAACACATCTCCTTCCTCCTGTACAGAGAGTCTTCCTTTCATTGGTTTCATATTCCTGCCTTCTCCCTTTGATCCATTGTCATCCAGGTCTTGGCATTTTTCCTGACATCCAGGTGTCATCTAGTGTAGCCAGTTCTGTGAAACCTCGTGTGAATCCATTCAGAGGAAGACCTGCTGGGAGTGTTGTTTCATACATTAAGTATTTCACCTCAAAGGTAGATGAAGCAATACATCAGGGTAGGTGTCTATGGGTGTTCTGCACACTCACCAAGATATCAGAAATATAAATTGGTTTTCTTGTTATTGAAGAAAGAATATATCCCTTGCTTTTATGTACTTAGTATAATTGACCATGGAGGACAATTTACACTATAAAAAGCCCAATGATAATACCAAGAGCCACAACGTCTTTTATTCTTAGCATTGTCATCAGTGTTATTATTAATATCATCACTTCTACTATTTCTATTATTACCAAAATGTATTGAGTGATTGCTTTGTTGGGAATACTCCGAAAACATTATGAAGCGGGAACTACTACATAACATTTATATTTGTGGAAACTGTGGCTCAGAGAATTTGGGCATCTTGCCCAAGGTCACACAAATGGTAAGCAGTGGAACTAAGACCCCTCATACCTTGTCTGGCTAACTCCAGAACCTATATAGTATCCTTTTTTCCTGTCCTTTTCTTGATACAAATGTAGACTTTTGTTTCCAGAGGGTTGTACCCTGTAAAGTTAGATCACTTAAGGTCTGGTAAGAAACAGAATTCAAGTCAGATGTTTCGACTGAAGAAACTAATGAAGGGATGACTTATGAAGGTACGGGCAGGATTAACGAAACAAGGTGGGGTATTAGGGTGACACTTGGGGACCTTATCACTATCTCAAGGACTGCAGGAACCTAAACATATAACATTAAAATCAGCAGATTTTTAAATGCTGTATGTCTGGGTACAGTTATGTTCATGCCTTTTACATCCCCTTGATTTATTGTTTCTTTTAGTAGCACATAGAGTTCCTCTTTGTCCCTTTCTGATTTCTTTTTGCCTCCTACTTTATTATTTTTCTTTTGGTATCAAAATTGTCATTTCACTTCATACTTGCCTGTTATAGCTCATTAATTTATTCATTTTCAACTTTTTGAAATACTCCTTTAAGTGGGTCTGTTGTATACAACAAATTACTAGATCTTGTCTTTATTATCATTTTTTAAGATTTTATTTATTTATTTGACAGAGAGACAGCCAGCGAGAGTGGGAACACAAGCAGGGGGAGTGGGAGAGGAAAAAGCAGGCTCCCAGCAGAGGAGGGAGCCTGATGCGGGGCTGGATCCCAGGACCCCGGGATCACGCCCTGAGCCAAAGGCAGAGGCTTAATGACTGAGCCACCCAGGCGCCCATAGATCTTGTTTTTAAATCCAATCCATGGATCTCTGCCTCTCTGGAAGTGAGTTTAGTCTCTTAATATTTAATGTAGTTATTACACATTTTCAAACATCTTTCAGCCACATTTCTTATTGTTTGGTTTTTAAGCTTACTATACGTCCCCTATCTTGTAAGGTTTTATTTATTTCTTTTCATATAGAAATACTTCTCCAAGTATGTTTCAAAGAGAGTCTTTGTGTGGTAACCCCAGTGAAGTCCTATGTACCTGAAAATACTCTGGCATTCAAAAAGAAGTTTCAATGGATGTAAAATTTTAGCTTCATAGTTTTTCTGTGCATTTGTTTTCCTGCTGAGAAATCAGATGTCAATTGGATCTTTGTTTCATCGTAGGTGACCTTTTCCTTTGGAAGCTTTTAAATCGTTTTTCAAGTGTTTATTGATGTTATTTTTCTCTTTGTTGGGTTAAAATATGCTTGGTTTTTTGTAAGTTTGGATTCTATAAATGTTTCAATCACATATGATTCCCTAATTTGAAAAAGTTATCAGTCATTTAGTTGCATGTTTTCTCCCTCATATTTTTCTCCCTTGCTAGAGGTCCTGTGATGCTGACGCTGATGCTTACCCTGACGGATTGTCTTCTTCCATACTTTTCATTCCTGTGTCCCTTCCTGAACCTTTGGTAGCATCTTTGATTTAATTTTTCAACATACTGATTTATTGTGCAGCTATATTCATTCTATTATTCAATCCACCTACTGAATTATTTTTAAGATTTTATTTATTTATTTGAGAGAGAAAAAGCATGAGTGGGGAGGGGCAGAGGGAGAGGGAGAACAGACTCCCGCTGAGCAGGGAGCCCACACAGGGCTGGATCCCAGGACCCTGGGATCATGACCTGAGCTGAAGGCAGATGCTTAACTGACTGAGCCCCCCCGGGTGTCCCCATCTACTGAATTCTTTATCTCAACTACAAGTATTATGTTTTTCATGCATAGTGTCTTTTGTTATTTTTTGAAAATGACTTTGTACCTGGTTTATGTCTCGTATATCCTCCTTACCCTTCTTATGGGGACATTCAATAAACTGTTCTTCAATTTTAGTTTTAGCTGATATATTCACTTTCTTCATCTGGCACAGATACTTCAGTTTGTTGTATTTCCGCCAGGAATGCAGTCAAGTGAGGTGGTCAGAGCACAGGCTTTGGAGGCAAACTGCCTACTTTCAAAGCCCAGCTCTGCCAACGGCCAGCAGTGTGATCTTAGGCAAATGCCTTAACCTGTGTGTGCTTTCCTTCTTTCCTATTTGAAACTGGGATCACAGAGTAGTTGTGAGGATTGAGGAGACTGGAGACTGATATCTATAGCACGTGGAACCATGCCTCACACACACTCAGTGTCAGACAGGTTATTTCTTACTATTATTACCGGAGTCATTTTACTCTTCAGATATTGTGTTAATTTCCTCTCTGAGCTGCTATTTTCCTGGTTTTGTCAGCATTAAAGGGCGAATTCCAGGTCTTGGCTATCATTTCTCTCGACGATTTCCTGTGGAAGAGGAGGAGTGGCCGCATCTCAGTTACAACCCCTGCCACTGCCCGGGCACTGAGTCTCTTGTGGCTTTGCTTCTCCTTCCGTCGCAAATACGTGGCTTTGGGTTTGGAGGTGTGGGAGGAGGAAGACTTTGGTCAGCCTGTGGACGCAATTCTCCACTCCCCCTTCAGCTGGCCGGTGTGCCATTCTGATGCTACCCTATTACAGTTGCCTTGCAGTGGTCTGCCCCGGACACCTCCTCCTCTGGGGGTTTGTGTCTGCCACCCCCTCCCACCTTACCTCCAGGCGGCCCGATCACCTTCTCTTGCTCCTTGGGTTCTCATATACCTTCCCCTAGTTCCAGAGATCTGTGGGCCATCCTTTCCCTGTTTTGGGAGTTGCCAGTGTTGGGTTACGTGGAGAGGACCAGCAGTCTTTGCTACCTTTCTGTCTTGTCAGGATCTTAAAACCATGATTCACTCTCTGGCTTCCTAATGGCAGAAGTGGAGGCTCTCCCCGGGAGGGGAGCTGATGCTTACCGTATTCCTGTTGCGTGTGAAGCATGGGTTCTAACAGCACATTGATGCTCCTGCTGATACCAGTGCTGCCCCTCCCCCCACTGGCAGCAACCACGGTATATACTTGATTCCAAATCCTCACAACAATTCCTGCAAGGAAGGCAACGTCATCCATTTCTTGCTTAAGAGGATGTTGAAACTCTGAGAGGTTAGGTATTTGGATCAAGGACACAGAGCCGGTAAGTGGCAGAAGCTCCATGCTGGAAAGACCAGCCCATGCTCTTTTCTTCTTCTCTGCTTGGAGATCCTTAGTTCTAAAATGCCATGCCCAAGGCACAGAGGGAGCTGGTAACAGCCCTGCACCTGACTCTGGATCCTTTGTGCTCTCTGCCACCTGCAGCCTCCTAGATCCCCGTTCTCTTCCTTTTCCGTGTCCAAGGATGTAGACCAGTCCTTGGGATACAGTCTGCTAGCTACAGAGTGGAAAAATACCACCAGAGAACCGAGGAACGAAAAAAAAAAGTGAAGAGGAGAAGCAAACACCTTATTTATCACTCTTGACTTCATTACAAAAGATCCTGCAAAGCTCACAAAAAAAATCAACCTGCAAATCATGTTATGGTTAATAAAACAGTAATTTAAGCCCCCCCTGGCACTGCCTGCGGTGTCCTGAGATACTCACGGTGCCCTTTCTGTGTTTTATTTTAGGGCCCAGTACAAAAGGTTTTCACCTTAACGTAATTAACTTTTTATCATTAAGATTCTGAAAAATTGAATTGTGTTGGACACAGGTCACTATAATGAGAATTTAATGGCGAAGTATTACAATGCAAGCTAAGCTTTGAATACGCGCGGAAGGCTTCACATTGCTACTGACCTATGCAAATTTTCATCTCAGTGGTCCTTATGCTTCCCCACTGTGGCATCCGGCCCCCTCCCCGATTTCCTCTCATCTCCTTAAACAATGATTCCCTCATTTTCATATTAATTGCATCACTTAACTGAGATAATGCTCCCTCTGAAATGAGCAAAGGGATGAATCACTGAAACGGGTCATTATTCTTTTTTGCTTAACCAATTTCACAGGCCTCGCACAAAGCACTGCCTTCATTTGGCTTCCCATAATTGCTTATCATTAGGCCCAGCCGCCCCACGAAGTACCTTTTTATTTATTTAAGTCTCATCTCTGATGGATGGAAAATGAGTCACTTGCATATCTGAGGAGCCCAGACTATTGCTGGCAAGGGGGTGGTGGAGTACCCGCAGGACTTTGAAGGCCGAAACCGAGCGGCCGCCGCTGGGGGGACGGCCCCGCCCCTTGCCCGTTCCCACGGAGATTCCCGTGCGGCCCCAGCCACCAGGTGACCTCCGGGCGTCCGGCGGCAGCTCCTCGGGCGCCCCGTAATCGAGAGGAGAAAGGGCTGGATCCCCATGACGATGGCAGCTCAGTGCCCCCAGCAGGGGTGTGTGAGGCTGCCCAGGTGCCCGCTTCACCAGGGAACACAGTCCCCGCCCACGGGCCTGGGGCAGGTGAAGCCTGCGCCCTGGCCTTGACCTTCCTATTCTGGACCCATCCGCCCGAGGTGGCTGAGCGAGCGGTGAAAACCTGCTCTTCCTTCCCTCCCCACCACCTCTCCCCTATAGCAGGCACTGCATGGGGAATGAGAGGGACAGAAGAAAAGGACATTTTCCGAGGGAAATTACGCCGTTATCAACCACAGACACACTCAGAAAGGCATCAAGAGAGAACGGCTCCCTCGTCAGGAAAAGGAAAAACTCCTATTAGCCTGTCAGGAGATCTGGGCTGAAGCATTCCCGGGAGGCTGACTGGAGCACACGGTGTACTTTTGTTCCTGTGCAGAGGAGAGCCGTCTTGGAGCCAGGCATCCAGGGCCTTGCAATCTGCGCCGTCGTCCTATTGTTTCCCAGACACCGCTGCCGTGACTCATGTCCCCCTGTTTGGTGGCTGCTATAATTTTACCTGTAAGTCTTGTGCTCCTCACCACAGCTCCTTGGCTTGGTACCCCTACCCTAGCATTAACCCATCAAAAGCCTGACCTGACAAAGAACTTATCTGAGAAAGAAAGACAGTTTCCCTTTGTCTCTTTGTTCATGATGTCCCTGGGATGGCTGATAGGGACCAAAATCCAGCCTGCACTGTCGCCCTTCTTGACACAGAAGGAAGATGACTTTGGGAGTACCCTGGGGGCAGTTTGCTTAGAGCTGGGGTTAGCATTGGATGGTGATTCTCAAAATGTGGTCCTCAAACCAGCATCACCTGGAACCTTGTTAGAAATACTGATTCTCAGGCCCCACGCTGGATGACTGGGTCAGAAAACCTGCAGATGGGCTCCAGGAATCTGGGTTTCACAAGCTCTCTCTGGGTCATTCTGATGCTCAACCATATTTTGACTTGACTGTTTTGTTCTTTCAGAATGCTCTCGTACGCAACACCCCACTAGCTTTTCACCACAATCCTGGAAAACCTGTAGGAAAAGGCAAAGCTGGTGGCATTATCCCCATTCTGCAGACGGCAAGGTAAAGATTATAGAGGTTACACAACTGGCTGAGGGCGTCCCAACCTGTTGGAGCTAGAAATTGTCCTCCCATGTCCAGGGCACTCCAACTCAGGGTGCAAAGACAAAGATGAAAGATGAGTCTTCCAGGGTGAACAAAAGCCCAGAATCAGGAGCAGAACATGGAAAGGGAGGTTTCCCATAATCTTCCAGGTATAATTAAAACCACATTAGAAAGCCACGCCCCTTCGGCTAAAGGCGACACTGAGCCCTACCACCACTTACCAGCTTGGCCAAGGTCCCAACTCTCCGAGCCTTGGGTTCCTGATTATAAAATGGGGCTGGTAATAGAAGCATTTACCTTAGAGGCTCTTTTGAGAGTCAAAGAACATTATGCATGTGAATTCATTGACCTATACTTCGATCACAGCCAGGAGTTAATTAATGATTATATTATTATTATCGTTAGGAATTAAAAAGCAGGTCAAGACTGGCACATCTCAACCCTTATCAAAATGATAAGATCAGCAGACATTCACTGAGCTCCTGCCACAGGCCCTGGTCTGTGTAGTGGGATCCTCTTGTAGGCATGGGACAGGATGATGGGTGATGTAATGACAGGGAGGGCTGGCACTGGGGAAGAAGCGTTTTCTGGAGCGGCCGTGGGGGGCAGAGCTGGAGGGACATTGAGCTGTATTCAGGAAGAGGCATGCAGCCCGGGGTTAGGAACATAGAATCTACAAGGCGAGACTGAGTGTTGGATGAGTGATGATGACCGAATCTGACAGATGGGGATGTAGTTTGCAGGGGAGGTTTCTGTAAGTCATTCGGGGCCAGGTCTGTGAGCTGTGGATGGTAAATGAGGTCCGTTTATATGTGGGGCTGGCATTCTGGCATGGGGATGGTCTGATGGCTTAAAAGGCTCACCAGGGCTCTCTGCTATTCTGGATGCTACAACAGATTGGATCTTAATATTGCATTTTCGAGAGGATATTGAGAACTACTGTGGGTGAGCCCTCTTCCTATGTCCGGCAACCACAGGGGAGAAGGAACGCGAGAACATTTGTGGTGTCCCCCCCTTTCCTAGGAGAGAAGGCATGACTCTGAGTGGCTGAGGTGAGTCCCTGGCCTAATTCTTGCAGCTGGTTGGGAAAGGCTGCTCAGGGGCTGTTCTCCAGGCTCGCTTCCCACCTGTTCCCACTCCACCAACCTCCCTTAAGATTTGTTTTCTAGGTAGGAAGTGGGTAGCCTGAGGACTAGCCATACTCTCTATCCCATATTTTACCAGAACTCTGTTAAGGAATATCTGACGCTTGCATGGCTATTAATTTTTGCATCTGTATTTAATTACTACATATGTAATTAATAAATACATTAATGCAAATGTAATTAACTTGTATCAATTAATTAATACATGTTATAGACTGAATGTTTTTGTACATCCCCCCCCAGCCCCCAGTCTTAATTCGTATGTTGAGGCCCTAACCTGCAATGTGACGGTATTTGGAGGTGGGGTCGTTGTGAGGTAATTAAGTTCAGATGAGGTTGAAATGAGGGGGGGCTCCCCATGTTGGGAATGCCATCCTTATACGAAGAGATAGAGAGAACAGAGCTTGCTCTCTCTGACATGCAAGGATAAGAAGGTCCTCACAGGGAACGGAGTCAACCAGAACCTTAATCTTGGACTTCCAGCTCCAGAACTGTGAGGAATGTTGTTTAAGCTGCCCAGCCTGTGATATTTTGTTCTAGCGGTGTGAGCTTGTAACCAAATCAACAGGAGTTTGCTCCCAGTGGATCAGAATCTGTACCCAGTTGAGCTGTCAAACAAAACTTATTTGCAGCAAATAAGGAGATCACAGGGAATGGCTTGCAAAGCCACGACTCCCCCTAGAGAAGGTGAATGGGTTCCTTTGGTTTAGCGTTAGGATAAATATTTAGATCAGGAAGCCTTGTCACTGTACGTAGAGGCGGGCTTAAGGTCGCACAAGTGCCTTAGGAAACGTGAGCATCCATACATTTCGTGTTATGCGGATCCTCCCTGGGTGGGGATTTTAGTATTGGAATGAGGTAAAGGTAACGGTAGGTCATTCCAGAAGTCACTCCGTGGTCCATCATGCAGGCACGAGCCAGGGGATTGGCTCAAAAGGTCTGGGTGGTCTGGGATGGTGGGTGGTTTCGGGCTTTCATTTGCCTGAGTACTGAGGTAAGCTGGAAAGAAGAGCTGAAAGAAAAATGTAAAACAGAGGTCAGTAAGTACGAGCCGGTGGGCAGTACACGTCAGGTCTTGGGGTCTAGCTGGTGACAAGCTGCCCAAATCAATACATGAATCAATAGTTTGCTTCCTGTTTGACCTTTGCAAACTGACCCTGTGACTATCTTACGGGTTGGATTCCAGAGGGCAGGAAGTGCGTGTGACCTGCAGCCTCCTGACAGGACCCGTGGGCCTCTGCTGGTTAGAGGAGTCCTTGCTAAAACACTCTCAGCCCTCCCTGGCAGCAATTACCTCCTTAGCCTCTGCTTGCATGCCGTTCATAACAGGGGCCTCACTATGTTCCCTAGCAAGCTTCTTGACCTTAACTGCAGAACTCTTCAGGGGGAAGATTAATCGTCACCGAATTCTCAGCTCCGAGAAACGTGTGGCGTTTAGCAGGGGCTCAATGAGTGTTTGTTGAATTAGTGATACAGGGATGCAAAACGCATTTCCTCAATGCTGGAGTTGGATAGTTCATTAAACTCATTTTTAATGATGTACAAACCACGGGCCAGGGATTTCAAGGAACTTTCCCATGTTCAGTGATTAGGATCCCACTCCCTTGATGCCTCCACTATGATGTCTCTTAGTGTGAAGTTTTTCTTCCTATAGAATTAAAAAAATTTTTTTCTTCCTATAAAATTTAAAATGTTAATTCCTATAGAATTAAAAGACAACAGAAAGAAAACATACAAAACCAAGTAGCAAAGAATGAAATATCCGTTGCGTAGTACTGAACTAGAGGGCCATGGATTTCAGAAATCAAGATCCATGGGATCTGGAGTCTTTGGCATAAACATGTTCGTCATGGAGTAGGCAGAATGGGCTGAGCCTGAAAGGGTGGCAAGACTTAGCTGGGTGAAGGAGCAGAGACAAGTGGCTGTCAGGCATCAGCGGAAGTACTAGGACCCCAGGAGGTTGGGGAGTGCAGAGCATGGGAGGAGATTGACCAGCAGAGGTGGAAAATGAATCGGAGGGCAAGGTGGGGCCAGAGCCTGGAGGGGAGTCTTGAAGGCCAAGGTAAATGACCACAGGAAGCCGCCACAAGTTCTTGACTTTGGGAAGAGTGAGATAAAGTGGTGCTTTACAAACAATAATTTGAAAGTGATATTTGAGATGGATTCAGGTAGGAGAGACTAGAAGCCCTTATTATACCTATTAGCAGTCCAAATGACCATGTTTTTTGTTTTAAATTTCAATTTAAAGCTTAAATTACTTTCTCCAGCACTGCTCTGTAAATGGCAGACAAGCCGGAAGGGAAGGGCCTCCCTGGGGCTCCCAGATCACACCATATTAAGTACCTCTCTGGGGTTCAGTTTGCTTAGCTGTGAATGGGAATTAACCAATTCCAGGAAGTGCCTCTTGCCACAAGGCGCGACTAGTTTGTCTACTGCAGCAGATGATTCCAAGCTTGGAGTAATTAGTACCCACTGAATTTTCTTGACTTGGAATTGCCATGATAAAAGCTGCCGTCTGAGAGAGATCGTAGAGTGGTGGCACAGAGATATTTTCATTATTGTGAACAACATATAATTAAAATGAACAGGTTGACTTTAAAGCTGACATATGTCATAAAAATTAAACTGGGGAAGAGCTGAGCTTAGAATAATGACACTGAAGAAAAATAACCCTTTACAGTTGCAACACACATTATCACTTGTATTAGTTTATGTGAGCTAAATTGCTACAAGAAGGAAATTAAAAATGTAGTAGCTCAAACACGAGCAAGCTTGTTTTTTTCTCACCTGAGTCTAGCAGGGATGGATGTCCCAGGTCAGCAGAGGTGGTGGGTGGTGGGGAGACAAGTTTCCGCCCCATGCCGTCTTTCAGGGACTTCGGTTGACTATGGCTCTGCCATCTTGAACACATGGCTTCCAAGGCTATTCCAATTGTCATGATTGGTCTCTAGGGATAAAAAAGACGACATGGAGGAATCTGGAGGTTTTTATAGCCCAGCTTAACGCATGGCTGCCACTCACATCCTCCTGGCTCAGACCTAGTCCCACAACCATGCCAAATTGCAAAGGAGGCTGGGAAATGAAATGCACCTCTGAAGAAAGGACAAACAGATCTTAGCAGACAGCTGTCTTCTCATAGCAGATCTAACAGGTACTCTGATTTCTATTTTACAGATGAAGACAGTGAAATTCTGGTTAAGTGAATTTCTTAGGAAAACATTGGCTACAGGAATCAGGGAAAATTCAAGATCATTTTATTATCTCTCTATTTTACTTCAACCGCAAATTTAATTACTTGTAAGACCAAGGATTCAGAGAACACATGCAGTGTGCCTAACTCTGCACCTGCATTCTATGCTTGCAATTCGGTGGTGGTCCTAGCTCTTCTTGGCTTTCCCCCTGAGGACTGATTTCTGCACATGCTGAATGGAGAATGAAGCTTCCTCGCCTTTGATCTTTAAACACTGTTTGAAACCCATAGTCACACACCTTGTTTCCTAGATGGGTTGAATTTTTTGTATAATATACATGACATTTTAAAAAGTCCTAGTCATTCACAAAGCTGTAAGTTTGTCAAGGGGAGAGGGAGTGAAATTTCTCACCGTTTTATAAAATCTTTGTAGCATTTAGGATGGGGTTTTGGAACCAGACAACGCGGAGTTCCACTTTCACGGCCTCATCTTTATTTTTATTTATTTATTTATTTATTTTTTAAATGATTTTTTTTTAATTTTATGTTAGTCACCATACAGTATATCCCCAGTTTCTGATGTAAAGTTCGATGATTCATTAGTTGCGTATAACACCCAGTGCACCATGCAATACGTGCCCTCCTTACTACCCATCACCAGTCTATCCCATTCCCCCACCCCCCTCCCCTCTGAGGCCCTCAGTTTGTTTCTCATAGTCCATAGTCTCTCATGTTTCATTCCCCCTTCTGATTACTCCCCGTTTCTTTATCCCTTTCTTCCCCTACCGATCATCCTAGTTCTTATGTTCCATAGATGAGAGAAATCATATGATAGTTGTCTTTCTCTGCTTGACTTATTTCACTTAGCATTATCTCCTCCAGTTCACGGCCTCATCTTTAATCATTTCATTTAAACTTTTAAGTCCTGGTTACATTCTTGTAAGGAATAAAAATGCCCACCCTGTCCATCTTGAATGATGGTTGGAGTAAATGAGGCAACGAATGTGGAAGGGATGTACTATTATAAAATGTGATGAAGACACATAGAATCATTACTGTAATACTGTTTCGTACTCTCAATTTTGCCAGAATACTAAGCAAACATTTACTGTCATGTAAGGTTCACCGTGTTATACGTGAGGTCGGGCCATTATGGCCATTTTGCAAAGGAGAAAATTGTGCTTCAGAGAGCTTTGTGGTTACTTCTTTGTCCAAGGTTGGAAAGAATGAGACAAGTAGTATGAGAACATTAGGGAAAGAACACTGTCTCTGGAGGCCAAGGACTTGCAGTTGAGGCCCATCGCTGGTAAATATTAGCTGTGTGAGTTTGGAAAAATCACTTCCTCTCTGAGTCTATTTCCTAATTAGATAGGAAAATAGCTTTTCCCCTTTTATAATCTCACAGGGCTATTATGAGGATCATAGAATCAATATATCAAAAGTATCTCAAGGTGGTTGTTGTTTTTAATGGCTTTGTTAAGAGCGAATAATTCTTGGCTCTGTCTTTCGAGTCAGTCTGTGGTAGCAGGAGCCATGTGAACTGAACTTCCTGTTGTTGCAGATTGCTTATCCTGTCACTGAGGTCTGGGGTGAGACTTGAGTGCAGAGACTCAAGCTTCCAAAGACAGATCGTTGTGTTATAGAATATTAACGTCGGAGGCCTTTAAAGCTTAATCTAGTACAAGCAGTCATCTAACACAGAACCCCACTAGATGGGTATCTTTAAAGTTTGTCTTTCAACTCCAGTTGTAATAATTCTAGCAACGGGAGCTAACTTATGCACAAGAAGGCACATGCTATCTGGGTATTTGGTTTAGCCGGTATTTATTGAGCTACCTCAATAAATGTCTGCATTAGCTAACACAGAGGATTGGATCGTCCAATCAGACTTGAGCAGACCGAAGGTCTTACATACTACCAAGATTGGCTAATCATTCAGAGATGCAAGCAATCAGATAGCACAGGAGAAGCAGGGAGAGGTCTGGGACATCCTATATGACTTCCGAGATTTTTCCTTCCTGTATCACATATGGAATCTCCAGCCCAGCATAGTAGGTGAAGTCCCTAAGTGAGGTTTGTGGGTTACTGCACCCAGAGGAGAGGGTTTGGGTTAGGAGACATCTCCATGTATACCCCCAGATATTTGTACAACTTACATGACATGCTCTGGGAAATTATGCCATATAAATCCACTGATTCTAGGTTTGTTTACCACAAGCGATTCTAAACCAGGGACATCCTGCTGAGAACATTCGGTAAATAATGACCCTCTTCTGGGAAATATCATGCTTTTATTTTCCAGGAGGTCCAGCTATCAGCATGTCTACAGGTGATTAGATTAGATTATCTTCCTTTTCTTCTTTCTCTGGAGTGTCCTCTGATAACTGAGAGACAAATGAATCACAGACCAGGTACTTTAATTCCTTCCCCTCCAGCTAAGTATGGGAAATGTAATGGTCAACAGAGCATAGTCCCATCTCTGACTCTGACCAAGTCACTGGCTTAGGAGAGAAAAGGAAGTAATCAGACATGTGAAATAGGACCAGCTAGTCTACAGAGTGATGATGAGAAACACTTCTCAACTATGGGTAGAAGTTATACTTGTGAAAATCAGCCCAAATTCAAATTACATTTGCAACTTAGAATGCCTATCCTTGTGAGTTTTGACTTGGGATTCATATTTGAAGCTTTCCTTATTTTTCTGTAACCACAAGTAGACCTGCCGTCCATATGGCATTCCTGTCCCAACTGGCAGTCCTCATTCCCTTTGCTTGAACCTCAGCTTTAGCTGCTTTGGAAGATGACTGTCTCTCCATTTGGGAGTGACACCAAGGCCCACCTAAGTGAATTTTATGTTTGCTGAATAGTCTATATTTTAATACAGAGCATTCCATAAAGTACCCAAATTAGAGGAAAATCCATTTAACTATTTTCAACGGTAATAGGTACGCTCACAGAGATTTATTCTTTTTTTATATGCATGCAGAAGGCCAATGGTGAAAATGTATATAGAATGTTACCAGAGTAGATAAGAGGGGCATGCCCATAAGCAACATATAGCCAAATGAAGAAGAGGTGACAGGACTCTTCAGGCAGGAGCCAGGAACCGAGAGAATAGACAACTTGGCATGTGCCAAAACTACAAGCAGTTTGGTCTTCTCTGAACATCACATGCAGAGCAGGAGTGAAGATGTTGGAGCTGATGTGACCAGCCGGAACCAGGCAGGTCATGAGAAAACTGTAGGAGCCATAAAAGAACTTGTGTTTTATCCTGTTGACATAACGGAGTAGGGTTATTAGTTGCTCCAGTGCCAGGCAGCTGTGACCGTTAGAAAGTTCTTTCCCTTTTTGAGACGAAATCTGCCACCCTGTTTTTTCTGTCCACTGTTTTTAGTGCTTCCCTTAGACCTAGTGAGAAGACATCTAACTTGTCTATAAACTGATGATCCTCAGATATTTGAAGACAGATCTCATGTCTCCCTGAGCTTCTCCAAGAGTGATGTCTTCAAGTTACATGGCCTCCAGAGTGGTCAGCATCTGGGGTCCTCTTGAGTTCAGCATCTTCCAAGTGCCAGGGTTCAGTGATTGAAGGTTACTGCTTTGGGGGTTGAGGGAGGGAAAGCAATTCAGTGTTGGATGCCAAGAAATTGGATGCTTTGCCCCAACTACACCTCTGTTAAATTGGTGTTTTCCATATGAAATTCAGTTCCTTACTCCTTTCACATCCAGGTATGATTTGATCGGAGCTTCACTGATTCCAAGGAAATGTTCAAAGTCCTCCATAAAGTTTGTATGTAATAGAACTGAAATTTACTTTACTGTGGATCTCCTCTGTCTCATGTTTCTGTAATTAGGTGTGTTGTCTTTGAATGGTCACGCCAACTTAATGGCGAGATTGGTGCTTGGCACTTGATTAGTGCTCAATAAATATTTGTTGAATGAATGAATAGACCAACATTCAGGCAAAACTCAGCAACTTCACTTGTTGCTCCTTTGCTTCAAACATTTCATAAGTTGAGGAGAATTTACTGAATATTGACGGTCACCACAAAGTAGGGCTGCAATTTTTTGTTCTTTGTTCCTTTTTTCAATCCATGTTCTAAGTTCTTCTTTCTCTTTCCCGACCTCCTATCCAAAACTTAGTCATACGCATCGAGAAAAATGTATACTGGTGAATATTTAACAACTGGCTTTCCCAAAATTCCCACCATGGCTGATTTCAAAATAGCTATGTGGGGTCACCGAACATAGGGTTGGGGAGAGGTACACAGTTCTCAAGAGCTGATATAAGCTGGCCCTTCAGGTCACTGTAAGGGCTCACCAAACAATGGATCTACCTTCCCTAGAGGATGATTGAGATCACAGTTACTTTTTTTCCTTTCTGATTACATCAAAAATTATGTCTTTCATAAATTAGACTTTCAGAATGAAACTTCCTAAACTTGCAAACTAGTGCTTAACCCTTTAAACCAGTGGTACTGAACTGGGAGAAATATGGCCGCCAAAAGGGCATTTGGAGATTTGTAGGCTACTTTTGGCTGTAGCAATGACTGTGATGCTATAGGGGTTTAGTGGGGCAAAGGTCAGGAATGCTGAATATCCTGCCAGTGCTGCACAACAAAGGATGATTCTGCCCAAAAAAATCTATGGCACAATCCTTGGAAATTTCTGCTCTGCACCATGCTTCCCATAAGTTGGCTTTCTGCCAGACCATGTTCCTTTATATTCTGCTAAACTTTTGTGAGAGAAATAATCATACCCTGATGCTTATAGGAAAAGGAGCTTCCATGCTTAGTGACAGATGCTTATTTTATTCCTAAATGATTGAAATAAAATGCATTGGAATGAAACTTCTTTCCCTGTTAACCTTTAGCAGCATTCATAATGACCATGTTAAATCAAACCTCATTACAATGTAATGGGGCCTGACCGAAATACTGCAGGTATGATGCCGACTAATTTCATAAATTATTAAATGGTAATTGAAAGTAATACGGCAGAATACATTCTACTCCTGTGGGAGAAAATATAGAAGACTTCGGAGGGAAATAAAGTTTGTTAAAATACAGCATATAGGAAAGGGTTGGAAGCAGGATGGAAGAGGAAGGGCGATAGTAGACCTGAACATCCTTTGATTTTTGGCATTGTGTTAAAATATGTAACTTTGATACAGGGGTTATGATCCTGCTTGAGACATTACAGACATCTAGACTCCTCTCCCACTTCCTGTGCTCAGGCATTCTTCAGGGCAAAAGGATCAAATTCAAATTATATTTTATACTAAATGTCTCTCGATGCCATGTCTTTATTTGAATTATAGTTCACTTCAAGGCCTCATTTTCTCAATTGCTTTTCAGAAGCTTTATTAAAAAAATATCCCCATCAGTTAAGTAATCATGCTTGTTGCGGGGGAAAAAAAAGCCCTAAAATAATAAAGAATATAAACTTGGAGGGGAAGTCTCTTATTCTCACACTCAGCTTTCACTCTAGGTGGCAGAGTCTTCTGGATCCGCACACACTATGCTTTTTATTTTTTAAATTTTTTTTTAAAGATTTTATTTATTTATTTGAGAGAGAGAGAAAGCAAGAGCATGAGCAGGGCAGAGGGAGAGGGAGAAGCAGACTTCCCGCTGAGCAGGAAGCCTGACTTGGGCTTCATCCCAGGACGCTGGGATCATGACATGAGTGCAAGGCAGACGCTTAACTAACGGAACCACCCAGGTGCCCCACATTATGCTTTTTTTTTTTTTTTTAAAGATTTTATTTATTTACTTGACAGAGAGATAGAGACAGCCAGTGAGAGAGGGAACACAGCAGGGGGAGTGGGAGAGGAAGAAGCAGGCTCCCAGTGGAGGAACCTGATGCAGAGCTCAATCCCAGAACGCCAGGATCACGCCCTGAGCCGAAGGCAGACGCCTAACGACTGTGCCACCCAGGCGCCCCCCCACATTATGCTTTTTAAGTTTATTTTTCCAACATAGGCCTGGACTATAGGGACTATTACAATTTGCTGTTTTCACTTACTATTATAGCTTGGACATCTTTTTATGTTTATGTATGCAAATCTTTATTTATTTTCTTTTCCCCTGCTGCATGTGTTTATTATTGAATAGATGGTTTCAAAGCAATATTAAAAAACAATTTATAAAAAGGAAAAACAAATCTTTAAGTGTACACCCATACATAATTATTTCAGTGTTTGTATATAAGATGCTAGTACTTGCCAATATGCATGCATATTTTTACACAGCTACAATCGTACTGTATATATCATTTTATATGTTTTCGCTTCACATTAAATTGTAAGCATTTGTTCATGATGCTACATTGTCATAATTATCATTGTAATGGTTGCATAATACTCTATTATGTTGATACATCGTAATTTACTATACATTATTCCCCTATTGATGGACATTTAAGTTGTTCCCTTTTTTTGGCAATTATGTATGCAAATCTAAACTTAAAAAAATTTGCTTAAAGTATGCCGTAAATTGTGCAGAACTTTAGTGCAGCTCTTTATAGTTTTTTCCCAAGTGAATATAGCCATGTGACCACCATTTAAATTAAGATAGAATATAACTGTACCCCAAATTCTCCCTCTTACCCCTCCAAGTCATTTTACCCATTCTCCCTGAATGTAACTACTATTCTGAATTGTCACCATAGATACATTTTGCCTTTTCTTGAGATTAATAAAAACTGAGTCATTTAACATGAACTTTTTTGGTGTCTGGATTCTTTTGCTTGCTTTGGATGTAAAATTCTTCCACTATTGCGTGGAGTAGTATTTCATTTTTATTGCTGCAGAGTTTTTTATTGTCTGACTGTACTATAATCTGCTTATTCATTCTGCTTTTGGTGGACTTGCAGATTGTTTGTAGTTCTGGGCTACTATGAATAATGTTTTTATACATATGTATCTTCTGATACGTGATAGGTGATATATACTTTTCTTAGGCACACCCTTGGGAGTGGAATTGCTGTGACGGAAGACCTGTGCATACTCAGTATTAGTTGCTACTGCCAACAGTTTTTCCAAAGTGATTGTAAGAATTTGTGTCTCCATAGGCAGCAGGTGAGCATTCCAGTTGCTCTATGTTCTTGCCAGCACTTAGTAGGAGTTTTTTTAAAATTTAAATTTAAGCCAATTTTGTGGCTATCAAATAGTAATTCATCGTGGCTCTATTTTGCATTTTCCTTATGACTTAGGATACTGAACACATTTTCATATGCTTATTAGCCACTTGGTTAGCTTCTTTTGATAAGTGCCTGGACAAGTCTTTTGCCTTTATTTTATTGGGTTGTTTTTCTCTTTCTTATGGATGTATTGGAGTTCTTTATATATTCTGAATATAAGTACTTGTTGTATATAAGTACTTTTGGATGCATGTATTGAAAATATCCTCTCTCACTTTGTGCTCTCACTTTCCGTTCTGAAGTATCTTTTAATGAAGTCTAATTTATCTGTATTTTCTTTTATTAGTGTTTTCTGCATTCTGTTGGAGAAATTTTTGCCTAGCCTGAAGCTGTTGTCTTATATTATCTTCCATAAATGTTATTGTTTCACCTATCACAATGAGATTTATGATGTATCTGAAACCAGTTTTTGTATATGGTGTGAGGAAAGGGGTAAGGTTCGTTGATTTAGCATTATTTATTGAAAAGACTGTGCTTCCTCCACTGCATTTCATGGGAAAATTTTGTACTATATCAGAAGTGTGTATGTGGATGGTTCAGTTTTTGGAGCCTCTATTCTATTCTTCTATGGTCTGTGGTCTATCATTTCTTCACCACCATACTTAGAGTTGTGGTTTTGTAAGAGTAGTAGGTATCTGGTAATGTAAGTCATTCAATTTTGGTCTTCCTCAGCATTATATTTACTATTCTAAATATTTTTCACTTCTACATTCATTTTAGAATCATCTCATCAATTTCCATGAAATTTTTGTTGGAACTGAATCTATAGATCAACTTGGGCAGAATTGATATCTTTGGGATATTGAATCCTTTAATCCATGAAAATAGTATAATTCTTCATCAGTTTAGTTCTTCTTTAACTTTCTTTTATTAATGTTTGTATTTATTTTTTTGAGGAGGAGTTCTGCTCACTTAAAAAATTAGATTTATTCCTAGGTATTGATGTATCTGAATTGTAGGTATTGTTACTTATATTTCTGTAAATTTCATTTCATATTATTTGATATTGGGATGTAGAAATACAATTAATTTCTGTGTGTTGACTTTGTAATCAGAAATCTTGAAAAACTAATTTATTTTCATAATTTATTTGTAGTTTTTTTGCATTTTTCTATTTATGTTATAGTTTTGTGAATAATAACATTTTAATTTAATTTTTTTCTATCTTACAGCACTAGTTAAAATTTCTAGAGAAATGATGAATAGAAGAGGTGATGGCAGCATTAATGAGAGATTATTCATGACTTGTGTTAAAATAGTAAGACAGACTTTACTTAGTACTGTCATGATAGGAGAAAGGACTACTGTAATGGGGTTTTTCAGTAAGGGAGAGAGATGGGGCTCAATTCAGAATACAAAAAAGAATAATATGGATTTATAGCCATGAACAAGGTTGCGGGGAGGGGAACAGTGGATAAAAAATTGCTAAGAGTATAAGGCAGTTCTTCACTAAACTGACCTAGTAGGATTCTTGCTCTGAAAGCAGGCCAGGTTGACCAGATGTTACCTGGGGTGATGGGAGATGAGAAATTTGCTTAGATAATGAGGGTGTGTAGGGGATTCTGGCTAAACTGATTTAGCAGGATTCTTGCTAAAATTGGATTCAACAGGATGGAGGGAGAAGCCCAAGGCTTGGGCTTCTTGAGCACAGGGCTCATAGAGACTTGATTAAAGTTTGGCCAAGGAAAGAATCTTTGTTAGCAGAATAAATCCTTTCCATGTGTCACTGCATTTAGTTCGCTATTACTTTGCTTTGGACTCTTGAGTATGTGTTCATTACAGAATTTGGTCTGTACTGTTTTGTTTTGTAATTTCATTGACAGATATTGGGCTTGAGGTTATGCTAATATCCTAACAAGAGATCATTTTTTTCTATTCCTGGGAAGAGTTAATGTAAGTTTTGCTTGATTTCTTATTGAATATCTGAAAGAATTCCCTGGTTAAGCTATTATGGACTGAAGTTTTCTTTGTGGGAAAACTTACTTGTAAAATTTCTTTAATGGATGCAGGGATATTCAGACCTTTTATTTATTCTGTGCCAGTTTTGGTAAACTATACTTTTAAGAAATTTGTCTATTTATTCTGAGCTTTCAAGCTTATTCGTAAAAGTCATTGATACTCTTCTTATTATCTTTATGACTGTAGAAACTGTGAGGGTGTTCTCTTTTTCTCCTTGATATTAGTAATTTGTGCCCTTTCCTTTTTGCTTTTTCTTAAAATTGCAGGAAATTTATAAATTGTATTAATCTTTAAAAATTTTTACTTTTTAAAATTTCCCTTGAATTTCATTTACCATTCTTTGTCATGCTACCTGATGACTTCTTGGGTCATGGATCTTCAGCCTTTTTTATTTCTTTTTAAGTGTCTGCATTTAAGGATATACATTTTTTCTCTAGACACTATAATAGTTATATATTAAAATTCGGTTCAAAATTTTTTCTCATTTCCATTATGCTTTTTATTTTTTACCTTTGGGTTGTTTACAGGTATATTGCATCATTGCTTTTGGGTGTTGAGTTTTATAGGTTCTTTATATATTTTGGATACTAACCTTTTATTGGATTCGTCATTTGCAAATATCTTCTCCCATTCTGTAGGTTGCCTTTTACTTTTGTTGATTGTTTCCTTCACTGTACAGAAGCCTTTTATTTTGATGTAGTCCTAATAGTTTATTTTTACTTTTGTTTCCCTTGCCTCAGGAGATATATCTAGAAAAATTTACTATGGCTGATGTCTAAGAGGTCACTGCCTGTGTTCTTTTGTAGGATTTTTATGGTTTCAGGTCTCACATTTAGGTCTTTCATCCATTTTGAATATACTTTTTGTATGGTGTATTAAAGTGGTCCAGTTTCTTTCTTTTGCATGTTGCTGTCCAGTTTTCCCAAAACCATTTGTTGAATAGACTGCCCTTTTCCAATTGGATATTCTTTCCTGTTTTGTTGAAGATTAATTGACCATATAGTTGAGGGCTTATTTCTGGTTTTTCTATTCTGTTCCATTGATCTATGTGTCCACTTTTGTGCCAGTATTCTACTGTTTTGATTACTATAACTTTGTAATTTAACTTGAAGTTCAGAATTATGATGCCTCCAGCTGTGCTTTTCTTTTTTCAAGATTGCTATGGTTATTTAGGGTCTTTTGTGGTTCCATACAAATTTTGGAATTGTTCTGGTTCTGTGAAAAATCGTGTTGGTATTTTGATAGAGATTGCATTAAATGCGTTGATTGCTTTGGATAGTATAGACATTTGATGATGTTTGTTCTTCCAATCCACGAGCATGGGATGTTTTTCCATTTCTTTGTGTCGTCTTCAATTTCTTTCAACAGTGTTTTATAGTTTTCAGAGTACAGGCCTTTCACTTCTTTAATTAGGTTTATTCCTAGGTATCTTATTTTTGGTGTGATTGTAAATGGGATTGATGCCTTGATTTCTCTTTCTGCTGCTTTATTATTGGTGTATAAAAATGTAACAGATTTCTGTGCATTGATTTTGTATCCTGTGATTTTACTGAATTCATCTGTTAGGTCTAGCAGTTGTTTGGTGGAATCTTTTGGGTTTTCTATATATATTGTCATGTCACCTACAAGTAGTGAAAGTTTTACTTCTGCCTTGCCAATTTAGATGTCTTTTATTTTTTATTTATTTTTTTGTTGTTTTATACGTGGTAAAAGTGGACATCCTTGTTTTGTTCCTGATCTTAGGAGAGAAGCTCTCAGTTTTTCCCCATTGAGGATGATGTTAACTGTGGGTTCGAATTACTTCCTTTTGCCTGAAGGATTCCCCTTGGTATTTCTTTTTTTACAGATCTACTAATTACAAATTCTTTCCATTTCTGTTTTTCTAAAAATGTATTTGGCCTTTATTTTAAAATATTTTTTAAAAATTTTACTGAGCAAAGTATTCTAGATTGGTAAGTTATTTTAGTTCAGCACTTTAAAGTTCATTATATTGTCTTTGGCTTCCATAATTCCTGCTAAGAATTTAGAAGAGATTCTTTTTTTTCCTCCTGTTTTTCTAAGATTTTTACTTTGTCTATGTTTTTCAATAGTTTTTTCTATGATGTTCTTTTTGTCACTTTTTTTCATTTGTATTCATGTTGTTTGGGTGCTGAGATAATCTTGAATCTGTGGCTGTTGTTTTTCACCAGTTTTGGAAAGTTCTCAGCCAGCCTTAAAATATTTTTCTGATCAATTATCTCTCTTTTTTCTTCTCCCTCCATGTTCCATGCATCTTTTTTCAATTTTTTCTCTATATTCATCTCTCTGCTCTATGCATAAATATGGACATTTTTTACTGATTTATTTCAGTTCACTGATTTTCTTCTTTGTTTTCTTTAATCTGCCTTTTATTCTAATTTTAGTTATTACATTTTTTAATTTTAGAGTTTTTATTGAGATATTTCTTATAGATATCAGTTTACAGATAGTAAAATTGTTTATCTTATCCTTTATTTTATTGAGTTCATTAATTATAATTTCTTTAAAGTCTGTCTGAAAATCCAGTTGCATGATCACCTTTGGGTAAGTTTCTATTATCTATTTTTCTCTTTTGGTTTTTGATCAATTGTTATTTTGTTCTGGCATGACTTATGATTTTTTATTAAATGCCCAACATTGTATATGGAAAATTTTAGAAGCTCTGAATGACATTACTTTCTTAGAGAGAGGATTTACTTTTCTTCTTGTAGTTATATAACATATGAGAACTGATCTAATTAAGCTAAGTTTCTGGCTTTATTAGGGCTTATGTCTTTGTGTGTTTCCTTACTTTTTGGGCATAGTCTTATATTGTTCTCAGTCTAAAACCTGGGCCTTCTATCAGGGTCTTCTTCCATGATGGTCTCTAGTCTCCAGTTTATCTTGCCTTACTACTGTAAGAATGCCTAAATCTTTGCTTAGACTTTAAACTTCTTAGCAACTGCTTTTTGCTTGATTTTTTCCATTATCTAGTTCTATAAACCTGCAGTTAAGAATCAGAGAGTAATTGGGCAAAATTACATCAGCAATTTTGGGCTTACTTTTCTGTAGTGCCCTTTTCTCTGGACCCCTCCACTCCTGGCTGTTTTCATCACTCTTAATTCCAATTTTTGTCTTTCTGTTTCAGTGAGACTGCTGCAACTCTATTTGCTTTTTGTTTAACCTCAGTGCCCCTTCCTACAGATTGGAAAAGCCCCAAAGGATAAAAGTGGCAATGGAGTACAGTTTGTCTTAGTACTTTTTCTTTGCTTTTGGGATTCTGACCCCTAAATTCTTATCTGTCTTGGTTGTTCTCTGATACCTTCAAAAAGTATCTTTTTAAAAAGTATTTTAACCAGTTTTTAGGTTGTTTTCAATAGTAGGGTTAGTATGACATAAAATAGTCATAATTACTGGGACTATTTTATTCATTTTGAAGATTGCACACAATTTAAAGTTTCAGGTATACCAAGTTTCAGGTATTTAATGCCCCATTGGGCTTCTGATCTAAGCTTTCATTATTATGAACTATGCTACATGAATATTCTTGTAATATAACTTCATGCAACCTTACAAGTATTTCTTTAGAATAAATTGCTTATAGAGAACGGCTGGAAATAGCTTACATCACTTTTGCCCATCTTCTATTGGCTGGAATTCAGTTTCTTGGCTTCAGTGTAATTGCAAGGTGGACTGGGAAATTTAGACTTTTTGTATGTACAGGAAGAGTAAATGGAGTGACAGATGTAGCATTGTCTTGCTACTAACTACTGCCTAACTATTCTCTCTAACTCTAGACTCTTCCTTTATAACCCATATGTGTTATTACCATATTGGCACTTGACTTACTATCTTTAAATACCACTTCTCAAGAGTCACAAGTAGATCAAAATCTTTTAGGGTCTTCCCTTTACTTAGAGAATGAATTCATGACTTCTTACAAATGTATTAAGTGAAAGAAACTAGAAAGAAACTAGAAGAATGACAGTTTGTTGTTTTATGTTTCTGAACCTAGTTCTCTCATCATCTTGCCCTGATACTTATTTTTTATTTTTTTTTATTGATAGAAGTGAGATGGGGTGAAGGATTAAGAGGGGTTCTGGTTTACAGTTGGGTAGAGATGATCATGCCTATTGAGGCCATCTCTTGCCAAACACCATTGTAGCTGCAAAGGCAATGGCATAGCTGAGAAAGGCAGAAAAATATGGGATGAACATTGGTTCTCCTACATCCAGCAATTAGACCTTGGGCTAGCTAGTCAGTCTTTCTGTGTGTCTGTGTTCCCAGCTGTATTACACAGTTCTGATTGTGGGATGAAACGGAAGCCACATTATCACAATTCTCCAACCTCCATTTAGAAAAATCATCAGAAAGGACAGGGCTTGGCTTTGGGAAAGACAGGCAGTCTTAAGGCAGTCATAGGTAGCGTGTGTGTGTGTGTGTGTGTGTGTGTGTATCTGGTGCTCACACTAAATGTCCTGAATGTCTCAGGCCTCGAAGCTAAAGACACCATCTCCAGCACATTTTTATTTATTTGGAGCCATTCAGATCAATCTTCATAGAAGCAGTCACACTTCAGGGTCCTGACTTTGTTAAGTGCCTCCTTAGCTCTCTGCCAGAAGCTCCAGTTTAAGGCCTTATGAGTGGATCTCTTGAGAGTTATCTGTTTTTAATCTGCAGTGAGAGGAACAGCCTGGTGGGAGCCCTGCAGCCCTAGTATTTCAGCTGTTCTCTTTAGGAAATGGGAGTCCTCCAGGTTCATTATCTGGTTCTTTGTGGACCATTAGGTTGTCCTTTCAGGCAGGGGTTAATGAGCCCAGTGACAGAACCCTTGTGTAGGCATAATCCCTGAGTACCTTCTCTAAAATAACACAGCACTGACCACAATAAAAAAAAAAAATCATTGATACTATCGGCAATCTGAGTATTCTTGGTTTGAAAGTAGGTATCAAGAAGCAAATTGCCCCCTTAGGTTCTGACTCTTGCCATTTATTAGCTCTGTGACCTGAAGAAAGTTGCCTAAACTATTCATGTCTGTCTTCTTGAATACAAACTGAGAAGAATAATGCTAATATAATGAGAATTAAATGAGAAAAAATTTTAAAAAAGAGTTTGAATAATGTCTGGCATATAGGAGGCCTTATGTAAATGTTAGATAGGTTTGTTATAAATAATGACTAATTATCTCATCATTTAATTTATATAACAGTCCTCTAAGGTAGGCACATCACTTTTATTACCCTTTTACATATGAGGAAATTAAGGCAGAATGGTTAAGTGACTTATCCCAGCTAACCATATTTAATTTTATAGAACTGGAATTCAAAACCAGGCAATCTAAAGAGTACCAAATAAGGAGGGAAATGTGACACTTCATCCCATGGAAAGTTATATTACAACATAGAAGCTAGGCTTTCTAATGCCACATGATTGTGGTTTCTGCCAACTTTTCTGGTTTCATCAAGGTATGGGGGATTGATAAAGACTACATAATTCTCGGCTAAGAACGGAGTCAGACAATTTGAGTTCAAACTCCAATTCTGACTCTCAGTAGCTATGTGACCTTCAATTTACTTAAGCTGTGTAAGTCCAAAGTTCTTGATCTGCAAAATCCTGAAATGCCATTGAGTATTAATGCATGTAAAATACTTAGCATATATCCTAGTATAGCATAAGTTCTCAGAAAATTTTAACTATTGTGGTAGATTCCACACAGGCCCCAATTCTTTTCCTTTTCTATTGATACCCTTTCCATGTAACTTTGTTGTGACTTCCACTAGGTGTCTAGATTCAGTCATATGACGCACTTTGACCGATATAATGGGGCAGAAATGACAGTGTACCAGTTCCAAATCTCCTGGATCTCTATCATCACAATGCAAACATGCAGCTGCTGTGCAGGTGAGAGACGTGTGGAGCTGGGTTGGGTCATAGAGTGTGATGCAGAACTAGGATTTGAGTCCAAATCTATTGGACTTGATAACTAGATCTCTTCTCCACTTGGCTAGTCTTCATAGTATTAGTACTGCTGCAGGAAAAACTTAGGGACAGATATAAGAAAGGTTTTTGTGGGTTTTTTTTTTTTTGCATTAGATTGGATTGCCAAGAAATATTGCAGAATAAACTTACAGTTAACCAAAATGTAACTACAACAATGAATAATAAAGAGAGAAAGAAAAAGAAAATTTGTTCTTATGAGAACAAAATCACTTTTATAAAGTCTACATAGGTAATACAGAGCAGCTCCTCTGTAGTCTTGTCTAATGTGTAACTTCTTTTGTAACATGTGAGCCCAAATTTAATAGGGTATGCCTCCTTGACACTTTATAGTTCCACCAGCCTGAAATGAGTTTGGTGCTGTTGTGCTTGTCACCAGAGGATTGGTATTGTATAATAAAGAATGTGGCTGGCCTTTGTTCTAGTTCTGGGAAGGAGACTCTAAATTCTTGGAATTTCCATCGAATTAGGAGCATCTTTGTTATTTATGAGCCCCTTAGACGTACCTGAGTTTATGTTAATGAGGTGACTCAGGATGTGGGCTGGTACGGTCAGAAAGGCAAACCATGTGATTAGAGGTTTGAGGCTTTGAGCCATGGGAGATCAGCTAGATCTCTCAATAACCAGGGAGAGAGGGAAAAGGGTGGGGGGGGCTAGGGATTGCATTCAATCATGTAGCCCATGATTCATTCAACCATGCCCTCGTAATGGGTCCCCAATAAAACCTCTGAACATTGAGGCTTAGTGGAGCTTTCTGGTTGGTGAATATATCAGTGTGCCAGAGGGATGGTATATCCTGATTCCACAGGTTGAGAGCAGGGAGCTCTGTATTCAGGACCCTCCCAGACTTTACCTTGTGCCTTTTTATTTGCCTGGTCCTGATTGATATCCTTTATAATAAATCTGTAATCATAAGGATAGCACATTCCTGAGTTCTGTGAGTTGTTCTAGTAAATTATCAAAGCTGAGCGGTGTCATGGGAATCTTTGGATTTGTAACTAGTTGGTCAGAAATGCAGGTGGCCTGGGAACTCCCAAATTTGTGGCAGGTGTCTGAAGTGAGGGCAGTCTTATTGGAGACTGTGCGCCTAATCTGTGGAGTCTGACACTCCCTCTGCATGGTTAGCATTAGAATTGCACTACAGGGGGCGCCTGGGTAGCGCAGTGGTTAAGCATCTGCCTTCGGCTCAGGGTGTGATCCCAGTGTTCTGGGTTCGAGCCCCACATCAGGCTCCTCCACTAAGAGCCTGTTTCTTCCTTTCCCACTCCCCCTGCTTGTGTTCCCTCTCTCGCTGGCTGTCTCTCTCTGTCAAATAAATAATTAAAATCTAAAAAAAAAAAAAAAAAGAATTGCACTACAGTATTGCAAATGGCCTAGGTGACCTCGTGTGCTTTCTTTTAAAATATTAGTATTTTTATTATCTAATAATAATGTATATATACATCCTTATTAAAGTTGGAATTTTATACATGTTGACATGGCCTTTCTCCATCTAATTTCCCTTCTTCTTGAAGTAAATCACTTTGTTTACTTTGTTATGCAGTTTTCCAGTCCTTTTGGTGCATTTGCCAACATGTCTCCATACAATACACAGTGTTATTTTGTGTTTGCATTTTATTTGACACGAAAAGTGTCATATTTGTGTATCCATCTAAATTGTTTTTTTTTAAGTCAGCAATATTTTTTGGAGCCCTAATATTTATAGAGGTACCTCATTAAAAGCAAAACAAGGCAAAACACCTTTGCCTACCCATTCCCCTGTTGATGGACATGTAGGTTGCTTCCTAACCTTAGCTCTTGTTTCAAATGATGATGTAATGAGCATCTGAGTGCATGACTGCATGGACCCACATTGAGTGTTTCTCTAGAGAGGGTATCTTTGAGCAAATCTGTGTGCCTTTGAACATTCCGATGTCCTTTCAATCACTTCATTTGACCCTTTTAGAAACGGTTTATTTAGTGATGATTGGATGATTTAGAATCAGTGCCTCAAAGTTATAGCAGTTATGCAGTAAGAGGAACAATCTGGTGATAGATGGGTTGTCTATCAATTGACCACCAGGGAGATAAAGCTTTTATTTTTGGCTAGAGGAAAATATTCTATTTTTGTTGATTGTAAGTTGTAAGATAACTGAGAAAGTATGATTTTGAGAGGGAAAGAATAAATGGTTAATGTTGTGATTTTGCAACATACGGTCAAATGTTTGCACATTTCATGAGTGAATGTGTGTGTGTCTGCCTGCATACAGACAGGCACACTTACACACACAAGAGAAGGATTGTAATTTAAAGATGAGGTGTGATGTTCCTGAATTTTTACCCTAACTCTTGCAAGTGCTATTCATAGAATAACTGTGTGTTAGTTTGACAAAATACCATAGAATGGGTGGCTTCAACAACAAACATTTATTTCATATAGTTTTGGGGCCTGGGAGGTCAAGATCAAGGTAGAGGCTGATTCAGCCCCTGGTGAGGATCTTCCTGGCTTGCAGATGGCCACCTTCTTGCTGTGTCCTTATATGGCAGAGAGAGAGAGAGAGAGCTCTGGTACACATTTCTTATGAGGGCACTTATAACGACCTCTCCCTATATGGGCACTAACTCTGTCATGAGGACCCCACTCTCATAACCTCATCTAAACCTAATTATCTCCCAAAGACTCTATTTTAAAAAACCATTATATTGGGGGTTAGGAGTTCAAAAATATGAATTTTTAGGGGACACAAATACTCAGTTCATAAAAAAGTGGTTACTTCATCTGAAGCCCTTGGGAGAGTGGCCTCAGTACCTCCTTCTATGACATGTGTACAAAGATTTTCTTGTTATTCACAAACTTATAGTTAATGATGCTTTCTTGCCACGGTTTATTTCTTACTCATCTCCTTACCTCCTGTGATGTTTATGAAGCAGTGTTCTACAATCATTTTGCAATTTCCATCTTAAGGCTCCAAAATGTTTCCATCAGCCAGGTGGCTGAAAAATTCTGGTGGGATCTCAGGGCATTGGTACTTTTATTTATAAACAGTTACAGATGAGAATCACCGTTTTGGACACGAGGGCAAATTAAAGCTCATCACAGACCTTTATTATTTTCTATACAAGGCTCATTCCCAGGAGAGGAAGCCCAGAGTGATTGCGACCCCTTATTCTTTGTCTCGCAAACTATTGCTCAATTTCTAACCTTCAGGCAATCCTCTCTTCCTGCAGCTCTCTAACTGTGAACATACGAAAAAAGTGACAGTCTAGGGTTAGCAGGGAAGTTACTATATGTGTTCAACAATGTCTTCCTCACTTCCTTCCTTCCTGTACAGTTACTTGCTTCCTCGTCCCCTTGATTCACTGGCTACATATTCTCTCTTCCATTGGTATGTCCATCATAGGTCCTCCTTTCTTCTTAGGCCAGTTTCACACAGTATCACCACCCAGAGTTCATGGTAACATCAATGACAATTATTTATACTAATAGCTAACACTCACCAAGTACCTCCTTGGTTACAAGACCTGCATGTTTACATTTAATTATCCCACCAACCCTAAGAGATTGGCCCTAATATTATCCCCATTCCATAATGGAGAAAACAGAGGCTCAGAAACACTACAGTATTATTTGAAAGTCTCACAGCCAGCAAGTAGCAATGCCAGGATTTGTACCCAGGCAGTCTGACTCCATTTTTAAAATTACTATTCTATTCTTCATAAACTGGGATTTTCACTTCACATCCAATATTATTTAATTCTCATAACAGTACTTTAAAGTTGGGATAATGAAGTCCATTTTTCAGATGAAATCAGCAGCCTCAGCAAAGTTAGTTTGCCCTAAATCACCAACAAGTGGAAGAACCCCCTGAAATCTTTCCTTCTCATTAAGCTGCCTCAATTTAACTCCTCTTTGTTGCCTTGAATTGAATCAAAGGCTCAAAGTCTTCAGTCCCAAGCCAGAAAATAAACTGGGAAATGCAGAATGTGTCTGTGTCATTGACTTTCTCTTGCTCTTTTCTTATTTTTGTGACCTTGCAGGTCCCATTACCATTGTCCCTTCATAAAATGTGGTTCCACATTGCCCTCTGGTCTTCTGGCCCCTTGCTTCTGCCCCCAAGCTACAGCCAGACCAATCTACATTTTAAAGTTGTCACAAGTTATGTTCAAATCTCCGGAGTCCTTGCTGCCTTAAGGAACATTGGATCTAATTTTAAAATGATTTATCGTTGCAATTTGTGCTAATATCATTATAAATCATCAATTTACATAGACTGAAGATCTGATTAATTCAAATGTATTCATTTATTTTAGATTAATATGCACCCAGTGACTAACCTCTGTGTTCATTTACACACAAGATTAAAAACAGATTATTACATCCAAACAAGAACCTACGCCATGCAGCTTGAGTAAAGTTGCCCATTTCCAGTGCTGGCAGGATAGCTTGAGGATTCCTTCTGCAATCCTGAAGGGGTCAAAGGAAGACGCATCCTGTCTGACATGTCATCACAGCAACAGGCCTTCTCACTCTGACACTCTCTGTTGCCTGTACTGCCTCTGGGCACATAGCCTTGGTTTTCCAATCTATAGAGACATAATGAGTATAGACAAGATGCTTAGTACATGCCCAATTGTAACATAGGGCTTTACAGATGCTAACTCATTCAATTTTTACAACAACTATATGAGGTATGTACAAATATTGCCCCATTTTACAGAGGGGGAACTGAGGCTCGGAAAGATAGTGACTTGCCCAAGATCAAGCTAGTAAGTGTTATAGCTAGTAAGTGTCAAAATTAGAATTTGAGCCTCCACAATCTGGCTCCCAAGTCTATGTTTTAGCCATTCTTCTATGTGGCTTTAGTATCAACCAGGATCATTCAAGAATTGAAAGGGCCATTAGAGCTTTCTTCAAAATATTTCTAATACTAATTGTTGATATAGACACTCTGAGCGGCTGAAATCATGTCCAACACTTACTATGAAATCTCAAGATACTCAGTCTAGTTCTAGACAAAAGACAGTTGCTCAATAGATGTGTTTCAATTAGCTATTGATTATTTTCCCTCCATAATGGAATTATTTCTTTCAGATGAAGATATTTGGTTAATGCTCTAGAAGTTTGGAGTTGTAGGGTGTGAGTTTGTTTTCCACTTTCATCAGCCTTAGTTCACTTAATGCCACTATACGCACAGCCCCCGGGGCACTTTAGTTCTCTACTCTATAAAGTGGTCATCTTATTTCTCTGACTGGCTTCTTGGGTCTGAGCTGTGAGCTCCTGTGACAATCAGCCAATTCCACAATGCCATTTTATGGGCAGTGCAGGCCTCATTAGCCTGGACCTGAGTTTCTAACCCCTGTAGTTTTTCCCAAGTGCTTTCCTACTGAAGGAGAGTCCAGGAAGCAGGTCACCTGTTTCTAATCTGTTAAAAGTTTACAGGCAAAGGCATTGGGTTGACTTGAAGCACGAAATATGATTAATGATTTGGAGTACTAATGGAATGTTGGCTGTGCAAAAAAGCCTTTCTATATATTTCCAAAAAGGCCTTTCTTACCTAAGACCTTGTATTTTAAATTGTATTCCTGGGTCCACTTTTTATAGCCTAAACATATCTGTCGGCCACCTATTGTGTGAAAAACATTTTGCCTTGTGGGAGAGGAATGTTAACAATAATAAATATATCATAGAACTTGTACAGCAGATTTTTTTCAAAGTATTTTCATGTACTGCATTGTATCATTGAAAGTGCGGTGAAATGAGAGACTGAAGCTTGAATTCAGTTTTATCATGGCAAGGTGACCTTAGGTAAGTCACTGTCCTTCCTTGGGTATCAACTTCCCTATCTGATTTGAGACCCAAACTATCTAGTACTTGGCAAGTTACTCGATCTCTATTTTATCAACCGTTAAACTGGGATGATTAATAGCACCTATCTCACAGGGTCAATCAAAGAGGAGTTAATGCATGTAAGTGCTAGAACAGTTTGTGGCTCATAATAGGTGCTCAAGAAATACCAGTGGCTCCTGGCTGGTTAAGAAATTTGGAACACACTGAACTCTACCTCTGAAAATAGTAATACACTCTATGTTAATTAATTGAATGTAAATAAAACAAAACTAAATTAAAAAAAGAAAATAAAAGAAATTTGGAATATACTTTCACATAGAATGCAGAACTCTGATGTGTATCCATGGTTTCTAGAAATCCACCTCAGATACTGAGGTCTGAAGTAGAACTGAGCAGAAGACAGGACCAGACTTGAGGGTCAAAAAAGGAAGTCTCTGGACCACTAGAAGAATTTGCAACTTTGTTTTGGAGGTAAGCACGCTTGAAGGGCAGATGGAAGGCTGTGAAATGAAAAATGGTTAAAGATGTCGGAGCTTGAGAAACAGTTCTCTGGGAATAATGATCATTCTGATGGCTCAACGGTCAAATTTATTTTTATGAGGACGTTCTTTCTCTTTGTTGTTCTTGTTTTTTAATTTTTAGAGACTTAATTTTTTTAGAGCAGTCTTAGGTTTATAACAAAATTGAGAGAAGATAGAGACATTTCCTGTATATCCCCTGACCCCACGCATGCATCGCCTTTCACCTTATCAACATCACTCACCAGAAAGGGGCTTTTTATTTTTGAAACCAAGGATGAGCCTCCACTGACATCATAATCACTCAAAGTCCAGGGTTTACTCTTGGTGTTGTACATTTTATGAGTTTGGACACATGTATAAAGGCATATATTTATCATTGTGATATCATACAGAGTATTTTCACTGCCCTAAAATTCCCTTTGCTCTGGCTATTCATCTCTTCCTCCCTTCCCCACCACTTCCACATACCTTACCACCAATGATTTTTAAAAAAGATTTATTTACTTATTTTGGAGAGAAAGACAAAGAGAGAGAGAGTAGGAGGGACAGAGGGAGAGAGAATCTCAAGCAAACTGCAATGAGTGTGGAGCCTGATGCAGAGCTTGATCTCATGACCCTGAGATCAGGACCTGAGCCAAAAACAAGAGTCAGATAGTTAACCGACTGTGCCACCCAGGTGTCCCCCCCCACCTTGATCTTTTTTTTGTCTCCATAATTGTGCGTTTCCTAGAATATCATATAGGTAGAAATACACAGTATGTATCCTTTTCATTAATATGCATTTAAGGTTCCTCTATGTCTTTTTCATGGCTTGATAGCTCATTTCTTTTTAGTACTGAATAATAATCCATTGTCTAAGTGTTCCACGGTTTATCCATTCACCTGCTAAAGGACATCTTCGTTGCTTCAGAGTTATGGCAATTATGAATTAAGCTGCTATAAACTTCCACATGCAAGTTTTTGTATGGACATAAGTTTTCAACTCCTTTGAGTAAATGCCAGGGCACATGATTGCCAGGTAACATGATAACAGTATGTTTAATTTGTATCCTTTCTTTTTAAAAGCATTTCAGTTCTCTTGTCTAGTGGACTGATGTTTCAGCATTTTGCAAATTTTCAGGGACCTTATTACCTGATGGACACTGCCCTCCTATCTCTTCCTATCCTTCTCTAGGGCCCTCCATCGAGAAAGTTTCTGCCGTCTCCCATCCCATCAAGCCCTAAAGTCCCATGAAGCCATCCACTTGATCCTCTCTTTCTCCATTTTCCGGTGAGGTTCCCTGGTCTCTTGCTGGGACTGTTATTATATAATAATCTCTTGAGAGTGTCTCCGCCTTTGGGATAGGAACGGTTCATAGCTGGCTTCAGAGCTTATGCTTTTAATACCTCTCTCTTGCTGTGGGAAAGAACACAGTCTGGGGTTGGTTTGTCTGGATTAATTTCCAGCCTCACTTACATACTTTTGGGGAAGTTAATTAACTTGTCTTGCTCCATTTTCCTATCTGTAGACGATAATGCTAATACCTACCTCCCAATGTTGTTTTAAAGATTGAATGAAATTATCTGTGCTAAGTACTTAGCATAGTGCCTGATTCATGGTCATCCTAGAAACCCAGTGTTATCAGTGTTGCTTGTAGTATGACCACCACCACCAGCAACTGCACGGAAAGTGAAGCTGGAGGGATGGACTGATTCTAGATGTCACTCCCGTTATAGTTTCCAGTGTCAGCTTGTCTCCAGCACAGCAATCCAGGCTCGTTGAATTATTAAGACCGTGGGGCATCTGGAATTCTAACACAGGAGAGATATCAATGCATGTAAGGTTGCTGAGCCAGGTGAAAGGAGATGGCAAATGTTCACGTATTTACAAGTCTGTGGAGGAATTATTAGGAGTAATATTAGTAAAAAAAAAACAATTACAGCAATAGTTGTGCAACTACTTCTACTATACTGCTATTATTCCCACTGTGGGGAGAGGCATTGCAAGAGATTAGCCATCTTGAGCTTGCCTCCGGAGCTGAAGAAGCAGAGCCAGCGCAAAGAGTGGGATGGAACATGAAAATGGCAGAGCTCAGTGCTCTTCTAAGACACCGTGTTTCTCCACTGGATTTTTGCTCACCAGAGGAAGCTCTTTCTAACAGTATCACATGTCCAATGATGCAATGATTGCCTTAGGACACAGGGAGATCCCCTATCACAGGAGTTGTTCAAGATGAAGCTAATGTGTTGGGAGGATTTGAGCATTGGAGGAGGGCTGGGATGAGATGGTCTTTAAGGTCCTTCTGAGTCTGGGAGTCTGAGCCTTTGGGAAATGCTGCCTGTGGCTGAAAACCTTGGAGCAGCACAGTTCTGTTATTATTCAGTATTGTATTTAAAGAGCTCTCCTTTGCCCGCTGGAAGCCCCACTGCCACATCTTGAGTAGAACCTCCACTTTGTGAGAGCATATTTAAAAATGCACTTGTATAGTTAGTAACCTTTATCTATAAATCCCCTCAATGAAATTCCAGAGCTTTAATCGGCCATGAAACTCCACAGAGGGGCATTCTCCTTAGCTAAAGTCAGCAGTTTCTAACTTCCTGTAAATATTCACTCATGAAGCAGTTAATAGATTTCCTCATGCAGAACATTCTTGGCCACCAATGGAAAGTTCACTAAAAGATGGATTGCTTTCCTGTGGCCTCAGGACAACTGCTGGTTGGAATCTTTATGCTGCCTGACACCCCCGGTTAGTATCAGGCCTCAAAGTCCTGAATCTAGGGCCAAACGAAGACAGATCCATGAAAGGTCCCACTTTCTTGTCTTACCAACCTTGACTCCATGCTGGGCACAAGGCTAGGAGCTTTCCAGGCATTATAACGTATGATCCTCAAAGCAGTCTTGCTTAGGATGTATTTTACAGATGAAGTTGCTGAGGCTCAAACAGGCTCAATTTGAACTGTCCAGCCACATGTGGCTATTTAGATTTACATTTGCACTAATTATAATTGAATAAGCTTAAGAATTCAATTCATCAGTCACCCCAGCCACATTTCAGGTGCTCATTAGCTACCTGTGGCTAGTGGCTGCCATATTGGACAGCGCATATGACAATATCCCCTTCATCTCCGGAAGTTCTTTTGGATAGCGCTGGCCTGGAAGTTCATTTAAATGGTAGAGCTGGGATCTAAAAGCCAGGACTTCAGTGTTTTTTGTGCAGCTCTGTGCTCCAGAGAAAGCACTGTGTGATCTAAGCAGATGCTTTCAAACTCCTTAAGTGGGAGATGAATGAAATAGCAGGAGTATCAGGGTGGATGCGTGCGTGCTGTGGGATGTCGGGGTGAGCACTCGAAATAGGCCTTCTGAGGTCCCTTGATGTCAACCAAGTTAACAGAGTTAACCAGTATCAGGGCTCAGACCTGGGTGTAACCTCCCAACCCTTTCCTTCAGAAACCTATGCTGTTTTTCTATTTGACTTAAAAGCCCCCTGTATCTCAGAATTATTTCAACCAAATCACTGCAAGATAGCCTGCCCACTGCCTGAGGGATTTTTAAAAGTTACATCGGTTAACTTTTAAAAAGTTAACTCAGTGATCACGAAACCCCCAGCAAGGACAAGTTCTCAGAGCCTCTTTCCAGCCAGTGTCTCCTCCCAAGGCTGCCGCATGTGGTTCTGCTGGAATCTTCCCCGTAACACTTCCGAAGTTCAGAGCTGCCTCCAAACTGCGTAAGAAAAGCAGACGGAATATTTAGTGCAGTTGCTGGAGCCATAAAAGAAAAAAAATTAAGCAAGCTTATTAGGCTCCCTGTTTCTTTCCTCCTATAAAGGGAGCAATTGGCAATAAATGCCATTCTGCTTTTTAACAGATGAATGGCCCAGTTGTGATAAATCCACTAGCATTTTCTGGGAGACATATATCTTACTCCAGACAGTTTTAGTAGTGGGACCATATTTTTCACAGGAGCGATGAGGACACTTTAGTGAGGGTTAAACTTTTCAAACCAGTGCAAGGGCTGGGCCAGGAGAGGGCCAGCGCCCCTGGGCTTAGATTCCTGAATCAGGGACAGGTACATTCATCCATGGTTCTTTCCCTTTCTTGTCAGCTTGCCTGCAGAGTCTTCGCCTTTCATCGCCTCTGTGTTTTTATTTGAGCTCACATTTCTTTCTGGGGTTAGGGAATATACATGTATAAACTTTGTCGTTTTAGGTAGGGAAAGTTAAGTCTCAGAGTCACTGGTTTGCCTGATGTCATATACCTAGTGAGTCAGGAGTCTAGGGTTCGGACCAGAGTACTTCACTCTCTTCCTGGTTTCATTCAATTTAGTGTTTGTCCAGCAGACTCTGAAGAGTACCTGGGAGTTAGGAAGTCTGGGTTCTAGGCATGGTTTTGCAGCCCATTGGCTAGATGACCTTGGGCAAATCATCTTCCTCTCATGTTTTTTCTTGCTCCCTACACGGTGGGTTCTGAATTGCCCAAGACTGAGGAGTTTTCTATGATGTGGGACTTCTAGTTCTAAAACCTGGAAAATGTCATGCACACTGGGATGAGTTGGCCAACCCGGTTCCGGCACTGATCCATTTTTATTCACCACAAACGCTCCTTGGGCAGTCTCGTGTATTCCGCTGACTTCAAACACCAGCACGTTCTTACGCACCCATTCTGTGTACCGTTCCCAGTGTCTTCCCTTAGCTTAGTCCGTCTGCGTGATGGACGTGCTCACTGATAGAACCACTGTTTCCTCTACTTGAGTGTGTCCCAGACAGCTCTCAGCCCATCCCTCTGCCATCCAGCCCCACACCCATCTCTTCATTCCCTACTGCTGCTGGTGAAACTGCTATCCATCCCAGGAGCTGGCCGGCAGCTCGGGAGTGGTCTGAGAATGCCCCTGCTCCCTTAGCCCTCTTAGCAATCTGCAGGTTCTGTCAGCCCACCCTTCAATAGTTTCTTGAACCTGTCTGCTCACTCCATCTCAATAACGCCTGCCTGAGTTCAGACCCGCATCACCTCTTGGACTGTCACACCTGGTCCCCCAAGCTTCTGGTATTGTTCCCTACCCTATTAGTTCCCCCTTTACACCCTATTTGGTCAAGCAGCTGCAGGTTTCCTTATGAGTCTCCCTTCTGAGGTACAGCTTTGGCTATGTAGCTCCAAGCCTGGTCCTCCAGTGCTCCCTGAAATTGTGAGCTATTTATATCCTTTCATACTTTCCTTTTCTGTCTACAGCAGCCAATGTCTGTTTCCATTGCAGGCATCTGAGAACTCTGAAGAATACAGCATGCCATTCAGAAAGGATTCGAAGACGGCTAAAGCTCGGTCTGGGGAACAAAGGTGAGAATTTGTCGTCTGAGCGCACATAGCAAGACCAGGACGAGGTTTACCTGGCACAGCAGTTTCTGTATATCATTTCATGGGATCCCAGCAGGGATGCAGCGCTGAGGAACTGGCGTATGGGAATCTGTAGCATGAGAAAGGTTCATCCTGGCCAGGGGCAGACGTTGAGCATTCCCAGCAGAGGGAGTGGGGTGTGGGATGTTTGTGCAAAACTGGTGGTGAGGCTGGGGGACAGAGCGACCACCTAATGGAAGCTTCTGGGGGATATGGGTGAAATCCTAAGGGCTGGACAAAGGCAGTGACAAAGGGATTGAGTTCCACTTTGAGATGTCTGGTTAGTAGAAGTTACTCTGAAGTCATTTACAGACCTGATTACCCCCTTGATTTGTGCTCCTTGCTGATGGATCACTGCTTCTTGAAATGCCAGCTCCTTCGTAACTCATATTTCTCTACTTTCACTTTTTCTCAGCAACTATCACTTCTGATAATTTTTACATTAATTGTACGTAACACTGCTTTGCTTTAAACATATTATTTTAAAACAGTTTGTTTTGCAGGTCACGTCACAGCTTGAAATTCTGTAGACAGTAGTCATAAATCTCTCTTGAAAGAAAATGGAAGTTGTCTGTTTTAATTCCCTATCAATTCCCTACTGCTTGGGAAGAGGGATGGGAGACACACACACACACACACACACACACACACACACACACACACACACACCTTTTTAAGCACTTGCAAATCTCTCTGGTTTACTGACAGGTTGTTGTTTTTAAGCGGAATAGATTGCTTTCAAAATGCATGTATTTGAGGTTGGGTTCAAAGACATGCTTTGGGATAAGATACAAGATTTAAAATGGAAATAGCAGTTTAATTTTGGGATGTGACCAGAAGTGGGACAGCAATGAGATTTAAGAAATAACCCAGGTTCTGGGCCAGAGGGATTTAGTTTTAATTCTGGCTGCCGTGCTCACTAACTCTGTGACCCTGGGCAAGTTACATTAATCTCTGTCAGTCTCCATTTCTTCACCTATATCATGGTGGAGAGAGCCTTATAAACTCCACCAAAACTTACTTGCCAGAAAAGAGCAACAATAATCAGTTATTTTGCTCAGTTAGCTATTATTTTCTTTTAGGAAAGGCTCGATGGGGATGGCTTGTTTCTGCTCCTCATGGCGACAGTGGTGGTGACTGGAGTGGAGCTGGATGGTATATTTCCAAGGTGACCCCCGCACCTGGCTGGTAAGCTGCCATTGACTGTTGGCCAAGAGCTCAATGAAATCTGGCAACCAGAGTACCTGGGTGTGAACTCCCCAGCTTGGTGGTCTCAAAATAGTTGGACCACTTATATGGTCTGGCTTCCCCTAGAATAAGTGTCCCAAAAGCACTTGTCAGAATGTGTGGCTTTTTAGAACTTAACCTCAGAGATCAAATAGCAGCACTACTGACCTATTCTATTGGTTGAAGTAGTTACAAGCCTGCCCACATTCAAGGTGGGGACATAGACACCACCTCCGGATGGGAGCAGGGGTAAGGTGGCGTTACCGTGGAGTATGAGACATTGTTGAGGGGCTCGTGGGAAAATACAGTCTGCTGCAATGACGACTATAATTACAGTGCAGTGACTGTGTGACCCAGTCAGAATACATGCTTAGTAAATGGTAGCTACTACTATTGATTTCTATTAGTTATAATTAATTAAGAATGTGACCTTAGGGGCACCTGGATGGCTCAGATGATTAGGTGTCTGCCTTTGGCTCAGATCATGATCTCCGGGTCCTGGGATCGAGTCCCACAACATCAGGCTCCGAGCTTGGCAGGGAGTCTGCTTCTCCCTCTCCCTCTCCCTCTGCCTCTCCCCTCTTCTCATGCACTCTCACTCTCAAATGAATAAATAAAATCTTTAAAAAAAAATAAGAATGCTACCTTAGTGAGTCAAGTTTGTTAGGTATTAGTTCTATCCTTGTTTATAATTCAAGATCTTTGTCTCCAAATCTGGTTGTCTCTTAGTGTCCCCTGCCATAACAAAAACACTCACATTCATCCCATTACATCCAGACACTTGGAAATCACCCCTGACACCTCCCTCTTCTTCCACAACATGTGTTCCACCAACACTGCCTTTCGAAATCTTGCAAATCTGTCCACACTTCTCTACCTGCCTCACACTGCCCTGGCCTAGGCTGCCATCAGTGGCCTGAGATACTCATTTCTCCGTGTTCTTATTGACCTTCCTCCAATCAGTTCTACACATTGTAGTGTCTACTCAACGCCTATCGGAGCATGTCCTCATGATGTTATAAAACACTTCACAGGATCCTGATATTAGGATTAAAACCCAAATCTTTGTATGACTTAACATATAGAATCTGGCACCTCCTCCCCATCTCTCAACCTCTTCTGATAACATTGTTCACTTCTCACCCCCTTCCTCTGAGCTTCTGCCAGATTGGACTTCCTTCCCTTCTTGGAACTCCAGGACAGGAACTCCGTTCCGTTTGCCACAGGGCCTTTGCATATGCTGTTGCCTGGGCCTGCATGTTACTTGTCTTGAATTCTACAACTAGAACAGTTACTCCTATTTGTTGCTTCTTTGGTAGTATTACTTCAGAAAGGATGACTTGGGTTGAACTATCAGAGACTTAACTTAAACTTTTATAATAGGAATATGTCCTATTTCATGAAACACTAAGTCTAGAGGTAGGAATGGCTACGGAGTTGGTTGTTTCGGTGGCTTAGCAATGTCAGTGACTTCTCTCTGTGACCAGGTCCTTTGAGTTTTTCTATGATTTGCTTCCTGCATTACCTTCAGCCCGAAGTGGCTTCCCCTCATGTTTACAAAATGGTTGCCAGCAGTAAATGGAACCAGCGTGCTTCCTTGTTTCCATCTCTTCCAACCATGGAATATAAATGTTTTACTTCAATATTACTGGACCCATGTAGTTCATGTGCCAAAGCACTCTTCAGATCAGTGATAGCTGTCGGAACAGCATCATGGTGTGATTGGCTTGGACTAATCTGTATACACCAAAAGAGGCAGAGAAGGTATTGGTATGACTATGTGTGGGAGAAGTAGACCCTTAAGCAAATATAAGGTATATTGGGAAGGACAGCATGGGGACAAAACACTGGGAGGCAGCCCATAGTGTTCTCTTGAACAGCTATGTAACTCTTCTTGGTGGTGTTCACTGCAGGCTGTAATTTAAAAAAATAATAATTGTGGTAAGATACACATAACATATAATTTAGCACCTCCACGATTTTTAAGGGTACAGTTTCAGTGGCACTGAAAGCATTCACATTGTCGTGCAAGCACTGCCATCATCCCTGCGCAGAACACCTTGCCTCTTTCAAAACTGAAACGGAAACTCTATTAAACAATAAGCCCCTATTCCCCTGCCCCCAGCCCCTGGCAACCACTGTGCTAGTTTCCATCTGTATACACTTGACGATTCTAGATGCCTCCTGTAAGTGGACCCGTGCAGTGTTTGTTCTTTTGTGACTGCCTTATTTCACTTTGTTCTCAAGGTCCATCCATTTGTACCAGGTGCCAGAACATCCTTGTCCTTCCTTTTTTTTTTTTTTTAAAGATTTTATTTATTTATTCGACAGAGATAGAGACAGCCAGCGAGAGAGGGAACACAAGCAGGGGGAGTGGGAGAGGAAGAAGCAGGCTCGTAGCGAGGAGCCTGATGTGGGGCTCGATCCCATAATGCCGGGATCACGCCCTGAGCCGAAGGCAGATGCTTAACCGCTGTGCCACCCAGGCACCCCCCCTTGTCCTTCCTTTTTAAGGCCAAATAATATTCCATTGTGTGTATTTACCACAGTTATTTTTTTTTTTACACATTCATCTGTTGATAGACACTGGGGCTGCTTCCACCTCTCTGCTATTGAGAATAATAGCTATGAACTTTGCAGCTATGAACAATACTGCTATGAACGTAGGTTGTCAGGTATACTTATTCAAGGGCATTTTTGGTGGACACTCTGTCTCCTGAGGTCTCTCCATGTGGGAAATTCCACCAGACAAAAAATGAACCTCTTCTTCTTCCTCAGTACCATCTCTTAAAACCCAGGACAATGTTCAGTGGAGGGTAGGCACTCGAATATTTGTGGACTAAGTGAATGCACAAATTTAATTTAGAATATCTTGAAAACTATCTGACTTCTCTAGGGTCACATTTTCTTTTCTTTAAAACCTTGTAATTATGTGAAAATATATGTGAATGTGTAACTTGGAGCGTACCTGGAAAGAGAGAGAGAGAAAAAAAGATGCTTTGCAAAGTCAACATTACCAAGGAGCTTTTTACCTGCTTTTGATCATGTGGGGAAATCCTACTTTGATTTTTGTGGCAAGGTAAGATCATACGGTTCAGGTTTTTATAATAAAATCTAGAGGGTTTTTTTTTTTAATTTCGGATTTTGTGAAGAGGATACGCAGAAAAGATAATTTCTTTCATAGAAATTTCTTGCATAGAAATCATAGGTTTTATTATACTATTCCTTTCTGCTGAAGGGCTCTCTGGTTCTGATATCGACTTCAAGATCCCCCCACTCCCGCTCCCCAGGGCACTGGGGAAACATCTCTGCCAGTTCTGAGGGAAATAACTGGCTTGGAATGGTTTATTCACTTTGGGCTAAGTTCAGTGGTATTTTTGCCTAATGTTATTCATTCTGAGGTTGGTTAGCATTTTAAAAATTATTATGGAAAATTTCAGACACATAAAAAGTAGAAAGCATAATGTCATAAATTACTCCCTTGCATCCATGATGCAATTTCAAGTTGCCAGCTCATGGCCAATGTTATTACATGTGTGCCTACATTCACTTTCCTCCTCCCCCCTGAATTATTTTGGAGGAAATCCCAGACATTGTATAATTTAATCCATACAGGTTTCAGTGTGTTTTTAGGGGAGTACTCTTTAAGGAAATGTAATGACAATACTATATTTACATCTAAATAATTAAAAATAATTTCTTATAATCATGAAATACTGAGTCAGTGCTCAAATTCCTCCAATTATTTTATATTCTTTTTATAGTTTTTTTCTATCAACAGTCCAATAAGTGTCATACAGTGCAATTGCTGGATATGCCTCAATTTAAAAAAAAACCCTCTTCTTTCTCTTCCTCTAGTTTTTTATTCCCCATGTAATTTATTTGTTGAAAACTGCTTGTTTGGCCTGTAGCCTTTCCTATGTAGCCTTTCCCATGTTCTGGACTTTGCTGATTGAATCCCCATGGCATTATTTATCACATTTCTCTGCCTCTCTATTTCCAGTAAAGTTAGATTTTGAAGTTTGATAGATTCAGGTTGGAGTTTTTAGCAAGAATACCACAATCTTTAGAAGATGATGTATTTTTCCCCTTGCATGTAATGGATTTTCTGTGACATTAGCAGTGCTTCATGATGATTGCCTGGATCCATTATTTCTTTTGAGTTCACAAAATGTTACGTTCTTTTTCTAAAGATTTATTTATTTATTTTAGAGGTGGGGAGGGGCAGAGGGAAAGAGAGAATCCTAAGCAGTCTCCCCACTGAGCACGGAGCCCAACATGGGGCTCGATCTTACAACCCTGAGATCATGACCTGAGCTGAAATCAAGAGTCAGACTCTTAACTGACTGAGCCACCCAGGTGCCCCACAAAATGTGAGGTTCTAATTTTATCAGTCTTCACTTTTCCTCTAAGCTGTGATACTGCCATAGAGAGAACCCCCTCGTTAAGACTTTGAATACCCTCAGGTATGCTTTGTACAGAAAAGGCAGGATAAATGCTTGATTGCTTTTACTTTTATTTACCAATTTTCAAAAGAGCAAAAGCAATCAAGGAGACTTTTCTCCTTAACCTTTCTGCCGTCATCTCTTTATTCCTTCTTCAACTTCTGCTCCCTTCTTTCATTCTATGTTTCCTCCCCTCTTCTCCTCCTCATTATTAACCCATTTAAATGTCTTGTTAACTATGTTTATAACCAAAACATCTGAACTTATTTTAACATATCAGATGGGTTTCAATAGGATTCACTAATTTTTAATTTTAGGTCTTTATTTCTATTTGAAGAAAAAAATATCTGCTCCCTGCCTGGGATGCGGATGCAATGGCTGGAGGAGTAACCATGATCATGCCAAAAAGAAGAGGAACACTTACACTCATATTCACCTAGGAGCAGAAATTGGATCGGAGGCAGTTTCTCGATGATGCTCTCATGGAATTGTTCCATTTTGAGATTACTGTAGCTGACTTCCTGTTATTCGAGATACACAAACCCCAGTTTTCTAAGCCAGCGTTTACTGGCATTTTTGATACTTGCGGTTGCATGTCTTCCATGATGCATGTGTCGAAAGTCGGGAACATAATGTGTAGGAGAGCTGGGTTTCAAATCCAGGTTTTTTAATATCTCAAGCTCATGTTCTCTTATTAAATGATGCAGAGAACCATGGGCAAAGGCTACAGCTGAATACTTCTATGAAGTGGACCCTTCATTAATTCTCTGATTACCCTCAGATATGCTTTGTATAGAAAAGACAGGATATATGCTGGATTTGTAACCTAGCCTCCCCCTGTCTAAACTATGCTGTTCTCTGGAGAAGAGACCAAGATCTCAGCATCTCCTCAGGCAAGGAATGAGATGCTTCTGGCCTCGTGTAATGAGCTGATGAAATATATGAGCCTTTTCTTGTCTTTTGTCAAATGATTTCAACTTTTCTGCACCGAAGAGGCCTCTTTTATTAACTCCCTGCAAAGTACAACATGTTTCGAAAGATTTTGTCAAGCAAACTGTACTTAATGATAAATATTTGATTTGCTTTTCCATTTAAATTTAATCAAATGCACGTATCACCTCTAATCATAGTTTCTGATCTACATGACTCGTATTAGCACTCTGAGTTGGTTCTAATTTGAGTGAAAAACAAGGATACTTTGGTTAGCCTGTACAGCTTTAAATTAAATTCAGTTAGGATTTAAGGATGGGAGAAATGGCCTCATGAATCCTCTTGTCACCTTGGAAGATCTCCGTGGGTCTGGGGGCTCTGCTGGGGGCCCAGGTTGGGCAGGTGCTGCTTTAGAGTGCGGTGGTCCATATTCCAATAAGCAGGTTTGTTCCCATCACAACAAAAGGTGTAGAAGAGGCTTCAGTCGGAAGATGGATTGGATTGGCTTTGGGTTCCTCTTACTGCCACATACTGCTTCCAATCTAGACTGAGCCTGAGTGAGCCCTGGTCGTCCCATGGCCATCCAGTTCCTGATGCTGATCACTTCCCACCTGTAGTCTCAGCCAGGCTGGCTCCCTGGAAACCAAGTGGTGGAGTATTTTAGGAGCCCCATACAAAGGTAACTGGGATCTAGATTTGGTCTTGCTTAGGAATCAAGCCTGACTGCTTCGTGCCCTGTAGATTGTTCTGTAGCTTTTCCCTCTCTCTCTTATCCTGCTTATTATGTTCATGATGAATGAGTTTTGTCTAAAAAACATTTACTGAGCACCTGCCATGAGCTAGTATAGTATTAGGTGCCAGGTTACAGAGATGAATAAGATCCTATGCTTATGACTAAGCTTCTGCCTTGATTTCTGTTTAATAATCAGCCCCCCCCTCATTTAGAGACTTAATCTGAACCTTAACAGGCTTTGTGAGACACAATGTAGCTAATACTAATCTCCCCCTATTTTCTACTGGAGTTGGGTCCCTCTGATGGGCTCCACTGTCGGGGTCTTTCTCTAGCCCAGATGGGTTATCTACCATCTCAATACTGTAGGTCCAGCTTCTACTGAGAGGGGGCTCTATTGCCCCACCCTTCCTGCCAGATTGGATGTCTCTATGTTCTTCTTCTAAATGACTTTGTCTCCCATTAGTTTATAAGCTCCTTGAGGGTAAGGACTGTGTTCACTTAAGCGTCCCCAGCACCATACCCGGTGAACAGTGAATGGTAGGTGCTGGTAGATGCTGGTTACTATTTGTTGAATGTTGAGTGGAAATACATGCTGTATGGAGAAGAGAAGAGAGACTTTGAGATGGGGGAACATGGACCTGAGAAGTTCGACCATGATATAGGCTGGCCGTTGTAGATGTTGCCCCTGAGGTGATATGGGACGAAGTGAAGTCTGTGGGCCAGATACAACCAACACCACCAAACCATCATTTAGACCTCTGACAGAAGGACTAATGGCCAGGTGGTGGTTAGAAACAGCATCGGGGGGTCAGAGCCTGTGGTACCCGGGGGACCTAAGTCACAGGAAGAAAGGGATTTTGACACAAGAGCATAGGCAGGTGGGGTGGCAGTGGGGGCCAGCATGCTGATCCCAGCTCTGAGAAATGTGGAGAGATGTGTTGAGAACGGGCAGATTCCACCTGAGGTGGCTGCAAAGGAATTGGTATTACCAGCGAAAAGCCAATCCTCAGTTAAGGCAGGGAGGTGGTGGGGCTACTCAGGGAAGAGGTCATGGGTCTGCGGAAGTTGATTAACCTCACTGCAAAGACTGCACAGACCAGCCCCTTGGCTAGATTAGTCCCTGTGATGGCCTCTTGCCTCCTCTCAGGTGCTCTCCTCCCTCCACCACCAAGGTCTCCACATGCGGGGTGCTGACAGCTTTGGCTTTGCTCCAGCTTCCTGCGTCTTCAGATCATCTTCTGGATTTGGCCATGAGCTTTGTCCTTGTCAGCTGCCTCATTCCTCTGGTTCTGGCCTCCCACCCGCCCTCCCTCCTTAGGAGAAACCAGAACTGAAAAGGTGGCTCTCCGGCAGCCCTCCGCCTCGAGTTATCTCTCCAGCCAGAACTTTTGCTTAATTTGCTTACTGCCATTTCACACTGATACATGGGGGATTGTCAGTTGAGGTCCAAGTGTATACATGACTCACATATTTTTGAAGACTGTGTGGAGGAGGGAGGAAAAAATTAAACCAAGAAAAAAAATGAGAAAGAGAGAGTTTTAGTCATGTAAACCATGAAAGAGCCTACAAGGCTTGCTTTGGTTTTGTTTGTTTTAGAAAATGACTGGAGGCCATAATGTTTGAACTTTTCCATTGTCAAGTCTGCAGAGAATTCAAGCAGGGCTGACCCCTGGAGACTTCATTTCTTCAGTTCCTGAGGTAGAAAGAATGAAAGTCTGAATCTTATTAAGTAGATCCACAGGACTTGGACTGAAAGAAATATGAAAGCACAATTTTGCATTTAAGCTTGGGAAGGAAAAATAACTTTAGAGGGAGCCAGACGTACTTTGTGACTCCTTCAAAAGCTACACAGCATATGGTGAGCGAGTGAGTGAGTGAGTTTGTGTGTGTGCGTGTGGTGTCATCTTCTGGCTGACAAACTGGTTCCAAACTTTGCACAAGGGGACAATTTCTTTGTTACCAAATTGACCAGAAAAAATGTATCAAATGATGTTTCTGGATGTAACTTACTTTTTATGAAGTGGGTCCCTCTGACATTTGCTCACATGAGCTCTGAGGAGAAAGCCCGCCCCCCCCCCCCCGCCAACCCACCCCCAGTATTCCAATAGTCCACATTTCGGGTTGTGGCTGGGAGCTCTCCCCCATCCCCCCAGCTCACAGACCATATTGTCCCTCTTCAGAACCTCCATAGCCCTATTGTCTGTGCTGTTTAAACAAACACTGACCTGCCTTTCTGGGGTTTTGAGAACGTTCCTGTTGCCTCTGGCTTACTCGAGTCTGCCTTTCCTCAGGGCTGACTCCCTCCATACTGCTTTCCCTTAAGCACAAACTTAAGCTTTGTCCGTTAATTCTCCATAATGCTGTTCCTAAAACATTACCGAAGGCTTGTGAAATGAGAAGGGCTTGGCAGTGCAGGTGACTGTTATAAGGTGTGGCAGCTCCCAGCTTCCTTGGCCCAAGTCTCTCCCTGGGGGCGACCTGCACTAAGACGTTCCCCTTAGCCTAGCCTGTCTCCACACACATGCCCAGTTTATTGTCCTGAGAGGGAGTGCTCTGAAAAGGGAAATTCTCCTAACCCAGATCCAGCCCTCAACCTTCTGGACACATTGAGGGAGAATCCCCAGGGGGCTCCCTGTAAACCCTTGACTGGGGAACATGTCTCACAGAGGTGACTGGTGTCTCATTGCTTTGGGACTTTCTATTTCAGAAGAGGTCCCACTTTCCCTTTGTCTAATTAAAATGTCCTATACGCATTTTTCCCTTAACGAAGGCACTGTCCTCTCTCATGGAGAAATTCAAGCCTCTACCTCCGGCGAAGCAGAATTGCTGGCAGCTTGCAAATGTCAGGGGCATGCTTCTAGCTGTCAGGATTTCAAAACATGTATGCGTGCAGTTTCAGCTAGAACACCCCAGAGCACATTAACTATCTCCTCCCTCTCCTGCCTCTATATGATTTCCCCTATAATTAACATCTTGCATTAGTGTGGTGCATTTGTTAAAATTGATGAACCAACATTGGTATGTTATTATTAACTAAAGTCCATCCTTTATGTTAGGATTTAATCTTGGTGTCTGTCCGGTCTGTGGGCATTGACAGGTGAATATAATCATGTACCCACCATTACAGTCTCATATGGAATAGATTCGCTGCTCTAAAAATTCCCTGTGGTCCACATAGTCATCCCTCTTTCCCTCTCTCTGAATCTGTGACACCCAGAAATCTTTTTACTGTCTCCAGAGTTTTGCCTTTTCTAGAATACCAGAGTTGGAATCATGCAGTAGGTTGCCTTTTCTGACGGGCTTCTTGCTTAGCCATGTGTCTTTGAGTTTCTTCCATGTCTTTTCCTAACTTGCTAGCTCATTTCTTTTCAGTGCTGAATAATATTCCAGAGTCTGGACGGACCACAGTTTATTTACCCATTACCTACTGAAGACATCTTGGCTGCCTCCAGTTTTTGGTCATTATGAATGAAGTACTATAAACATCTGCGTGCAGGTTTTTGTGAAGATGTGAGTTTTCATTCATCCGGGGGAAGTACCTAGGAGCATAATTACTGGGCTGTAGACTTAAAAACTGCCAAACCATCTTCCAAAGTGGCTGTTTCATTTTGCAGTCCCACCAGCCATGAATGAGAGTTCCCATTGCTCTGTACTCTCGACAACATTTGGTGTGGTTAGTATTTTACTCATTTATGTATTTATTTTTTTTTAATTTATTATCGAAGCAGAGATGACATCCGATGTTATATTAGTTGCAGGTGTTCAACATAGTGATTCGACAGTTCCATGCACTACTCAATGCTCCCCACACATGTGGTCACCATCTGTAACCATGCATCGTTACGACAATATTATTGGCTATTGACTATTGTACTATTCATTTCCATGACTTATTTATTTTATAACTGGAAGTTTGTACCTTTTAATCCCCTTTATCTATATTGCCCATCTCCCTGCCCATCTCCTCTCAGGCAACCACAGTTTGTTCTCTGTATCTAAGAGTTTGGTTTTGTTTGTTCTTTTTTTCTTTTCTTTTTTTTAGATTCCACATATAAAGGAAATCCTATGGTATTTGTCTTTCTCAATCCGACTTATTTCACTTAGCATCCATGTTGTCACAAATGTCAATATTTTAGATTTGACCATTCTAATTGGTCTGTAGGTATTTTATGCGGTTGCTCCTAGCATTTTAATTTGCAATTCTCTAATGACATATGCTTATTTGCCATCTGCATATCTTTTTGGTGAGGTATCTGTTCAGATCACTTCCCCATTTTTAAATGGGGTCATTTGTTTTCTTATTTTTGAGGTTTAAGTGTTCTTTGTATATTTTGGCTACAAGTCATTTATCAGATATGTGTTTTGTAAATATTTTCTCTCAGTCTGCAACTTGTCTTTTTATTCTACTAACAGTGTCTCTCATAGAGCACAAGTGTTTAATTTTAATGAAGTCCATCTTGTCAATTTGTTCTTTCATGGATTGTTCTGTTGGTGTTGAATCTTAAAAGTCATCACCAAACTCAAGGTCACCCAGATTTTCTCCTATGTTATTTTCTATAGCCTTACATTTTACATTTGGATCTATGACCCATTTTGAATTCATTTTTATAAAATTTTTGTAAAAGTGTAAGATTCATCTCTATATATCTGTTTGGCTCTAGCACTATTTGTTTTTCTCCATTGAATTGCCTTTGCTCCTTTGTCAAAGGTCAGTTGACTATATTTGCTTGGGTCATTGTTATATTTCTGAGCTTTTCTATTCTGTTCTATTAACTTTTGCATCTATTCTTCTTCTTTTTTTTCCTCACAATTGTGATTTTTCAAAATCACACCGTCTTGATTACTGTAGCTTTATACTAAGTCTTGACATCAGGTCAGATCAGTCCTCCAACTTTGTTTTTCTTCTGGGTCTTCTGCCTTTTCACTTTAAGTTTAGAATTAGTTTGTTGATCTCAATAAAATGACTTTCTGGGATTTTAATTGGGATTGTGTTGAATCTATAAATGAAGTTGGGAAAAACTGCAATCTTGGCAGTCTTGAGTTTTCATATCCATGAGCATGAAATCTCTCTCCATTTATTTAGATCTTTGATTTTTTTTGTCAGCATTTTGTACTTTTCCTCACATAGAACTTACATATACTTTGTTAGATTTGTACTTAAAAATTTAATATATTTCTGATGTTAATGTAAATGGTGTTGTGTTTTTAATTTCAACTTCCAATTGTTCATTGCAGGTATATAGATTTACTTATTTTCATCAGAAAAACAACTCCAGACAAGCTCACAAGTCTCCAAATCATCTCAGTACAAATGACATCTCACAGAAAATTGAACACAATTTCTTATCCAAAGTCCAATTCCTATAGTCTCACCAGGCATTTATTTATCCTATGCTCAAATATTGTCTATAATGGAAAGCTCACTATCTCTCAAAGCAACTCATTGTCTTTCAGACAACTTTGCTTGTAGACAGTTTTCCTTATACTAGATTCCTTGTGGATGATTTATAGCTTAATTCTAAAATAACAAAGGCATTTGTGATCCAGGTTAATGATTCTACCCACACTCTATCCTCTCCTTGGGATAAATGTTAAGTTGGGATTCTCCTACGATTGTTGTAGCAGTTGTGCTGTGAGAGTCTGTGTGTTGAAGACATAGGGTACTAACTGGAAACTAACCACTGACTTCAAGTCTGGATTTGGTACTTGTTAGCTGACTTACATTGGTAAGATCATACTTTTCCAGTTTTTTGATTTTTAAAAGTGAGAAAGTTAGTAGCCTCACAAGATCGTCATAAGAAAGAAGATAATGACAATGAGAGAAATTTTAAACCAAACTATTCAATGGAAGCATAATTTTAACTTGTTATCCTCCATGTTATTGTAACCTGCTCCCCAGATCTGTAAATTAACAAACAGGTATAGGAAATAAAGACAGAGAGAGAAACAGAGTTGTAATACTCATAGTAAACTTAGGAAGACATGGTTCCCAAGCTTTTAATGTCATGGCTGAAGTGAACTTAAACATGATCTAGTTAACACCTTCATTTGACAAATGAGGAAACTAAGCCCTGCAGAGGGAAGCGACTTGCCCAAGTGCATGAGTCAGGCTACTTAGCCGCTGAACTAAGAAAGGATTCAGTATGAGTTTAAGACCAGTGCTCTTTTTCCTACCTAACTGGACAAAAGAAGCATCTGACACTTCTATTCAGGCTCTGCCCTTGCCAGGTTTTCCTGTCTCTTCCCTATCATGGGATACAGGACTTTCTAATCAGAGCACTTATCGTAAAGAATTTGGGGGATGGATTACATGGTGGGCATTTCTTTCCGAAGAAAAAGACAACTGGCTGCTTATCTATGAAGCAGGAGGCAGGAGGCATTTGTAAGTCTCAGTCAAGCCAAAGGGAACAAAGGACCTTACCTTCTACGTTAACCTCCATAATCAAAATAACCAAGTTCCATTGAGGTGTGCAAAGAAGTATTTCTTAGTCATGATGGTGGACCTGATAACAGAGAAATCAATGTTTTCAGAAATTAGATTCAACTGTCCTCTTGAAAATCAACAAGGCTTCCTGGGAGGGAAGAGCTAGGATTTTTCATGTAAGGAAATATTTACCAAACACCTTTTTTCTGTACCAGGCATTGTACTGGGTGTCGGGTTCATAAAAATGAGTTTGATATAGTTTTTGGCCATGAATTGCCCACAGTCTGGGGGTACACTGTTGCATTTCATAAACATTTACCTCCAAGAGCTGTGCAACCTTTGGCTCGATGCCTCAGTTTTTCATCTCTAAAATAAGGGTAATCATGCAATGTATCTCATTGGATTGTCGTATGGATTAAAGGAGAGGGTATCTACAAATCCCATAGTACAGAGCTTTGCAGACTGTAAGGAATGGTACCATAGCAGATGTTCAAATGGAGGTTTGAGAGCTCATAGACCTGAAGCTCTGGAATCAGACACTCACGGGGGACCATGGACAAGTGCAACAGACACTGTTGGTTGCTTTTCTAGAGACATCAATTTCGTCAATTTGCATTTCCTTCTTCCTTAATGATGTTCAAGTATCTAGTCTCTTTCAGCCACATACTTCTTTGGGGAAGATTGTGTCCCAGGCCTTATGGTGGGTTATGACTAGTCTGAGCCGATCATGGTTTGCCCTTTTTCCGCTATGCACTAATTGCCTTAGGCTTGGGCACTTAATGCACTTCTGAACAATGAGATATGGGAAACTGATGAGGGGGCTTTCAGGGGAGGTTTTCTAGTTCTTACAATAAGACATTGCTGTGAGTTGAATTTGTCTCCCCAAAAGATATGTTTAATCCTAACTTCTGGTACCTATGAATGTAACCTTGTTTTGGACATAGGATCTTTGCAGATGTAATCAAGTTAAGATCAGGGTGGCCCCTAAATCTAACATGACTAATGTCCTTAGAAGAGGGGAAAAAGAGACAGGGGACATACACAAGGAAAACAGTCTCTCAGACTCAGAGATTGGAGTGATGCATCTACAAGTCAAGGAATGCCAGGGATTGCTGGCAACCACCGGAAGCTAGGAAGAGGCAAGGAAGGATCCTTTTCTAGAGCCTTCAGAGAGAGCATGGCCCTACTGACACCTTGATTTCAGACTTTTGGCCTTCAGAACAATGAGGAAATTATATTCCTGTTGTTTTAAGTCACCCAATTTATGGTACTTAGTTATAGAAGTCCTAGGAAACTAACAAAGACACTAAGAAAAGTTGTGTTCTTGCTCTTTTCCTTTGAATTATTGTGTTTGGATGAATCTCATGCAACTCCTACAGCCTTGTTGCAGTTGTGAGGAGACCCCACCTGAGAAGTGGGGTGCCTGGCAGATATGAAGTCACCAATCCTGGGCTACCTCCTCCGTTGTGACTCTTGCCTTAGACAAAAGATTTCCCTCATTGTTTAAGCTACATTGAGTTGATTTTCTGTTACTTGCAGATAAAATCTTAAATGGATACAGAAAGTCATTTGCTCTCATTACCCCTTGTTTCCTCATTTGTGAAGTGGCATTGCTAACAGTACCAATGCCAAGGATCTTTGTGAGGATTCAGTGAGACAGAGAATAATCCAGATTTTGTCTTCTCTTTATCTAATTTTTGTTACAGTGTGCAATAAATTCAGCGACTGTTGTTGTTATTATTATTAGTTATTCTGCGTATCTTCAGCCCTAACGGAGTAAATATTCAATAAATATCTCCTTTGAATGAATGAGTGAATGAAAGCACGAGAGGGAACAAGGAAATGAGAATAAGGATGCACCAAACTGCTAGAAGAGAGGGAGAGATTTCATTCTGGATGGTGGCTCCGAATCAAGACCTGGGGATGACATATGGCCTGGGTCAGGTTGGCAGGGACTCATGTCTGGGAAGTCTGGTGCTTTTATGCAGAGAGCTTTGGATTAAGTAATACCTGTAGGGTTTTACTAAGAAGCTGGTGTGCAGGAGGGACAGGAGGAAGGGAGGCTCAGAGCCTGCCTTGGAAAGCCCTAAGGTACAGCCTTACCCAGGGAGCACAAGGATTAAGGCAGAAGTTGGGAGCTTTGTTAGGTCTCAGAGTTAAGGGAAAGGTTTACATTTTGCCTTGAGGGAGAGCAACTGACTGTTTCTCCCAAAGATCTTGTTTGAAATTAAGGTCTTGGAACACTGGATTCAATTAACTACCATTTTAGGAACCTTCGGGAATCTAGCTTGCTGTGTGCTTCATTTTCTTTTGCAAATCACCTCCTGTTTTTTCACCTTCATATTTTTCCTACCTACAGAGAATTCTGTGCTTAGTACTAGGTCAAGATCAGCTTCTTTCTCCTGGGTTAGAAGTGAGAAGGACTGGGTAGGCTTTGCCTTCAAAGTCAGTTTGCTCTTGACTTGGCTGGAATCAAGATCATGTGTGTATGTGTGTGTGTATAAACTCATAGGTATGTATGTATGTACTTATTTGTGTAGGTAAGCATGCAAGCCATCTATCTAAATATCAGTTGGAAAAAACTTAATTGTTCAATTTACTATAACAAACACTTTTTTAAACAACAGGATCTATTATACTCCCTCCTCTGGGACTACGCAGAATTAGAGATTGATTAGGCAAGGTATTTGTGCTAAGGAGCTCACAGTCTAGTGGGGGGAGACAGATTATTGATAAATGCTAAATATTGGTAGATCCTGCATAGTAATTATAGTACTGAAGTATATGAAATTTGGAGAGCATTGAAAGAAGGTGAGTGGCGTGAGTACAGACTTTACAGAGAGACAGTGCTGCCTTCAGTTAAATCTTGTAATGTGAGCAGGAGCTTGCCAGGCATAGACCAGGGCAAAGATATAAGGCAGCTGGGCAGCTAACTGGGGTCCTACTCTGTGAGGGGCACAAAATAACTAGAAAAAAATGGAATAAGATGCCACTTGACTTAGATTTCTACATGTGGTTCCTACTGTGTTTAAAAGAATGTAACTTGCTCTTTTATTTGACATGTATCATAAAATCCTTATTTTGGATTTTATATATAATAAAAATTAGAATTCCTCTTTGTTAGTCATAAACAAAATTTTCATTCTTAATATAGTAGCTTTTGACCTATGGAAATAGTATAGAAATAGGGGGTGAGGATATTTGGAGGATATCAGGTAGACAGAGTTCATTGCTCTGCATTAGAAAGAGAGAGCAAGCCAGGGATGCTATTGTCACAGGAATGGGGACCAGGGGAATAGCTGGGACAAGACCCAGCATTGCTGTGGCTGAGGAAGATGCCTGTAAGGAAAGACTTAGAGAATGGTGCTACTTCCCATGGCATGTTGTGTTCTATGTGATATAAATGCCCTCTTCCATCTTCTTTATGAAATGTTGAGTAGATTCTCCTTGGTCATTAATATCCTTACATGAATGGCATCTTATTTTAAAGGAACTTAAAGAAGAAGATGAAGTAGTTAAGTGATATGCTATTTACTGACCTAAAGAAGAATGTAGGGGTGCCTGCGTGACTCAGTCTTTTAAGCAACTGCCTTCGGCTCGGGTCATGTTCCCAAGGTCTTGGGATCAAGTCCTGTGTTGGGCTCCCTCCTCAGCTAGGAGTCTGCTTCTCCCTCTGCGTGCTGCTCCCCCTGTTTGTGCTCTCTCTCTGTCAAATAAATAAATAGAATCTTAAAAAAAGAATGTACTTGATATTTTAATTAATATTTAAGATATTAAATATTTAAGAATATTAATATAATAGTTAAGAATATTTACTTGTAGAAAGGTCAACTGCCTAGTTTTATCCCAGTGAGGGAAATGAAATGTGTGAAGACTAAGAGGTATGGTCCTCCATTTGGAGACCAACAGGTGGTTCAGTAGAGATGGAGGAGAACATGTGAGTTTAGGATGGGTAGAAGGAGAGACAGGAAGGGGCTGGGGCAGGAAGGTGACTGAATGCCTTGTAGAGAGCTTCCTCTTGATCCCAATAGAGTCGATGGGTATGAGAAATACAAGGGAGGTAGATGTCTGTCTGTTCAATGCTGTCTTAGATTATGGAGAGTACTGCAAGAAAAAAAATGTGATGGACTCATTTGTACTATTTATTTTTTAGAAGGGAAATCTGAGGTCTCGAGAGGGGAAATATTCCTGCCCAAAGTGATTCTGTTGAGTGTGACAGAAGTACTTATGATGAGCTAAAATTTGCCTCTCTAGTTTCTTCCTGTTTGTTCCCTATGGTAATTAACAGAAAAGATCTTCAAGGCATGTTATAGTGAGGGCAGAACTTAGGGAGCTAGAAGACAGAATTAGGCTGATATAGGTTTGAGATTTAAGTCTATCACTTGTTATTTGTGGGACCGCAAATGAGCTCCCAATCTTTCTGAGACTCCTAAATAATGTGAATTTTTAGCTGAAAAAGAAAAAATATTAATGCCTGTAGTAGTGTAGAGGTTTTGTGAAAGCTAGATAGCATTGTGTGTTTTATTATTTACTGCAATACCCAGTACCTAATACGTATGAATTTCAGTCTGCCTATTAGTTTAAGTTCTGTCTTTTAAAGTCTTCTTCTTTACATATGATCATGTTTTAAACATGTGAAGATACCTCTTGCCCCTCTTTAGTCTTCTCTGATACAGGCTTAACACCCATTCTTGATCATAGAACTGGATGTGCACTCCTTCGCCATCTGAAGTCCCACTGCCCCCCTTTGAAGTAGGAGCACAGATCAGAAAGTGTGGCAGCAGGAAGGGACTGATGCATGCTGAGCAAACTCAAAGGCCAATTCTCTCATGTATGTTGATAGATATAATCCTGATCTTCTGAGCATGTCTCCCCTGCCCCACATAACACTCCAGGAGGGATCAGATAGGTCTGCGAATGTTGCTCAATGAGCACAGGACAAGAACAAAATGAAGTGGGTACCCATTGTGAATAGCACTATTTCCCTCCTCTACTCTGGGAATGAACCCAACAGATACTTCCCCTGGGTCAGACCCTATAGGCAAATTTTTTAGTGAGAGAGGAGCCTTTCCTCAAATTCCTTGTCCAAAATTGCAGAGTTGACGTTATATCAACAGTTCCCCAAGATGGACAGAATGTCTTCGAAACTACAGAATGACTGTCTTGCTTGAGTCTACTAGCAAGTCTTTATTTTATTTTATTTTTTTAAAAGATTTTATTTATTTATTTATTTGACAGAGAGAGAGAGTCAGTGAGAGAGGGAATACAAGCAGGGGGAATGGGAGAGGAAGAAGCAGGCTCTTAGCAGAGGAGCCTGATGTGGGGCTTGATCCCAGAATGCCGGGATCACACTCTGAGCCGAAGTCAGATGCTTAACGACTGTGCCACCCAGGCGCCCCTGTTAGCAAGTCTTTAAAGTGGAATCTTTCTCATGGACTTTTTAGAGGAGTGCCTTAATACTCACTCTGATGGATCAAATACCCTCATCAGGGGCTAGAGGCTGCTTGCAGGATACATTTTATTAGAAGAACATTACCTGGGAAGGTACCCCAAAAAAGCTAATATGGTGCACACACTTGCTTAATCTCCAGATGCATCCTTTCCCCTCACTGTGGCTCTTCACGCGCACTGGTGCTTTGACCAAACTGACCTACTTGCACCCTCCCACACTCCTGCTTTCCTTCCTTGTAATTTGCGGATGCTGTTTCCTTGGCTTAGAATACTATTTCTGCCCAGTGATGCTTGTTCAAATCCTGCTTGCCCATCAAGAGTCCCACCACTTTTAAGGAGCCATCTCTCTTTCTCTAGCAAAGAAGAAATCATTTCTTTCTCCAAATGTCACTGACACTCATTCCTGAACTTTAGAGCGCATGTCAGCTCTCCTAAATTCTAAGCTCCTTGAGGCCAGGATTTACATGTCAACATCTGGATATCCTACATCTTTGGAAGCAATAGAGCATGAAGTCAAATACATGGCTTCCAGGTCATGTATTCTGGACGACTCTTCCATGGCTTCTGGATACAAGCCAGATCTACTACTAACCAGCTGTGTGATCTTAGACAATTGCTGGTGTATTGTAATCACTCAACAAGTGTCTATTTATATTCCTCATAACATACAGGACAGTACATGATATCCATTCTGTGCTCGGTAAATGTTTATTTAATGAATAAATGAAAAAACAAACAGAAAGTAGTTTGTTGTTGAGTGTTTGTCGAATGAATGAATAATTTAATGGATTTGGAAGAAAATTGGTCAAGCACACTGCTTTTCACTGAACCAAAAGATGTTTTACAAATGTTATGCTGAAACTTCTAGGTTTCTCCTCAACTCACCATCCCCTTAAGCACCCCTCCCTTAGAATCACCTATGCTCAAAATGGTATAGCTTGTACAATATTTTGTTTTTATTTCGTTAAGAGGGACTGCTTTATGCTAAAGAGCTGCTTCAAGCTTTTGCAGATTGAAGAAGATTACGTCACTTGCCTACGGATCAGGCTAGTTTCTCTATAAGGGCTGAGCTGAAGGAGCTTCACCACCATGATAACCGTGGATTTTTTGAGTAGACAAGATCCAGATGAAATTCAGTCCCCAGGCACTGAAACTCTCCTTTCAAAATGAACTTTGAGGCTGCTAACCCTGCATGACGTAGGATAGAGACACTCCACTTGTCTTCTGTTCTCATCAAACAGGAGAAGTTACACAAGCCCGAGGGGCAGCTGGATCACAGTTTATGCTGTCCGCAGGATACAGCTTTCATCTTAATTGTGCTTATTCAGCTGTGGGGATGCATTGGTATCTAGCTGATTTTTGAAAGAATGCAAAAGCTCGTTTGAAAACAGCCAAATCCTCCTTTTGAGATCGGGGCCTGATGGGGGGTGGGAGGGAAAAGGATGAGGAAATTTTCCATCTTCTTTTCTGATATTCTTTGCTTTGGGAGTGAGAACTTCCGGTGATGCCTGCAGGCGATTTTCCAGAGCCTCTCTCTGATCAACGCTGATCAAACTCATCCTCTAGGTAGGAAGAATGTTCTCTTTTTGACTAGCTTTTTAATTTGTGCTTTCTTATGAAGTTAAAGCATCCAAAATCATACAGCCGCATGTCCTTGTCTGTGGGAGATGCTTCGTCACAGTGGTGCTTATTCAACTAATGAACATGCGTCAGGTGATTTCTTCGGGCCCGGCACTGAGCTAGCGGCTGGTTGGGGATAAGATTCAGAGGAAAATCAAACACAGATAATAGCTACCATTTAGATATATTTTGGGTCCCTACTATGTGCCAGATACTCGACATAGATACATTTATGGAATATTAACAAAAATCAAGGTAGAACTTATTTCCATTTAATAGAAATGTGGAAATCGCAACTAAGGACTCATTGAACACTACATCAAAAACTAATGATGTACTATACAGTGGCTAACTGAACATAATAAAAAAATAAAAGGTCTCAAATGTTATTAACCAATAAAAAAAAGAGAAAGAAATGTGGAAATCAAAACTCTGAGAAGTAAAATAATTTTCCTAAGAGCCTAGGGTCACTCCAGAAGATTTGAGGTGTTTGGGCTGAGCTTTTTGATAATCAGCTGCATGGAGGGATGGTGTGAGGGAGAAAAGGCACGTTGGGAAGAGGAATGGGTAAGACAGAAGCAGGGAGGCAGCCAGACCAGGATTGGTTCTGCAAAGATTTGTGTATCATTGTCTTTGGGGCCATAACAAGAAAGAACTTTGAACTGGGAAGTGGGCTTGATGAGAAGCAAGGCTTGGAATGCCAAGCTATGCCAATGGGGGTTCATTTTAAACACTTGGATTATTGCTGTCACCAACGATAATATGGATTAATTATAGGTAGAACTGAGTTGATAAGGAGAATCAATCAAATAATCCATCAGCAATTTTTATTGCTTTTCTCCATTATAAGAGCAATTATGCTCATTATAAACATTTTGGAAAATGCCAAAAAATAGAAAGAAAAACAATTGACCTTTGAGTCAGTTCCCAAAGCAACCACTGTACATTGTTGGGCCTGTTTGCTTTCAGTCTTTTTTCCCTTCCCTTCAAAAAACTGGGTTGTTTGGTTTATATGATTATGATTATACCGTACATCAAATTCGGTACCGTTCTCTGCTTGGTATCATAAGATAACTCTCTGCATGTTATAAGGCTTTTAAAAACATACACTTTGAAGATTCGAATCCGCTATTTGGATGTAGCACGTTGCTTGCAAACAAGGCCTGAGGGCTGGGTACGTAGGTGTTCTGTGCTTTTGCTGTGGATAAGTAACATTGTGATGAACATCTTTGTGCTCAAAGATTTTCTGACGGTGTAAATGATTTCCTGGAGTGGTGCTACCAAGTTAAAGGTCACATGTACTTTTCAGCTTTTCCATCCTAAAGCCAACTTCAGTGCTTTTTTGGGTTTCTTTACCCATTTATGTGCCTGCTGTATTTTCCTCTCCTACGTCTCTCACACGTATAGCATCTCTCATAAATGCCAAGCAAACATAATTGAGATTGAAACTCCAGTGCCCCCAGGGAGACATAAAACTGCTTGGAGTATCTTGTCTTGCCGAAAAGGAAATTGGTTGGAAGCCGGTGAGGGACTGCTGTGCATTCTGCTGAACTTCTCACAATGCTATTGACCTAAAGATTTCCATCTCTTGAGAGGAAGACCGCAGAGCTTCTGCGAAGTGTGTCTGTTGCCTCCCCCCTGCCCCAAGCAGTCTGAGAAGTTGGCGCCTGCTTAAATATTCTGTAAGTGACTTGAGGCTCTACCTAGAGGCTTACGGATGCCTGAGCTGTAATACTTCTTGAATGACTAAGCCACCAGCATCACAAGCCTCCCAGATGACTAATAATTATTCTCATTCTACAGTGTGTGGTTTGTAAAACAAAGTAAGCAAGACCTCTGCCCTTTTGTTCTGTGATTCAATCCTGCAAAATACTCAGCGGTAAGGCAGAACAGCACCAGGACTACTCCGTCCCTTCCCGCTTCATCCACTCAGCTCTCCCACAGTTTCCAGCCCCACTGGGGCCGCAACTTCATTTTCAAGATTGGAGAAGAGCTGTGTTCTGCACGGACTGAGAATCACTTTGGGTTTTAATATGGCCGCTTCACATGCAGGCTCCATCCTCCCCCGGATGTGTGACCCTGGGCAAAGGACTTGGCTTCTCTGAGCTCCAGACGTTCTCATCTCTTGGGCAGAGATGACGAAATAAGCTATAGGGTTGTTACAGGCACTAATGGATGTAGGGTGCCTATGTGAATCCTAGGTAGAATGGAAACTTAAGAAATGATCATTATTTATTTAAGAACTATAAAGGGACATAGAGTAAATGTATGAGAACAAACATTAAAATATTTTTAAATGGCACATGTCAGATAAATACTTCATAAATACTTGTTGAATAAATGAGTGAACATAAAATACATAAGTACGCTTGCATTCATACCAAACTTCTAGTCACATACTCACTAAATTTATGGTATTCACGATCTTACTGGTGGAGAATTTTGATTATAAGAGTGCTAAAATAAATACCCAAACGGCTCAAAAATATCTACTTATACTTGATATGTATTGATTATATTTCATATACATTTCAAAATAGTGATTACAATAAGTATTATTTATACAGAATATTTTATAACATTGTGAGTAAGCAGTTGTGAAGCAACATAATAATTTAATATTATCAGAGTTGAGCTCCTTAGACTCAAATATGTTAACAAACACATATACGAAGCTGACCTTGAACGTAGTTGGCCTTCATGACTGTCGTTCTTGATTCCTCATATTCCTGCACAGAAATAAAGCAAACACAACTGATGGCATTAGTGAGGAAAGGGTAGTTAACCTGATTACAGTATATAACATATCTAAACATAATAAATCATTTTTTCTGGGGAAAAAAAAAAGAAATGATCATTATTATTCAGATCTGCTACAAGTGTTTACCAGGCCATCTCTGAAGAATAAAATAGCTGTATGATTTGGAGACTTTATAAAAACACCCCTGATCTTCTGTTTATTCATCTAAAAAACCAATTATAATAGTTTCTGTCTTGCAGTTTGGTAGCGGAAATAGAAGATTATATGGCAAAGTGTCTGTCATAGTGTAACTGCCCAACACATTCCTTTTTCCTTTCTCTATCCATGGCTGATTGAAGATCCCCCTGCTGCGCCCAACCTCCTGAAACAGCTCTTTGAGCTCCTCAGAGTGGAGGGTATTAATGCTTAAGCATCACCTCTGGAAAAATGATTTCCCAAACACTGGCTTATACGCTGGCACTGGATTTTTCTATGACTTGGTGAAGAGAAGGAGTTTGGGGCTTCTGGAAATGGCAGAGGCTTGGGCATTATTTGCTGTATTATCTTGGGTGAAGTGTGATCAGTTATAAACTTAGGGAGACTAGACACTGGGTGGCTTAGTTTAGGGATCATATAGACAACGTGAAGATTAGAGGACCCATCCCCAAATGTTCTAGACCAGGAAGGAGGAGGGCGCACTTGTACCACATGAGAGAAGAGGAGGGTCCCCCCAGTATTGGCTGCTGTTGAGCTTCCTGCCGGTCTGCCCCTTGGGGGCTCACAGGTAAACTGAACTTGATCTAGACAAATTAAACCATGTGACTTTTTTTGTACAGTAGTGTGGAATAAGTTCACATTGCACACATGCGTCAGTGCCAAGCAAGGTAGGGCATAATCAGCAGCACTTAATGAATGAGAGCCAATGCTATTTTTATTCTTTCTGATAGTGAGATGGAGTTTGAGGCATACGACTTGGTTGAGAGTGTGTGTCCTGGGGTCAGGGCAAGAACAGGCTCCACCACTTACCATCCGGGGACTCTAGGGCAAGTCACTAAACCCTCTTGGTCCAGTCTCTTCATCTGTAAGTGCAGATACTAAGAGTATCTCTCATAGACCGCTTTTGGTATAAGGGGTAAATGACAGAACCATGTCTAGCTTGCATAATTGATCAATCATTGATAGCTGTTATTATTAATATTAATCATGATTGTGTGGTAGCTGTTGAAGGGAGCTTTGTGCTTCCCTCTCATCATCCCTCAAAATCAGTGTAGAAAGTCAGACATTCAAGGCCATCAATTCTATTTACACTATGCTTATTAACATCATTCCGGAGGGTTCTGGGATGCTTTATGGCCAACTACATGTATGCTTAGAAAAAAATCTTTTGAGAATAGCCATGCATTTTCTTTTTTTTTTTAAATGGGAGTGTCACTAACATATATATAAATACAAATATATTAGTTTTGTTGTAAAATACAATTCAAAAATTCTATACACTTCTCAGTGCTCACCGAGATAATTGTACTCTTAATCCCTTTTCTCTGTTTCCCCTTCCACCCCACCTCCCTTCTGGCAGCCACCAGTTTGTTCTCAGTTTTTCAGAGTGTTTTTATTTGTTTGTTTGTCTCTTTCTTAGTTCAGTTGTTTTGGTTCTTAAATTCTGCATATGAGTGAAGAGCCATGCATTTTCTTTTTTTTCTTTCTTTTTTAAAAATTATGTGATGTTAGTCACCATACAGCACATCATTAGTTTTGGATGTCGTGTTCCATGATTCATTATTTTCGTATAACACCCAGTGCTCATCACAACACGTGCCCTCCTAACCCCATCCCCTGACCCCCTTCCCCTCTGAAACCCTCAGATTATTTCCCAGAGTCCATAGTTCATGTAATACCCCTGAACCTGAAGAACCCTGTGGGTTTGAAGAGAACCAAGGACAAAGATAAGGAAATGGGGCATTTTGAGAAAATTTTAAGGCAAGTATTTTTCTTTGGTGATAACAGTAGAATGGGAAGGGGAATGAACATTTTGGGAAAGTGGAAATATGAAAACTTTATTTATAATGCCCTTTAGAGATCAAAATTGATTTTATTGTTTAGTAAAATAAATCATTTGTCATATAACTTGTGTTGTTCATTCATTTTCTTTGGAGACCTAAAGGCCTGGCTTGGAAGTAAAAACCTCTAAACCTTGGGCGTGAAACCTCGAAAAAGTTGAAGGAACTTTTTTTTCTCTTTTTAACGCTTTTGTTGAAAAGTTTTAAAATATCGTTTAAAAACATCTCCTGCCACATTTGGTTTTGGGGTTGCCTTCATGCCGGAATCAGCATGAACTCTTTTTGTTTGTTTTCTCTGTGGTTCCTTGTTTCTTTTTTTTTTTTTTAAAGATTTTATTTATTTATTCGACAGAGATAGAGACAGCCAGCGAGAGAGGGAACACAAGCAGGGGGAGTGGGAGAGGAAGAAGCAGGCTCATAGCAGAGGAGCCTGATGTGGGTCTCGATCCCACAACGCCAGGATCACGCCCTGAGCCGAAGGCAGACGCTTAACCCCTGTGCCACCCAGGCACCCCATGTGGTTCCTTGTTTCAATTCAATGTGTTATTTCAGTTGAATTTAATATAACTTTTAATTTATTTCTTATTCATCAAGCATTTAAATGCACCCAGACGATCTTAGCCCCAGTGAAGGATGTGACACAACCTCAATCCTTGGTAGACTGAGGGTCACTGGATAGCAGCTAGGCTCCATTCTTTGCAGGCCTTCAGCGTGATGGGGTGAAAGCACAGATGTAGACGGGAAGAGGCCCCAGCGAGTCATCTGCCATGCCTCCTCCTCCATCTGATGCTCTTCTTTACGCTCTGATATTGTTTCAAAGTGATTGTACAAACGTAGAGGAAAAGTGAGTGACACGGAAAAATGTTGAAATCTATTTTTAAGAGAAAGGAAGCAGATTGCAAATCTACATGTACGATATGATCCAAATTTTGTATAAAGATGTATAAAGGAGAATAAGAAACATGACTTGTTTTATCATCTCAGATTTGACTCCAATTCCCAAACTAAACAAGTGTCCACATACCCCCAATTTCTAAAGTGATATGCTAAGCCATCAACTGAACACTTGCAAAGAAAACATTTCAAAGCTGATCTGTCAGCATTACCCCATCACGCACCTCTATATACTGGCATGTATGTAAGAATTATCAGGAGGCTGGATATATGGGAAAGTGTCTTGGAGAGAATTAATGAAGGCAAAGACTTCCTTTTCACTATAAGCCAAATGTACCAGTCAGCTATTGCTGTAATAATAATGCCACATAACAACAACAAAAGAGAAGCTTTCATAATCTCATTAGGTTATAACAATAAACATTTATTTTCATGGATTTGCAGATTGACTACAGTTTGGATGATCTAAGCTGGGCTCTGTTGGGAAGCTCTGCTTCAGACTGTGGTTGGATTAGGTTTGTTTCTAGCTGTAGGTTGAGTCAAGTTTTTCCCGTGTGTCTCATCATTCTCAAAGCAGCAATTGCCCAGGACAAGTTTTAATAGTGATGGCAGAAGTACAAAAATTAACTGAAAAATGTAATGCCTTTTAATATCTTTTTTTTTTAAAGATTTTATTTATTTATCTGACACACAGAGAGAGACGGCCAGCGAGAGAGGGAACACAAGCAGGAGGAGTGGGAGAGGAAGAAGCAGGCTCCCAGCAGAGCAGGGAGCCTGATGCAGGGCTTGATCTGAGGACCCTGGGATCATGACCTGAGCTGAAGGCAGATGCTTAACAACTGAGCCACCCTGGCACCCCATGCTTTTTAATATCTTGACTCAGAATTAATACAGTGATACTTTTTCTCATAACTGATTGGCCAAAACCAGTCATATGGCCAAACTTCAACCCAGTGGGAGTGGAGAAATATATTGTACCTTGTGGGGAGGGTGTATTGATTAAATAAAAGCAATTTGATGGAGAAAATCAGCTGGAGAACTTGATGTGTTTCCTTTGGTATTGGGGAACATAAGGACTAGTACCTGACCCATGCTTGAAACTATTTATAGAGGGCGTTATTGAAAAGAGACTCTAGTTCTGGAATTTGGCGGGTCTACTTTTTATGCATGTTCTCTGTGGGCCAGAAATGGTCTCCATGGAAGGTGGGGTAGCTATGGGCTACCTTGAAAGAGGTATCAGAGAAGAGGACTACATGGACAGAGGAGGTGGCCAAAAAGAGAGGAATTGTAAGTAGAGAGGAAGCCATGCACTGAAGGACAGTAATGCAAGGCCAGGGCATGCCTTCACTGACGCAGTAGGAATTGGTTCTTTTTTTCCTCCATCAGTCAGGGTTTAATCAGAGAAGCAGAACCACTATGGGTGATAGAGAATAAGGGGTTAGACCTGCTTCCGTTGTGGGAGCTGGTGTAGAAGTCATAAGGCAGGTGATTTGCGTCTGGGACTGGGCCTGAAGTCACTATAGGTGAGCCTGGCCAGCAGTTGGGAGGAGAAATCGGCAGGAAGTGGGGAGGACCCGGAAACACTGGAACACGTGACGATGTACTGTATCCCACAAGAACAAACTGGAACCATTGTGTATCTCTCACCACTTCCCACCTTGATGAACTGGTGACATGCAGGGGCAGCTGGTGGCCTTTGCTGTGGAGCTGTGCATGCTCCTGACTCAGGACTTGGAGAAGCCAAAAGAAGAAATCTAGTGGGGGCTAGAGGAGCTGCGGGCCCTGGGTCTGCCCCACACCCACAAGGGGAGCTGGAGAATCGGTAATCACGAGAACAAGCTGTCCCAGTCCCTGGTGCCCTAGGCCAAATTTCAGGGTGTAAAAAATGGAGGGGGGTGGGGGACTGGGATAGTCTGGTGATGGGTATTAAGGAGGGCATGTATTGCCTGGTGCACTGGGTGTTATCCGCAAATAATGAATCATGGAACATTACATCAAAAACTAAGGATATACTGTATGGTGACTAACATAATAAAAAGTTATTATTAAAAAAAATGGTCAGTGCTCCACTACAGCCTTTTACATTTCATGTACACTTCTCTTCTATTCTTCCTACCCTGCAAGCTCACAGATACGGAATCCTGGGAATTAACTTCCCACATAACAAAGCCACCATACCCTCTAATCTCTTTATTGTCTTCTCAATATTTTATTTTTTGACTCTTCGTACATTTTGTTATTTGGTCATCACGAAAGACTATGCTTACGGACACCAGCAGTAAGTAGATTAGACTACTTCCTTGACAACTGCACATATGTTGGGTGTTACACTAGATTTTTCATTTTTATTTTTTCATTTGAGTATAGTCGATGCACAATGTTGCATTACCTTCGGGAGTACAACGTAGTGATTCCACAGCGTAAGAGCTGCTGGCCTTGACACCACCATGTCCTTCCTCACCCAGGTTCCCCAGCTTGAGACAGATGCGAGCTGCGGGGACGAGAGGGACTTTAAATAGGATGCGAGATGGTGTGAGATGAGACCAGGCTTTGTTCTATGTGACAGTAAATAGAAAAATGATGGAAACTGTGTGAGGTTTCATGCAGGTGCTGAGAAAGAAGGGTCACAGGATCAGGGAGAAAAGACAGGGATGTGAAAAAATAAAGTCGCTTTGGCTGTGTTTTATTCTGTCCAGATTAAAAGATATATGTATAGTTTGATGTGTGTGCATGTATATATGTATGTGTGCATACGTATACGTCGACATATGTATATGTGTGCTTAGATGTGTGTATGTGTATGTGTATTTGTATGAGCGCACGAGTATGTGCATGGATTATGTGTGCACGTGTGCATGTACACGTATGTGTGTATATATCTAAATATGTATCGTGCATGTATGTATATGTGTACGTGTGCAAGTGCATATGCGTGTTCATATATATGTATATGTGTATCTATACACGTGTGTATATGTGTGCATGTACAGGCATGCATGCATGTTGTACACATGTATGTATATGTGTATACATATGCATATATGTATTACGTGCACAAATGTGTACGTGTGCATGTGTGCTTGTGTATATATATGTATATGTGTATCTATACATGTGTGTATATGTGTGCATGTACAAGCATGTGTATGTATATGTGTGTATACATATGTATATATGCATATATGTATTGTGTGTGCATGTGTGTATGTGTGCATGTGTGTTCTAAGTTTATAGGGACATGTTAACCTCCTAGGTTACAAACATCCAAAGATTTTCCCCGGTCACTGTTCCCAATGATGTGGTGTTAAGTCTCTTACCTAACAGGTAGCAGATTCCATAATTTCCTATTCCCTTTGGTTGTAACAGGTCTTTCCAGCATTAAAGACCAATCTCATCTCCTCTTCTCCCTCCAGTGCAATCGGGGCTTGAGACTTGGGGCACGTGAGTAGGAGGGACCTAGCCTGCTCTTTATTCTTCCCCCCTTCCCATCTCTGGGGGCAGTCTCTTCACCCCCTCGCGGAGGTGACAGGTCCTCTGCGGTGTTTGGGAGTGGCGGGAAGGAGGACAAGGACACCGCTGCTCATTGAGCCGGCTGCCGTTGAGGTTCACTCTGTCGGCAGTCGTGGCTGCTTTGGTTCACACTGATAGGACCTCAGGGCCCTCTCTATGGCAGATTGCCCTCCCCATGGCTCTCTTCTGGTGGGCATGTCAGTTTTCTCAGTTCCTCGTCAGGGGCCTTTCAGCTGCAGAGATCGAACTCCAGCTGATGATTTCTGACTCTCCCCCAGATGCTCCCTTGGTTGTTCACCCACAGCTTCCCCTCTTGCTTCTTAGCTCCTTTTCCTTGACAACCCACTCTCTTATGGGATTGGCAGGAAGCTGGGTCACGACTATCTTCTACAGTGTCCGCTTGACCTCCTGAGTGTTGGTGCATCTTTGCCAGGACAGCTGAAGGAACAGGCTGCTTTGTGAATGTACCCCGGCTCCTCTCTCTCTCTCTCTAAATGCCCAATTTTCTACCTAAGCAGGAACCAAGCAAATCAAGACTGTTGTCTACTCCGATGGCTAGCTGGAGGGTGTGGTGTCAGTGTTCTCTTCTTGCCAGTGTTCCATATATTAAAGACCTATTTTCTTGGAAAGCCCCTTCCATATCTCATAGAATCCCTGTTTAGACCTTTCTCTTCTCATCTTCTTTCATAGATGGGAAGGCAAGTGATGGTGGTGCTGGGTGATGGCTGATGGTAACCGTGCAAATTTAACCACTTTTTGGCAAGGCTTGAGAGAGGCATTTGGCTCTATTTAAAGTGTGTGACACTTGATGCCTCTTTGTTCCCATCTTCATTTGATAATTCTGTAGTAATAGGAAAAGTCCCACTTCCTTTTTGTACATTTACAATACCCCCCCCCCACACACACATACAGACAGATACGCATACCTGTATCCCGCAGGTAAGAGACTGAGAGAGAACAAGAGGTTCTCCACTAAAATGTTGAAAGTGGCTCTCATTCAGTGGTGGTAAGACTAGAAATTATTTTTGTTTTCTTCTCTGCTTTACTGCATGCTCCTCGTTTTTTCCCAATGAAAGCGTATCACTCTTGAAATAAGATGAAGTACAATAAACATGGTTTTAAAAATATTTCTGAGCTGCAGCACCATTCAACAGAGGGACCAGATGTGAGGGGCAGGGGCCTGGGCTTTCTGACCTCCCAAGGCTCTCTGCAGGCTCATGATTTTATGAAACATCAGCTGTTCTGAATTCCTACAGCACCTGCCACAATAAAGGAGGCCCTTTGCTGAGCATACTAATGCAGTTGTACATGCCTTTCTAGAACAAAGAAACCAACATGAAGAGGTCATTAAGCCTCCCTTGGACAGCATCCATCCCACCCGAGCCTGCGCCCTCTGGGGGAGGTAGCAGTCCACCTGCAAGGGAAGACAGCCGTGTCCAGAGTGGGTTCCTGCCACCTCCCTTTTGTCCTCTCTGGTGGTCTCCTCCCTCCTTTTTCTGGTTCCCTGCCTCCCATTTGGCTCACACCTCAGCCCCTGCCTCGTTCTAAGAACGATTTAGCATCTGCTTCTCTGATGATGCCTCTGCATTTTCTCGTGGACCCAGCTCTGCCCCGCACATCACAGCTGTGCTTAAGGGACGAGTCTGCTTCCCAGGAGCAAAGGCTGCAACGAACAGGCTGCCTCTCAATCTTTTTAGTTTCTCTCTAGCCACGTTCTCACACTCTCTGCTGGTTTTTTTGACTAGTCTTCAAAATTAGCCAACCTCCACTTGACTTCTCTGAGAGTAGGCATGCTGATGTCCATTTTTTATATTATAACCTCTTTTCAAAGGTGATGTGGTGAATGCCATTCTTCCCATGTGGGGAATGCTAAGGAGGTGGAGTATGTCCCTCTCCCCAGTCCTTCATCCACTCTGTTCCAAGCGGAGAGGAATGGTCAGTGTGATTGGTCCCAGCTTAACACTCACTGGGATGTTTACAGTGCCTTAAAAACAGAGCTCTGATTTCCACTCTTTCCTGTGTTTGGGCGTAGGAGACTCTCTTCCACCTTTTTCTCTAGTGTGGTAAGCCCCCCTATTGAGGATTGTATCCTCCTTCCCCAGTGCAGGTCGTGCCCACCAAACTCCCCTTGACCAGTGTAGTGAAGGAGGCCTGTCATTCTTACCTATGTAGCTGGCTGGTTAAATGTACCAAAAGTCTTGTTGACCAGTCATATTTTTTTTTCTCCAGCATCTCTGGGCATGTCTCTCTCAGGGCTTTAAACCTAAGCCATGATCTTGAATCCAGCTTTCACCAGGGTTCTGCATTGAAACTTTCACAAGCCTGGAAACCTCTGGATCAGGTGGTGGGTTTCCATTTGTCTGTTGCTCTTTGGGTGTCAATATTAAATAGAGGTTAAAGGGGGGGCTAAATGCAGCTTGCAGAGGTGAGGATTGGATAGACATTCCACTTATGGGGAACTCAGTTTCCTCTCACAGCTCAACGTTGGAATGAGCTGCCGCAGTTTCCCTTGGTCACACTCTCCCACTGTTCACATCAGAGCAGTGTTGGGACCCGATGCTTTTGCAATATGTGCATGGGATTCTTATACTTTCTCTCTGGTTCAAAACCAGCCTCCTTCCCAACCGACAATAGGAAATTACACAAAGAATTATTGGTGCTTGTGTGGGCAAGCAAATTACATCATGCATTATGTTGACTCCAACTGGCCCAAGGAGAAACTGAATCTATGGCCTCATTTGCAATCACTCTGACTAACAAAGCCTGGGATATTCTTGTGGGAGCCAGTAGAAATTATACAAGACAGGACATTTCACAACCTGCCCCCAACCATTGTCCCCAATGGAAAATAGTCCAAGATGTTGTAATGAATTTGGATTCTTTCTTTGCAATATCTGATAAGATGGGAGAGGGCAGAAGATCATGGTCTTTTGCTTTAAGAGAGTGGAAATTCCTTACCCAGGCGGGTGTCATGGTTTAGTGAAGGAGACCCGGTGGGTTCAAGGGCGGCCGACATAGTATAATGGTTAGAAACATGGGCTCTGATCGAGACAAGCTAGATTTGAAACCTGACTCAGTTGCTTACTAATTCTAAAACCTTGGACAAGTGACTTAATCTCCCCTAGTATTTCTTTTTTACCCCCCCCCAGTGGTAAAATGAGAGATAATTTTAACTTACTCATAGAGTAGTTGTAAGAATTCAATGAGGTAACATATGCAAAGTCCTTTAGCTTCTAGAGGGTCTGGGATGTGGTAAGCCCTCAATACATTGTAGCTAAAATTCTGTCTCATTGTTTTACTATAAACTCATCCTGTCTCCTATGGTGGTGGGTTAAGATGGCGCAGGAAGAACTAGTGGGAGCAAGGGCAGCGGTTCAGAGGCAGGAGACAGCGCTAGGTGGGGCCCAGGCAAAGAGATCAGGGACACAGGTGGGAGGATACTCAGGACACACTGTCCTATCTTCAGACACACACATACTTTCTCCCTGACCTCACCGGGGAGTCTTGTTCAGGGTGTGGGTGGGAATGCGCCTGGGTGCTACTGGAGAGGACAGTAGACCTCACTTCGGAGGTTGGTTCCAGTCACAGCTCTTTGCTAATTTGTTGGGTACCTGTGGCCTGTTGCAATGGTGGCTTCGGTTCTTCACCTCTTTAGCCTTGTCCTTTGCCTGTGATTGTCCAGATCCTCCCACTAAAGATGGACTCTTTTATGCCTTGAATCTGGGCTGGTCTTGTGACTTGTTTCAGCCAATAGAATCCATTGGAAGTAATGGTTTCCTGGTTCCAAGCCCAACCCTCAAGAGATCTGCGTGTTTCTACCTACTCTCGGTTCTTTTGCTGCAGCCACAAGGACATGGTGTGCAGCTTCCTGGAGAATGAGAGACACATGGGGCACAGCTGAGTCACCCCAACTGTTCCAGCAGAGGCTGACTTGGTCCGTGGGCAGCCAGTCATCCCATCCTTGAGACCCAGACAATAAATGCTTATTGGGTGAGGCTTTGGGTGGTTTTTCTAACCTTGTTACACAGAGAGTTACCTACAAAGGGATCTTCACAGTGTAACTTCATTTTATTCCTCATCTTGGATTCACTCATTCAGTCAACAGATATGGAATGTCTCCCATGCATGAACCCTGTGCTGAGCATTACCGGGGAGACAGAGATGGTGGCAGCGTCATTTTCCCCAGGAGGATATTGGTGGAACAAGACAATGTTATGAAGAGCAAGGATTCTGTCTACTTTATTCACCCATGTATCCCCATCCCCTAGAAGACTACGCTGTCCCTTAGAAAAAGTTTGATTAACAGTTTTTTTGTCTTACACAGGTATGTGAGTGTGAGTGTGTGTTCCCGATAACTAATTAAATATTTCATGAAAGTACGTAAGCCCATTTCTTTTGCCCTTCGAAGACTGGCAGAATGACTATTCCCCATTCTTTCCTTCAGTCATTTTGTTTCTTTTTTTTTTTTTTCTCTTTCTACAATGTCAGCAGCAGAAACCGCAGTGTGCTGTAAGCTTACCTCCATAACAGAATGTAGATGCATATATCAAAACAGCTTCTAACGGGTTGTCTGCAGTAATAAATGCCATGGAGGCAGCCCAACCGGCAGTGTAAGAAAGATTATACAAACCAGTGCTTGCAGAAAACACGGCATCATGAATAAACTCAGCCTTGAATTATTTATATATTTTAGACGTTATTTTCTCTCCTCTATCCCACAAGGCCTGCAAATGATTTTCACTGAGAGCTGAGATGCCTGAATTTGCTGTAAAAGAAAAGCAGCTGCACTTTGTCTTGGGCCACGTTGCAGGATGAGGGCTGCCCTGTGCTCCGCGGGGAGCCGGCGGGGCCAGCAGCGCTGGGTAGCGGGAAGACACCACTTAGCCATCAGGACGGGACCCTTCTGATCCCAGCAAGTTGTGTCCGTAGGGGCTCCTGGGCCTTGCCAACCCCGTAGGAGGCGGGCGGCCAGAGGGAGAGCCTCAGGGCCGGCCTGGCTGATCACTGAGACTCCGAAGTGGTCCTCAACTCCTGCTGCCTCCTGGAGCCCCCGGGGGAGATTTGGAAAAACTATTCATGGCGGGCCTCAGTTTTGATCAGTTCACTCAGAATTCTTGGAGAGGGGGCTGGACGTCAAGATTTTTAGAGCTATTGGGGTGATGCCAGTGGCAACCAGGGCTGAGAACCACTGCTTCAAACCCTTCATTCATTCTGCAGGACACATCCCAAGCCCCTGTTGTAAGTCAGGCACTCAGCAAAGGGCTGGGGGCAGAGTGATGATGAGACAGGCTCTGTCCTTGCCTTCAGAGGGCTTCTCTGTGTATCGGGAGGATCCTACAGGTAAATACACAAATGCAGTTTGGGACTGTGTAGGGCTGTGAGAGTACAAACAGCAAGGATAATAATAACAATAATAATAATAGTGCTATTATTTATTGCTGGGATGATGTTTTAGCCCTTTTAAAAACTCAGGTACCGTAGTAACTAATTTACATGAAGTATCTTGTTGAATTTTCATCCCAACCCCACAGATAGACACAGTTACCATCTTTGTTTTACAGTGAGGAAACTGAGACCCTGAAAGGGTTAGTAACTTGTCCACAGTGACACAATCCATCCTGGTGGAACGTATGGGGAAAGGGGGTGCCCTGCCTAGCCCTGGGAATCAGGATGATGCCTCTATGCTTCCTATCTCTTTGAGTGTACCTGGGAGTTGCAGGGATTAGGGAGCTGAATGAATCTCGGAGTGTATGTTATGGAAGGAAATTCATCTTTACTGGCATAAGGCAGGAGCTGGACACACACACACACACACACACACACACACACACACACATACCCTTTTCTGGTTTATTTTGTTTCCAGCTGGCTTTGTTGTGAAATCTGATTATAAAAATGTTCTGAGTAGGGAAAGAAACATGTTTTGGGTCTAAAGGAGTTTCAAGTAGTCCCATAATGTCTACTTGAACCCATTTCCCTCCCAAGCCACTCTGGGCTTCTTCTCAAACCACTGAAGACCCTAAATGCTTTCTTAATGACTTCAACGTCTTCATAGCTTTCCCTACTGGTGGTGGGTCTCCCACCCAACACATACCTTTCAGGAAGAGAACAGGACTAGCCCTGAGCCCCAGCATTTGTCTCTCATGAGCCATTTGGGTGTCATTGGAAACCAAATGGAGGCTCACGCTTTTCCCCCAGTGCAGGACTGGTTGGTCCTGGTGGGTCAGTCAGTGCACAGTGGAGATGCCAGTGGATCTGGATAAGGTCAGAAGGATAATCAGCTGGTGTTGAGTTTAAGGAACACAGCAACACGTGAATGAAGGCATGCATGTAGAGTTGCTCTCCATTTGGCTGGAGCCTGCTCTTATAAACCCAAATGGGCTCTTTTAAACACATTCTAAGAATTTCATAAAAATATCTTGATGGGAAAAAGTAGAGCAAAATCCAGGGCTTAGCACAAGTAAGGTTAATGCTTCTCTCATAAGCATTACATGTGTACACACACACACACACACACACACACACACACACACACACACACACACACAATATCACATGTGGAAACAACTAGGAGATGTCGCCTTTATTTTACAGTGAGCAAATAGGCACAATGATGCTTGATGACACAGGCCCATGCATAGCTATACCTGGTATGAGAATCCAATTGTCCTGATTTCCCACTGAAGGCTCTTCACTGGACCCCACTGTGACTCCGATTTCCCTGCATGCTCTTCTTGCTCATAGTCCCAATATTCAGGGAAATTCACCCAAAGCACCAAACACACTTTCACCTGAAGTTGTCCACCAAGGTCGCCTGATTGTGAGATGATTCATTCTACAAGCACCTTGGTCAACCCAGACCACATCTCGGAATTTAATGCCCCATTTCCTCCCATAAGCAAGCTCCATGCCTTTGGAAGTTAGAGGAATTTCTTTTAGACAAATTATAACCCTTCTATTTGTTTGGAATTGGTAATTTTCAAAAGTTCTTAACAGTAATTGCCTCATAAAATCCTTCCAGGTGTCCTTGCAGTATAGAGATGTCATTACTGCCACTTTTTAGGTAAATTGAGTAAGATTCAGGAGTGGCCTGACCCAAGATTCCTCTGAGACCTTGATGTTGCCGTCATGGTAATAGACCGTGTACACTGTTGGGGAGCTCTAATGAACCTCTCATTCTCAAAAAATGTCTTCAAAAGGTCCATTTGCATTTCCTCCAGCGGGGCTCCTACTGCTAACCTCAGCTTGGCCTCCTTTCTAAGTCACTGTGTTGACTCTCATTTTCTAGACCCTAGAGATCCAAATACTTGGGTGCTTGGGCTAGGAAAATGTGTGTGTGTGTGTGTGTGTGTGTGTGTGTGTGTAGATCTTTAAATTTCCATGATAGCATCTCAGGATATTTGGACCTGCTACCACCTGCCCCCCTCCTGCTAGTATCTGAATAACCCTCTCCCTAATTGATAGAAATTCAGCTTTTGGATCTTTCCTAAAGCTGCTTTGCAAAAGCAGCTGTTCCTATATTCTGACCCATTTTTCCTCTTTTCATTTCATTCCGATTCCTTCTTCTAACCATCACCAGCGTTTAGTCAAGATAATATAAAACATGAATGAAGCATGAGAGACTATGGACTCTGAGAAACAAACCGAGGGCTTCAGAGGGGAGGGGAGTGGGGGAATGGGATAGGCTGGTGATGGGTAGTAAGGAGGGCATGTATTGCATGGTGCACTGGGTGTTATGCGCAACTAATGAATCATCGAACTTTACATCAAAAACCAGGGATGTACTGTATGGTGACTAACATAATATAATAATAATAATAATAATAATAATAATAATAATAGTAATAATAATAATAAAAGATAATATAAAACAATTCTTTAGAATCTGGCCCAGTCTGTTCTCTTAAAGTCTCCTATTGCCTCAAAAACCTGAATGATGCAATGAGAGAAGATTTTGTTTCCGAATGGTGGTCTGAGCTTCACGGCTCACGTGGCTGGTTAATGAACCCACCAAGCACAGCCTGCAGAGAACCCATAGGTCAGGGAGGGCTGTGCTCTCAGGACTCCTTGCTGCAGTCAAAGCAGAGACTCCAACTCCCAGAATCAGGATGGGTAGGGGCAGCCATCCCACTCGGCAGGATGAGTTCCAAGAGAGCTAGTCAGAGGGAATTTTGGGGCTTGGGCCAGATGGAGGCTTTCCAGGAGCCCTGTTGGGAAGACAACATAACAGTCTGTCAAGAGAGTCAGCAAATGTAGAGACCCAAGGTCAATGCTGACAGAAGGGATTGCAAGGAGTCGGGCCGATTAGAAGCAACTATCCTAGAACGAGGTAGGTTTGAACAATGCTGTGTTCAGACTGACTTAAATGGAAAGGATTTTTAAACATGTTGTCTTGGGCACTTTAGTTGGCTTCACTGAAGCCCAGTCATTGCATGAATGGGTTTTTATGGAAGATTTAACCTTGAATTAATGTTAACCGATAAAGAAAATTCAGATCAAAGAGTCTCCTTATCTCTTTACAGACTTTGGTAGGAAGAGGATGGACCAGGAGACCTTAGAGGCTTCAGATCCCTCCAACTGGTGGACCCTGTCCATCTCCAGCCCTTCCATCCCAATTTTTTCAGAGAACCTCCAAGATGCCCATCCTGGTGCCAGGTATCACGGATTTGAGGACAAAAAGGGGCTGTTCCTCTCCTGGGAAGCTCTCAGTCCAGAGGGATGGGATCCTTGGAGGGAGGGCTCTGAGAACAATCCCTTTTTGCAGGGAGGGAGGCTGTTGAAACCCTCTATTATTTCCATGTGATAATTTTCCCTTCTCCTGGGAAGCATATGAGATTAACACACCATGACGATTGTTTATTGTCCTTAAGCAGAGGATAAGCTATTTCTGCAACTAGGCCAGAGAGCATGTAATGTCTGTAATGCCCTGTATTGTTGGGAAATGCGTCTTCTTTTTCAAAATATATTTTTACAAAGAGATTAGGGAAAAGCTGCTGCTCGGTGTCCCACATGAGGGAATTGAAGTGTGTCCATAATTTCTGTTCCTGTTCTCCTCTCCTCTTGCTTAGAAAAGAAGCCCTGTGGGAACTACAGAGCTTTAGCTGACATTACCAGCAACCCCTCTATGGTATGTCCTTGAATTCTAAGCCCCAAACTGTTTGCATGACTGGAACGCCTTATCTTCAGGCAGAGAACTGGAAGCAGTGAAAATAACAACTGGGTGTTGTTTGGCTATTTCGGGGAGAATAAGAGATGTAATACTCCCTCTGTGGGGGCCCTGAAATTTTCATTTCACTGCGCTGAGAAAAGAGTAAGGTGCTGCATTAGTTTGCGAGGGCTGCCACATCAAATTACCATAAACTGGATGACTTAAAACAATAGAAATGTATTATTTCACAGTAATGGAGGCCACAAGTCTGAAGTCGAGATGCCAGCAGGGTCAGACTCCCTCAGGAGACTCCAGGAAAGGATCATGCCATGCATCTCCCCTAGCTTCTTATGGTTGCCAGCAATCCGTGGTGTCCCTTGGCTTTTGGATATATCGCTCTAATCTTTGCCTCTGCCATCACATGGTGTTCCCCCCTATGCCATTGTGCGTTTGGGTCTAAATTTCCTCTTCTTATAAGGACAGCTGTCATTGGATTAAGGGTAACCTGAATCCAATATGACTTTCTCTTCGCTTTGACTACATCTACAAAGACCCTACTTCCAAATGAGGTCACATTCATAGGTACTGTGAGTTAGAAATGGAATCTATTTCTTTTGGGGGACATACTTCTACCCACAACAAGTGCGCTCTACGCTAGATAGGGCCAACAGTCACAGGACAGCTGTTAGGTGTGTGCTCCTTCAACATTATTCCAAAAACATATTTACCAAGTACCAAATATTTCCCAAGCACGGGCTGAGCACAGGAGCAGGAAATGTAGCCAGTGGTGCTGCAGACACAAGCGTGCTTTATGCAGTGGCTGGCTTTTTGTCTGTCTGAGGCAGGCAGCCTTTGTGCAGCTCCAGGGCTTGGCACTAGGCAGGTGATCACCCTGGGTGCCTCTCACTGGTCAGTGTTTGGTGCCAGGAGGAAGCCCCTGTCTCTCTCCGTTCCTGTCTCTAGAGGCCAGGTAGGGCCCCAGAGCTCACAGCCTGGGGGTTAGATGGCTGGCCCCTCTGTTGCTTTCCACTTTTCTGCTGATACGCAGCAGGCTCCAGGGGCCAAAGTGACCCGCCTTCCCGTGGGAGAGAGCAGTTGTCTCTGTATCTGCTCACTTGGAGGGAGTTGTTGAAATTGACACCTTGGCCCTGGTTCACTTTTCCAGGGGAAAATACGCTAGTTTGAATTCATTCCTGTAAGGCTCTAGGCACACACAGATGAATGCGACATTGCCCCTGGCCACCACCTGCAGCTCTCTAAGTCAAGGCAAGAATCCTGTGGGTTGGTCACATTATATCAACCTCTAGAGGGAGCTCAAGGCCTTTTTCTGTCTCCCACAATTACTTCCCGGAGAGGATGCTCTGATAAAGGATTGATTGACAAATACATAAAAGGTACAGTGCTAGGTGGATGGGAATATTTAGTAGGAAGGAAAAAGGAGAGGTCAGATATTTTTTAGGGGGGTGGGGAGAGAAGGGGGGCCAGTGGTTTACTCTTTATGAGTCCTGTGGGGACAAAACAAGGCCGAGGGGGAGGGTCTTTCCAGCTTCGTGGGTGGTCTCTAGAAACCTGTGGCCATCATGTTTCCGTGGGAGAGGAGTATAGGCAGGACAGCTGAGGCCATTTCCCTTCTAGGTCGGTGGTGACGGTAGGGAAGGATTTTCTGCTTTGGCTTTTTTTTTTTTTTTTCCTCCCTTTTCCTCCCTTAGAGTGGGAAGATCTGAGGACCAATACTCTTCAACTGAAGTGATTAAAGGAACCATTGAAACTCAAATGTGGGCCCAGCGTAGGAGACACATGGGGCTAAAGTCCAAATTACTACTAAGTTAGTGGTACTAATGGGAATCCGCTGGGCCAGACTGCCGCTGTGTCACAAATCCTTCCAGAAGTTGTAGGAGTTGTATGGGATTCAGGGTTCTGGCTCCCGCCCACTCATTGAGGACAGAAAACAGAAACTTTGGACTCTGGAAAAGTGGGCAACTCATTCTGCCACAAAGACCACCATAACAGGTGCATGGTATTGGATAAGTGAGTTAGCCTCATGGAAACCTAGCTTCTCCAACTATAAAATGAGGATAAAACCCGATTAAAGACTGCTTTGAGATTTGTGAGTAAATTCATCAATATAAAAACAGCTAGCATAGTGTATACAGCACCTAGTAAGTGTCCAACATTTGGTAGCTACAATGACACATGCAGTTCTGGCTACAAAATGATAATGGCTGCCATTACCGAGCACTAAGAAGCAGGCAGTGCTAAATGCTTTGTGTTATCTTGTCCAACCACACCAGCAGCTGCATTAGGTATTATCACCCCCTCCCCGCTCTCCCAGTGATGAAATCGAAGTTTAGAGAGGCTAAGGAACTTGCCCAGGGTCACAGAGCTAGTAACCCTCAGAGCTGGGATTTGAACGCAGATGATCTTGAGTCAGCGAATAGCAAATCCTAAGCCCTTGTGATTCTGCTCTACACGGATTCACACTAAGAGTCCTGTGCGAGCAGATCTGGATGGGGGATGGCCAGCCTCTGCTGCTCCCAGGGATTCGTGCCTCTGGAGTAGGCACTAGCTGTGAAATAACCCTCTCCTCCTTGAATCTGAGGAAGCTGATGTATTTGAGTGCCACTTTTTAATCAAGGAGACCATCCATCTCCTGTTGTCATTTGATCTTTTTTGAAACAACAGCCACAAATCTCCAGGCAACACAGATATGACGCAGACAAAATGAAAACTGAGGAAGTCGTATCTTTCTCTCATTAATGGGAGAGGAGAAAACACACAGCTCTTGCCTTGAGTGTTTTGGGGATGTGTTATTTTTAGAAAAGAACATTTTGTGATTTTGTTGTTTGATTTCTGAGAAGGCTTTCTTTTTTAATTTTTTCGGTAAGTTGCTGAATCAAAAAGGAACAGTAGAGCTAGCAATAACTATCAGTCAGTAAAAGCAGACTGAGCTCCTCCATGTGCAAGGCACGGAAACAAAGAGGCTGTAAAGCTTTTCCCCTGCTCTTTAGATGTGTAGAACCTACTAAGAAAGACTGTATTGCTATGTATGTATAGAGCTCAGAAAATAAGGCAATCCTGTCTGTTGTAATTCATAGGAGATAGAATAACTGGAGAGGGGAAACACTGTACATCCCTGAAGAATGGATGAAGTTGTTCATTCATTTGTTCACTCAATGAATTTCTATCGACCACCTTCTTTGCATGCAACAGGACTGGGAAAAGAAAGCTGAATAAAAACCTTGACGCTACCTTGAGAAGTTTGTTGTCCACTGGCAGACACAAAGTTAAAATTATAAACCAAGAAATGCCATGAAGTAATAGGAATTTGAGCAAATAACATGGGTTCACAGAAGAGGTGGTCAAATCCACCTGGAGGAGAGAGGTATCAAAAGACTTCACGGAAGAGAGGATACTCAAGATGGGTATTGAAAGGGGACCAAGTGCCCGGAAGAAAGAGGAGGAAAGGTAGTCTAGGCAAAAGAAGCAATACGTGCAAAGATCGTGAGCTAGTTTGCATGGGTGAGGCTATGTTTATAGCTGGGAATGCTAAGAGCTTTGGAAGGAGTGGGGAGATGAGATATAGGAGAGCACATTCCCATCTGGAAGCGATGGGGGAATCTTTAAAGGATTTGAAGAAATGGGGTAACTTGGTCAAATCTTAATTTTGTTTTATTTTTTATTTTAATTTTTTTAAGATTTTATTTATTTATTTGACAGAGAGAGAGACAGCCAGCGAGAGAGGGAACACAAGCAGGGGGAGTGGGAGAGGAAGAAGCAGGCTCCCAGCGGAGGAGCCCGATGCGGGGCTCAATCCCATAACACCGGGATCACGCCCTGAGCCAAAGGCAGAAGCTTAACGACTGAGCCACCCAGGCGCCCCTTAATTTTGTTTTAAAAACACGAGTCACACAGCTTAATTGAGGTACAATTAAACAAGTCAGTGTAATAAATGATATTATAGACGGAATGTGTCTTCCTTCAAATTCATCTGTTGAAATCCTACCCCCCCAGTGTGTTGGTATTGGTGAGGCCTTTGGGAGATAATTAGGTCATGAGGGTGGGGTCCTCAGGGATGGAATTAATGCCCCTGTGCAAGAGACTCCAGTGAGATCTCTTATTTCTTCTGTCATGTGAGGGCACAGCAAGAAGACCACCATCTGTAAACCAGGAAGCGGGCTCTCACTAGACACCGCATCTGCCCTCATCTTGGACTTCTAGACTCCAGACTGTGAGAAATAAATGTGTGTTGTTTAAGCCACTTGGTCTATGGTGTTTTTGTTATGGCAGCCCACATTGACTAAGACAAACATCACGTTGGGAGTAGTTAAGGTTTCTATAGGAATTCAACAGAAAACCACTTTACCCCGACTGGACCTGTCTCTAGAAAGCTTCTTGAAGAGACATCAGCAGAAATTAGTGTGGTGGAGTGGGAGTGAGTTAGAGAAAGACAGTTTTCCTGAAAGATGGAGGTAGTTTGGGCATAGCAAACTGCTCCTGTGGCTGAAAAATCAGGTGAGATGTGTTTAGAGCGGGGAAGGAGGCTGGGCAGGAATGAGTGCATCTGCCTGGAAAGTCCTCCTCAGCAGACTTTGAAATGGGAATGGGCTGTAAGCAGGGTGTGATTAGATTGCCTTTTAGAAAGAACACCTTCATTGTTGGATAGGAAATGCATGGGAGGGATGCAAATGTGGAGGACGAGGGGCCTAGGAAGGGGGGTTTCTTTGGTTAAGGAGAGAGATGATGGTGGCCTCCATCCAGGTGCTTGCATTAGAAATTGAGAAAAGTGCATTAAATGAGCAAATACTTAGGAGGGAAAAAGGACAGAATTGGTGATGGAGTAGGCTGGAATGCTGAGGGGAGGTAGAAGGCCAGGGAAGAAGAATTCATGGACTCGGGGGGAATGGTGGGCACATTCGCAGAGATGTAGGACACAGGAGGTGCTACGTGAGGGAAACTAGACAGCATTGTGGAAGACGGGTTTCAGCACATGCTGTCTGGGCGTGTGGGCCGAGTGAGCAAGGGAGGAGGAGTTGTTATCTCAACTGAACAAACATGAGTTGAGCTTCTGCTGTGCCTCAGGATCTGGACTACACGCTGGGCCTACAAACCCCATCAATAGAATATTCTCAAGAAATTCTACCGCCTAGTGAGAGAGAAAGGTAGGCACATGGATGATTTCTTTTTCTTTTTTTTCTTCCTTTTTTTTTCTTTCTCTCTCAGCCTTCCTTCCTTCCTTCCTTCCTTCCTTCCTTCCTTCCTTCCTTCCTTCCTTCCTCCTTTTCTTTCTTTCCTTCCTCCTTTTCTTTCTTTCTTTCTTTCTTTCTTTCTTTCTTTCTTTCTTTCTTTCTTTCTTTCTTTCTTTTTTCTTTCTTTCTTTCTTCTTTCTTTCTTTCTTTCTTTCTTTCTTTCTTTCTTTCTTTCTTTCTTTCTTTTCTTTTTTAGCACGGAGAGGTGCAGAAGGAGAGGGAGAGAGAGAATGTTAAGCAGGCTCTGCACCCAGCACAGAGCCCAATGTGGGGCTCGAGCTCATAACCCTGACATTATGACCTGAGCCGAAATCAAGAGTCTGACACTTAACTGACTAAGCCACCCAAGCGCCCCTGGATGATTTCAATATAATGTGTCAGTGTGTTGATAGACCTATGTACAAAATTGGACAAATATTAACAAGGACCTGCTCAGTGCAGGGATTGTGCTTGTGCTATGGATGTGGCAGTGAGTGAATCTAACAAGAGCCTTTCCTTCAAGGAGATAGCATTTTAGTGGTGAAACTCAATATATACATATATACACAAAAATAGACAAAGATTTAGTTAAGTATTGTGGTGTCAGCTTAGGTTCTGGGAGGAGAAAAAGTAAGATACAGACCTTTAAAGGAGTATGGGGGAAGGGGCTGGAGGGAACTAGGCCATTCCTCATGGAACGGAGGGGAGAGGGAAGGAAGGCAGGCAGGTAGGAAAAGTCCAAGTGCCATGTAGCCTAAGAGAGTTTCAGTTGATGGTGGGTCCCCAAGCCCAAACTGTTGGCCAGAGGATTCCCATGTCCCCAGGAACAGACTGCCTCAGTATCTTTCCCTCTCAGCCATTGGCTAGGAGCAGCCCATGGGAAGCATGGCCTCAGAGCATGTGTATGTGTGGGTTTCAGAGAGCAACAACTGAGGTCCTTACACAGTTGTACTTCAGCATTAGAACAAAGAAAAGAGCGGCAGAAGTTGCAGACAGGATGATAATCCAGGGTTTTGTAAATCATTTAGAGGAGTTTATACTTTATTCTAACTGCAGAGGAAAGCCAGCAGAGAATTTAAGTTGAGCAATGAAATGCTTTGACATATTTTAAGAAGACCAGTCTAGCTGCTGTACTGGGCATGGCTTATAGGTTTTCAAGAGTGGAAATTAATTAGATGGTGACAGATGATGATGATTTATATAGTCAAGGTGCATTGACCCAATCCGAGGTGGCCAGGGGGTGCTGGTATGGTGTGAAAGGCTTCATCGGGGAGAAGTCGTCTGAGCTGAGTCTTAAAAAGGTGGGGGTGGGGGTTTGTAAAGCAAGTTGCAGAAAGGAGGTGACATTTAAGATGAACTTCACTGGCTCTCTAAAGGGAGGAGCAACCTTATAGCACGTTTCAAAATCACTTCACTAAAACATAGAGCCAAAGCAGTCTTTAATTTAGTGCCTTTTATAGGACAGAATACAGTTTAGGAGTAACCAAGGACATTCACAGGTGAAAAGTACTTAAATCAGAGAGACAGCATAGTTAGGGAAAGGAGACCAACCATTTCTTTTTTTATGGCAGAGAACATTAACTGAATACCTCAGAGGCTGAAGCAAAGAAACAAAGAGAACCCTAGTCTTCTTTCTCAACCTAGCTCTGAATCCAAACTGGAGCTGCTGTGTGCCATTTTCAACTTGGAGGGCTCACGGGAAGTTGATTTTGGGTGGTATTGGAGGCTTGCTTTTTAGAACTCATTCTTTGCTACTTCTTTCTATGTTTTGTTTGTTTTTGTATTTTTTGTGTTTTTTTAAAGTAAAACCTATGCCTATATTTCAAACAATCTCACCAAGGACTAAATCACAGACCAGAGTTGAAACATCTAGTCACATTGCTCCATCTGCCGCTTGGTGGCTTTCTTCTAGTCTATATTCTCCCCCCCCCTTTTTTTTTAAGATTTATTTATTTATTTGAGAGAGAGAGAGAAAGAGAGTGAGACAGCGTGCATGCACAAGAGTGGGGAAGGGTAGCAGGAGAGGGAGAATCCCAAGCAGATACCCCGCTGAGTGCGGAGCCCAAGATGGCGCTCCATCTCAAGACCTTGAGATCATGACCTGATCTGATCTGAAATCAATAGTCGGATGCTTAACCAATGAGCCGCCCAGGCGCCCCTAGGTTCTGCATTCTGACGTCAGCCGTCTCTCTCCCTTCTTTTCTTCCTCGCTGCCCTGCCTTAGGTTTATACTTTTGCAATAGATCCCTAACTGTTCTCCCTGCCTCTAGACTCTTACCATGCATGCAGATCAAGTGACAAAATGATGGCTTACTGGGTAAAAGCAGCCCACTGCTGCATTTCCTTTTTCTTTTTGGTCCAAAACACTTTTTGCAATAAGATATTGAAATAGAAAAATCAGATGATTTTACATAAAAATACACATTATCAGTTTCTCTTGAAAATTCAAATGATCTGGACCACACTGGTTCACACAGAGTAACAGGCGGGTGAAGCCCCATAGGAGCCAGTTCTTTTTATGTTTGTATGTATGTATGTATGTATGTATTTATGTATGTTTATTTATTTATTTTTATAATAATTCTTTATTATGTTATGTTAGTCACCATACAGTATATCCTTAGTTTTTGATGTAATGTTCCATGATTCATTATTTGCGTATAACACCCAGTGCACCATGCAATACGTGCCCTCCTTAATACCCATCACCAGCCTATCCCATTCCCCTATCCCTCTCCCCTCTGAAGCCCTCAGTTTGTTTCCCAGAGTCCACAATCTCTCATGGTTCAATACATGGGAATCAAATAATCAAATCAAAAAATGGGCAGAAGAAATGAATAGACACTTTTCCAATGAAGACATACAAACGGCTAACAGACACATGAAAAAATGTTCAAAATCATTAGCCATCAGGGAAATTCAAATCAAAACCACATTGAGATAACACCTTACGCCAGTTAGAATGGCAAAAATGGACAAGGCAGGAAACCAAATGTAGGAGAGGATGTGGAGAAAGGGGATCCCTCCTATACTGTTGGTGGGAATGCAAGTTGGTACAGCCAGTTGGGAAAACAGTGTGGAGGTCCCTTAAAAAGTTAAAAATTGAGCTACCCTGTGATCCAGCAATTGCGCTACTGGGTATTTACCCCAAAGATACAGACGTAGTGAAGAGAAGGGCCATATGCATCCCAATGCTCATAGCAGCATTGTCCACAATAGCTAAATCGTGGAAGGAACTGAGATGCCTTTCAACAGATGACTGGATTAAGAAGATGTCATCCATACATACAATGGAATATTACTCAGCCATCAGAAAGAATGATTACACAGCATTTGCAGCAACATGGATGGGACTGGAGGAGATTATGTATGTTTATTTATTTATTTTTATAATGTTATGTTAGTCACCATACAGTACATCATTAGTTTTTGATGCAGTGCTCCACGATTCATTGTTTGCATAAAATACCCAGTGCTCCATGCAATACATGCCCTCCTTAATACCCATCGCCGGGCTAGCCCATCCCCCCACCCCCCCACTCCCCTCACCTCTAAAACCCTCTGTTTGTTTTCTCTCAGGCATCAGACTTCTCTCCAGTTTGTCATCACTTCTCCTCACTGTGGTTTTGCACTTTTCCTTTTTGTTACCTGCCTGAACCCGGGGTGCATTTGAATTCCAAACGCAAATCTGATCATGTCACACTCTTATTTTACGAACCTGCACCTGTTTAGCTAATTGAGTTCAAACTCTTCACCCTAGCATAGAAAGGCCTTCTTCACCTGGTCTCAATCTCTCTGTGGCTCTCCTTTCTGAATTGTGCCCTTCCCAGAAGCCATGTTGAAAGGCTGTGCCATGTGTCTTCTGTCCACTGTGATTCCCTCCTTTCAGCTGGCATTCTATTTCTTTTCTTCTGTAGTTGGTGAACGTTTATCCTTTAGCCTCAGTTCAGATGTAAATCCTCTTCTAACTTCTGCTCTCTTGTTACCTGGTTCTTCACCCCCTTAGCATCTCAGGCACACCTGAGAAGTTAGGACACTTTGCCTGTAGTGTCTGGTCAATCTTTCTCCTTCTCCAGACTACACTAACTTCAAGGTTCTGAGCCATCTTTGCTTTTGGAGGCCTCGTGTCGGATAGGTGAGTGGTGTTCAATGAATTAATGTGTCAGGTTGGGAAGGTTTTATCTTCTATTTCCTTACTTGTAAAAGGATACCTACCGTTTCCATATCAGGATTATTGTGGGAATCAAATGACATAATGTCCTTTGTAAAAGTATTTGGAAAAGAGATGCATAAGAATGAATGGAATTAGTATGGAAAATGATACATTCCCGACTTGCTTAAATGACTTAATTGTGTTATGTATGTAGAGAACAATGATCTAGAAGGCTGGAAGCCTGGGATATAGTTCCCATTTCCTTGCCAATCAGCGGGGTGACTTAGGGCAAGTCTTTTTGCTGCTCTAAACCTTGGTTTCCAGAGCTGGGCTTTGAAAATTGTAAGATACTTGTTCTTTCTTTTTTTTTTCTCCCTTCAGTTTTCCTAGGATAAGACATTTTTCTTGTTCTTAAAAGCTTTCACTCTCACTCATTTGATATGGTATATTAATCATAATAAAATAATGCATATGTAGTAATTAGTTTTTTCATTAAATATACAAATCAGTGACAATAGCTATTGTGTGGAGCTGATTACTAACACTTTCCTAACCTAGAATTGTTTTCATTATTTAAGCAACATTAGCAAATGAAAGTTTTAGAGCTCAGACTTTAAAGGTCTCATCAGCTGTATTATGGTGTCTCACTCGGCCCCACGGAGTCTTTAGCCCTATACCTGCAGGGCAATGCTATCCTTCTTCCCATGGTACTCTAAAGTCACAAATGTGATTGATGCACTTGGGGAGAGGAGTCGGAGGCAGAAGGAGGTGGAGGAAATGAGGAGTATACTTGGAGGGAAAAAAAAGCTCATCCTTTCCTTATTTTCTAAATTGCAGCTTATAAAGTTGATTCACTGACTGCTGGCTTAAGATGGTGTCTGCTAACAGCCCCTGGTACAGCGTGTCTGTAATGTGCAGTAAAATACCTAAGAAGGCTTAGAAGAAGATATAAACTCAAAATACAGCCATAAACTTGTACTGACAATCAACTAAAGGTTGGATCCAGGAGGATTTTTTTTTTTCTTCCAACTTTAAGGTCAATGAAAGTGAAGAGAAGAGCACTGTCCGTTGGCTTGTGTATACTCTTTGGGAATTTTTCAATAGGGAAGAGGTGGAAAGGGTCATTATCCTTCTTTCATTATCTACATTCTGGGATTGCGTATCTCCGAAAGACTTCCCTGGTGGAAATTCTTGCCTACCCAGAACCTCAGAATGTGACCTTATTTGGATATAGGGTCTCTGCAGATATAATTGAGGTAAGGATCGAGATGGGATCACACTGGATTCAGGTAGGTTCTAAATCCAATTAGAGTGTTCTTATAAGGACAAAACAGGGCACATAGAGAAAATATGGCTATGTGAAGACTGAGACAGAGATCAGAGTAATGTGGCCACGAGCTGAGAATGTAAGGAGCAACCAGAAGCTGGAAGAGGCATGGAAAGTCTCATCTTGATTTTGGACTTCTGATCGTCACAACTGTGAGAGAATAAATTTCTATTGTTTCAAGCTGCTACACTTGTGCTAATTTGTCATGGCAGCCTTAGGAAAAAATACAGTGGGAAACTCGAGTTTATAGGGTTGAAAATTCAAGCATTGATTTTTGCCCATCTTCTCACCACTTGCCCTCTGACAAACACCAGTTTTTTCTCCATATTTACGAATCTTTTTTTTAATGAAATAAATAAGTCAGAGGGATGAAAGTACGGCATATAGACTATAGTCAATAATATTTTTATACCCTTATCATGGTGAACATTTTGTAATGTATACAGCTGCTGAATCACTATGTTGTACCCAAAACTAATTTAATATTATATGTCAGCTTCAATTAAAAAAAATTCAAACACCTAAGGTAGCAAAAATGAGTGAGTTGTCCAGGTAGAAGACTGAGGCAAACTAGTGAAGATACTCCTTATATAAAGACAACAAATTGTCTTGCAAGAACACAGACACAGATTTGCCAAATCTTTCCATAATTCAAGAGAAGCTGGAAATCTGGATTTTGTTTCTGTGCTTTTATTTATTTATTTATTTATTTGTTTGTTTGTTTGTTTGTTTAGTATTGCACCAATTTTATTTTAAAAATGGTGCTATTTCAAATGCATCTAAGTCAGATTCCTCCTGTGGGCCGCCAGCTTGCCACCTCCTGTCTGTTCTTCAGAGCCACCTTTATGCCGTGTGGCTCTTCTATTTTATGAGGCAAGTTCTGGTCTTTCCCCCTTCTCATAATTTAGTTTACTACTTCGGATATGGTTATTCTTGAAAGTCAGTTGGACAGGGCCTGGGGGGTAGAAGGAGAGCTTCAATGGCAGTAACGCATAGCATCTTGAGGTGGAAAAAATCTAATCTCTACACCTTTGTGGAGGCAAAGTAATATAGGAAGTCCCTGGTAGCAGTACATGTAGGGGACTGGTGGTTATTTTTCATATTCAACAATGGTTCATGTAGGCAGAAATCCAGAAACACCTGGGGAAGAATTCCACTTCAGTCTATTAAAGTCACAGTTAATAAAGTCTGTTAGAATGTGGAATTTATCTAGGAGCTGTGAACGTTCAACTGGTATATAGTAATACCTAACAAAAGAGGACTTGGTCAGAAGGAAGTTGAGGTCAAGAAACATTCATACAGAGGTCTTCTGGCAAACACTGGGCTTCGATACATCTTTTATTTAAGGATGAGAAAGCCATAACACCTGAAGGATATGAATGCCAACAGTGACCACAACCACAGTGCAGGAACTTGGAACCATGATTATCAAAGATTATTATGAAGAGTCAGAGGAAGAACAAACCTTTGCCAAAGATCTGTGGCAGGAAATGGCTTTTGCTTTTTTAAGGAAATTTTTGGCATCCTTAGATGAGATGCAAGGAACAATAGCTTCTTAAAAATAGGACAAATGTCATAAAGAAATATAGAGTGATATATAAATGGAGCTGGGTGAGATAAGGAAGAATTTCTAGGACACTAAAGTTTCAACAGTAGAATTACGGATAGCATTAAGAAGCAGTTAAGAACATAATTGAAATTACAGAAAATCAGTGTGACATGAAACAAATTTTAGAACTTCTGGAGCATTGAATGTCAAGGTGTCTTTTACTAGAATTGCATTTGAGGATTTTTAAGTAGGGAAAAAAACTAATGTGCACTCTATTTGTCAGCGTTCTCCACAGAAACAGAAGCAATAGGATATATGTATGTATATATATGAAACTTACTATAATAAACTGGCTCATAGGGGTGCCTGGGTGACTAAGTCGTTAAGTGTCTGCCTTCACCTCAGGGCATGATCCCAGGGTCCTGGGATCGAGCCCCACATCGGGCTCCTCCGCTGGGAGCCTGCTTCTTCCTCTCCCACTTCCCCTGCCTATGTTCCCTCTCTCGCTGGCTGTCTCTCTCTCGGTCAAATAAATAAATAAAATCTTAAGGAAAAAAAAGAAAAAGAAACTGGCTCATATGATTCTGGAGTGTGAGAAGTTGCAACATCTGCCATCTGCAAACCAGGGGCCCAGGAAACCCTTGGTGTGGTTCTGGGGCTCAATGATATAAGTTCCAGGCAAGGGCAGGAGAAGATCCATATGCCAGTTCAAGGAGTCAGGCAGAGCCGGTCCCTTTTTCCTCTTTGTCTTCTACTCAGGCCCTCAACAGATTGGACGCTGCCCACTCACACTGAGGAGGGTCATCTGCTCTACTAACTTTACTCACCCAAGTACTTATCTCATCCAGAAATACCCTCACGGACACACACAGAAATAATATTTAATCTGGGCTCTCCATAGCCTTTTCAAATCGACACATAATATTAACCATCACAAACCCACTCCTTGTCAATTTGGTAGTCATGTATGTCTCCTTAAACCATCATTAATTTCCAAATAAAGACAATAGCAGGGTCATAATTCTGCCTGACATGAAACAACTATCCTGAGCTGAGTGCAACCAAAATTGTGCTAACTCCTTCTGCCGGAAGAGGAGGTAAAATCCTTGAGTGATATTTACTCCTGTCCTTGGTGTCCCATAACTTAAATACTGTACTGTAAAATTAACAAAACTTAAGTACTATGACATGAAGTCAATACATTTTACGTTACATGATAAGGGAATACGAATGGAAAGAAAACAAAGCAATGGAGATTATATATATATGAGTCCATGAGTTGGTATATAATTGCATTACATATATATAATTGATATATATATATAGAGAGAGAGCGAGCAAGATGCCTTGTATACACTCACTCATATACACACACAAATAACACAATAAGGAGGAAATACCCATGACAATTCTAGTTCTAAGTTCTGTAACTGGTCACATGGTTGTAGTGGTATTTATAACTACTTTCTTCTACTCTCTGTTCTGTATTCCCTTTGCTTTCTGAAGCACCTCAGCCGGTTATGGTCTTTACCTGGTGGGGTGACCCAAATTTTCATTTCAGCCCCAGTAGGGTTTGGGCCATTAGCAATTCTGCCTGATTTGGATTGCTGTCATTTTCTGTTGAACTTAATCACAGAGCATGGTAATACTAGGAGACATTCTAAGGGATTTTTCATATTCCAGACATATTCTTCTTTCCTCCAGTGTGGAGAAGTAGTCCAAATTCCTCTTGGTAGTGAGGCTCAGTCACCCCAGCCAGCGTAGTAACTGCTTTTTGCTCTTTGTTCGTTCAGACTTGGGAGGAACTCAAAGTGTCTAGGTGACAGTCTTAACTCCCATTTCAATGAAATCACTGCTGTTTCTCCTGGTGGAAGCATTTCTCCCTCTGCAACTAAGATGTCTAGGCCAGCAGAATAGCAGGTTGTGGGAACAGAAAGCAAAACTTTTTCTAGTGGGTCACTAGGGATAACAGTGAGTGGTACCACTCCCACCTCCACCCTTGATTCCTGGACCTGTGAATCTTGCCTATGGGGAGAAACAGCACCATAGACTGAACTTGTAATTCAGAGCATATTCAGCCTTCTGGAGAATCCTGTGTCAGCTCTGAGAGATACTGTCACCTAGCTGGCAATGCAGCTGAGTCTTCAAAAGGGGGGGAACATTGTAAGACCAGTGAATTCTATGACCATGGCCCATTGCTGCATTTCTTTTGCTCTGAAGTGCATTTCTTGGTCAGAAACAATGCAGTGTGCCGTACCATGACGATGCGTAAGGGATTCTGTGAGTCCACAAATGGTAGTTTTGGAAGAAACACTGCATGCAGGGAAGGCAAATCTGCATCCAGAACAAGTGTGTATTCCAGTAAGAACAAAATGTCGCCCAGTCCATGATGGAAACAGTCCAAGTAATCAACCTGCCACCAGGTAGCTGGGTGATCACGCCAGTGGTGCCACATCAGTGGCAGACTGGACACTCAGAAGTGTTCATAGCCAGGTTGTCTGTGGTCAGGGGAAGACCATGGTGCTGAGCCCATGCATATTCTTCACCCATGAGACCATGGTCTCTTTGTTCATGAGCCCATTGGGCAATGGCAGGGGTAGCTGAAGAAAGAGGTTGACTGTCACAAAACTAGGTCATCTTATCCACTTGATTATTACAATTCTTGTCTGCCGAGGTCATTCTTTGGTGAGCAGTCACATGAGATACAAATATCTTCACATTTTTGCCCATTTGGAGGGGCCTACCTGTATACCTCTGCTGCAAATTTCCTTGACACCGATTTTTCAATAATGTTTCTTCCAAGTCCCTAACCATGCAGCCAAACCAGTGGCCACAGCCCATGAGTTGGTATATAATTGCATCTTGAGCTGTTTCTCTTTCCAAGCAAAGTAAATATTCAGGGGCATTGCTCAGAGTTCTTCCCACTGGGAAGATTTTCCATCACCACCATCCTCAGGGATGTCACAAAAATTGACAGTAGTGCTAGAGTTGTCCACTTTTGAGTGGTGCCTGCACATTGTGGAGAACCATCTATAAACGAGGCCTTAGTCTTCTCTTCCTCCGTTAACTGATTGTAGGGAACTACGCATGAGACTATAGATGCAAACTAGGAGAAGGAGGGCATTGTAATAGGAACAGGGACCTTGGGCATTTGGGTCACTTGTTCATGTGATTTACTTGTGCCCCTCAGGACCTCCTGTGACCCAATCATATATATTCCACTCCTTTTTGATGATGGAGTGCTGCTGTGTACTCCGAATGTTATGACACAGTGGGTCAGATCATACCTGGTTTGTGACGGGCAGCCCAGGTTGCAGAATAATTTCGTGGCTTATGGTTAAGCATTTGGTCTTTCCTAATGGTCCAGCAGCGAGCCAAGAGCTGTTTCTCAAAAGAAGCATAGTTATCTGCAGAGGATGGTAGGGCTTTTCTCCAAAATCCTAAGGCCGGTGCCATGATTCACCCTATATGGGCCTACAGAAGTCTCCAGCCTGCGACCCTGTCTGCCACTGACACTCCAAGCACCATTGGATCTGGATCATAGGGTGCACATGGCAGAGTGGCTTGCATTCTGGACCTACTGCAGAATCTTTTTCTTGTTCTTAGTCCCACTCAAAACTGGCATCATTCAGTTAGAATCTGTCCATGATTGATGTCCACTTAAATAACAATTCCTACTATTCTGTTCAAAGGCTGGCTAATTATTGCTAAAATACGGGAATGTTTAAAACACCTCTGAGAAGATTGATAAACAACAATGAAAAAAATCCATTTTGTCTTTATAAATGTAGAGCGGCAGAGAGTGACATATGACCATTTTCAATACCACAGAACGTGAGTAGTGATTTTCTGCATCTTTAAAATTTATATGAGGAGCCTGAGTTTTTGGAAAGAAATATACCACCCACTGGCAGATATTATCTGTCATTAAGCCACTTTGTATTTTGTCTTCCATTCAGGAACTATGAACATGTCTGTGTTCTTTATGCTTAAAAGCAGTATATATGCCATTATTTCAAGCACATTAAAATACATAGAAAAAGAGGAAGACATAAACAAAAGGAGCTACTTGTCATTGTCATTAGTTATATATTTGATTATCATTATTTTTGAAAAGTCACATTGTATATCTTATTCTTTCTTCGTACTTGTTAAATTTTCAAATTTTCTACAGAATGAAATTTACTTTCTTAAAATGAAAATAGACAGTAGTAAAAATAGCTACATTTAATTTTAATGTCATAACAGAATAATTAAAAACATGCACATTTCAAACTAGAAGAAAATACCCCAAAATATTAACACCAGTTACATCTGCATAGTAAAAATAGGAGTGATTTTGTTTTTCCTTTCTTTATATGTTATAAAGAGCCTTATGATTTTTAATTATAAAAAACAATGAAAATTTTAAGTATAAAGAATGCATTCAACAAAAATTTTTGTGATAACCTACTGTGTGACAGGATTACTGTGACAATAGACATGAACAAGGCATGACACCTTATGCCAGGAGTTTTATTCTCATGAGCTAATGTTTTCTTAATTGTACAGATAAAAAATAAGGGATGAGAGGGGTCACTTCTAACTGGTGGAGAACATCTGTATGATGAGCTCTTTAGTCAGTCAGAATTGGCTTGGAATACTATCTGCCTTACTAAACATACCTGCTGGGAAGCATGGCAAAGTTCTAAAAGCATGATCTAGAAAGTCAGACCTTTTTTTTTTTTTTAAGATTTTATTTATTTATTTGACAGAGACAGAGACAGCCAGCGAGAGAGGGAACACAAGCAGGGGGAGTGGGAGAGGAAGAAGCAGGCTCATAGCAGAGGAGCCTGATGTGGGGCTCGATCCCATAACGCCAGGATCACGCCCTGAGCCGAAGGCAGACGCTTAACCGCTGTGCCACCCAGGCGCCCCTAGACCTGTATTTGAGTGTCCCCCTCACTCCAGGTTTGCCATATAAACCCAGGAATTAAATTGTCCAAGCCCCAGTGTCTCCATTTTTAAAATGCGGAGACTAATTTTGAACTGGTTGTCATTGTGAATCAAGTGAAGTATGAGAAAGTGCATATCACTGATCTCTGATGCATGGGGATTTCCTCTCTCTTTGCCTTTATCTTCAGGATTTTTAAAAAAGATTTTTATCCAACAGATGTAGTGAAAAGAACATGCACCCCAGTGTTCATAGCAGCAATGTCCACAATAGCCAAACTGTGGAAGGAGCCGAGATGTCCTTCAACAGATGAATGGATAAAGAAGACGTGGTTCATATATGCAATGGAATATTATTCAGCTATCAGGAAAGATGCATACCTACCACTTACATTGACGTGGATGGAACTGGAGGGGATTATGCTAAGTGAAATAAGTCAATCAAAGAAAGACGATTATCATATGGTTTTACTCATATGTGGAATATAAGAAATAGTGCAAAGGATCATAGGGGAAGGGAGGGAGAACTGAATGGGAAGGATCAGAGAGGGAAACAAACCATGAGAGACTCTTGACTCTGGGAAACAAACTGAGGGTTAAAGAAAGGAGGGAGGTGGGGGATGGGGTAACCAGGTGATGGGTAGTAAGGAAGGCACGTGTTGTGATGAGCACTGGGTGTTATACAGCTAATGAATTGTTGAACACTACATCAAGAACTAATGATGTACAATACATTGGCTAATTGAATTTAAATTAAGAAAAGAAAGAAAAAAAATAAAGATTTTTATTTATTTGAGAGAGATAGAAAGAGAAAATATGAGTGGGGGGAGGGGCAAAAGGAGAGGGAGAAGGAAAAGCTGACTCCCCTCTAAGCATGGAGCCTGCTGTGGGGCTCGGTCTCAAGACCCTGAGATCATTTGACTGAGCCAAAGTCAGACGCTCGACTGACTGGGCTATCCAGGTGCCCTGTCTTTATCTTTAAATTTACATTAAAAATAATTGTCTTTCATATTTGGTGCAGTACTTTCAAGTTTGCAATCCAGTTCACACACCCTATCCTCATGTCTCACAAAATTCCTCAAGTAGCAGGACATGTCAGAAGATTTGCTGGGATAAATGATGGCTCAGCAGGAAGCAGAGGGAGCTCCCAAGAGGGGTGCCCAGCGAGCTTCATCTCAGAGTTCAACGCTGAACTTTGCACAGAACAAGGTTGGGACTGATGACCAAGGGGAACCAGGAGGTGGTGGAAGAGGAAGGTCAGGGAAGAACAGGTTGTCTTTCTCAAAAGTAGGAGAAGGGACCTCACATCTACTGGATGCTTTCTCTGTGCTAACACTGCATCGAGGGATTTACTTGTAGTACTTTAGTTAGTCCTCAGTGAGATCTGGACAAAACTTCCATCAATAACTAAGAGAACAAAGATGTAGGGGGGCGACAAGGTCAGGGCGATCCTGATGGGATATGAGGAGGCCAAGCCTCTCAGCCTCTGACGCACCTCATATTCTACCGCTCCCTAGAAGCAGACACGCATCTTGGTGCCTTTGGGATTGAAATTATCATGTAAGTGGGTTCATAGGATCAGGGTTAGTCTCTGGATAGAGAAACTTGACACAGCTTGGTGGGATTTCAGAACTTGAGCCTGATGGGCCTCAGCGCTCTTCACTGTGACTGATGCCAAATCTTACAAACTGAGATGCACAGAGGGGCTGCTGAGAAAGTTTTCAGCCTCATGGATCCCAGCGACTAGCCTCAGCCACGTCAGGCACTCTGCTAGCAGCTGCCAGACCACGTGTAGATGCTACCTTCTGGGAAGACCCCACTCCAAGACTCAGAGATGCTTCAGCACCTAAAGTGAGAATTGTCAATACCTACAGCTTTGAAGTGTTGGGACAGGCAGAGCTGTAATTAAGGTAGATAGAGCAAGAAGTGTTCCTATTTTACTCAGGAGGAAATTGACACTTATAAAGGCTCTGGAGACTTAACTTGAGAGGCAAAGCCAAGAAGATCTGATCTTTCTCTGCATTTTGATACCTATCATCTTTTCCTTCTTTCCATCTTTCTTTCCTTCTTTCCTTCTTTCCCTCTTTCCTTCCTTCCTTCCTTCCTTCCTTCCTTCCTTCCTTCCTTCCTTCCTTCCTTCCTTCCTTCCTTCCTTCCTTCCTTCCTTCCTTCTTTTTCCAGGTATTCTAGGCTCTAGGGATTAGGCAGTAAATAAAGCTGACAATTCCACCTTTGCAGAGTTTCTATTCTACAGAAGGAAAACGAAAGTGAAATATATTGTAGGGGCACCTGGGTGTCTCAGTCGTTAAGTGTCTGCTTTTGGCTCAGGTCGTGATCCCAGGGTCCTGAGATTGAGCCCCACATTGGTCTCCCTGCTCCCCTGGGAGCCTGCTTCTTCCTCTCCCGCTCCTCCTGCTGTGTTCCTTCTCTCGCTGGCTGTCTCTCTCTCTGTCAAATAAATTAATAAAATCTTAAAAAAAAGAGAGAGAAATATATTGTAATATGACATAGTATGATCAAAGGGAAAATGGCTATGCAGAAAAATATGAGAGAGACACATTAATATATCTCTATGCAGAGAGAAGGGCCTCCCTTAGAAGATGACATTTGAGGAAAACCTAACAGAGGTAAGGACGCCAGCCATGTGGACATCCTGGGGAGAAGTGTCCCAGGCCCAGAGAGTGGCCAGTTTAAGGGTCCTGAACTGAGAACATGCTGGAGATGCTAGAGAATTTCGGAAACAGCAAGAGGCCATTGTGGTAGGAGCAGTGTGAGGTTGGGATGTGGAAAGGTAGCAAGGTGCCAGGTTGTGTATGTCCTTAAGGTTCATTCAAGAACTTGGTTTTATTCTGGGTAGGATGGAGATCCAGTAGAGGGTTTCGAGTAAAGGAATGTTAAAATCAGACTCACGTGTTAACAGGATCCATCTGGCAGCTGCTCATTTAGGACCATGTTGTGGTATTTCTGCTGCACACGTAGATATAGGAAGTACCCCCACCCCTCAGCTTCCCACTGGGTTTGATGACTGGGCCTGCGATTCCACATGGCCATAAAGGAGATGCACAGAGCTATTCAGGGGAGAAAAAGCCTCAGATATTGGGCCACTCACAACACCTCAAGAGGAGCTATTTGCCTATAGAGGAAGTCTCTCATGGGGGAAATCTATGAGATGTACTTGTGTTTCCAGATGCCAGTCTCTGTGTCCTACTGGCTTAATTCTGTGAAGATGCCTGGATTTTGTTGACACGAACCCATCTGATACAGAGGGCACTGGGTGGCCCTAGTTGATCCTCTTATGGCGAATCATTCAAAGTAGGGCCAGCCTTGCACAGCTCCTTGGCCTGAGTTTCCTAAAGCACCTGCTTTCTCATGGTGTAGGACCAGGAAGACTTTATCAATGCTCCATTTTTCTTTGAAGGATCTCTGGGTAATTGATAAAGAGAATTTACTCTCTGCTATCGATGGACTCAGGGTTTAGTAAGAAGCTCAGAAGAGTAAATAATAATAGGATTATAATGCAAGTAGTCACTGCTGCTCTTACATGGTGCTATAGATGTTCAGAAGAAGAAAGATGTGCCTCCAGGAGAGGACAGGAAAGGGTTTCCAGAGGAAGGCAGAAATAAAAGAGCTTTACTTTAGGGAGGGTATAAGTCTGGCACACGTACAGGTATTTTTCTTACCTCTTTCCCTCTCTCCCCTTCTTTCTTCCTTTCCTTCCTTCATTGCTTGTCTTCTGCCCTCCAACAAATACTTATTGAGTGTCTATATCAATAACGTGTTAAGTATTTGGGTTCGAGTTCATTGTCTTGACCTCACAAAGCTTATATTTGAGAAAGATGGAAGAGCACATTCAAGAAAGTGCAAGAGTATCTGGTTTGGCTGTGTAAGTTGAGATTGCCAGATAAAATGCAGAATATCTAGTTAAACTTGAATTCCAGATAAATGAAGAATAATATTTTTAGTATAAGTACATTCAAATATTGCATGGAACATATATAGGAAAAATTATTAACTGGGTGTCTTTTCTTTCTTTTCTTTCTTTTTCTTTTTCTTTTTCTTTTTCTTTTTCTTTTTCTTTTTCTTTTTCTTTTTCCTTTCTTTCTTTCTTTCTTTCTTTCTTTCTTTCTTTCTTTCTTTCTTTCTTTCTTTCTTCTTTTTTTGCTAATGCTGGCAACCCTATATGTAAGGAACATTAGGAAATGAAGTTAGAGAGACAGGCAAGGTTAATAACATTTTATAAATCATCCTAAGGGGTTTGAATGTCTTGCTGCCTATAATAGGGGACAATTGAGGTATGTTATTCAAGGAAACAATAAGACCAAATTAGACATTTGTAAAGATAATTCTGGCCACAGTAGGAAAAATGTACAGGAAAAGGGTAGAACCAGAGACAGCAGGACCAGATGGGCACCTGACGTAGCAGCAGAAGTAGGTTGGAGAGATGGCATTAACATAACCACTTGGCAAAGATTCAGAAGACATTGAGTGTAGGAGGTGAGAGAAAAGAGGAACTTCAGAATGGCCTCCCTGTTTCTGCCTTGAATGACCAGGTCAAGAATTCTGCCCTTCTGCAAGCTGATGTTTTCAGCAGGTTGAGATGTTGCAAGACACACATTTTTGCATCAATTTTATAGAATGTAAGCAATTAGAAACCAGGAATCTTCTCCATGCTGTCCACCTTGGACCTTGCTCTTAAACAAGAAATCTCTCATTCTAATGTCCCTAATCTCATGTAATTGTAGCATGGAAAGAAGAAGAAGCTAGACTGAAATTGTTCTTTGCAGAGATAACTATTTTATTGAGGTCTGCTCCTCTTCAATCTCTTCTAGTCCTGCATGGGACGATCACCATCTCTAAAAATTCAGTGAACTTTTGACACACACATTCCAGATATTGCTGAGCACCTATGTGAGTCCCCAAATATTCAAAATTGAATGTTCAGTCAACTAATCTCATATCTCAGCTGAGAGATTCTCTTTGACATTTCATAGGTCTTCAGCCCAATGGTTCAAATTTATGCTTGTATGAGATATCAGCCTTGAAGGTGAAATCTTCAGACATGGAGCTTTTATTGTGTGCTGTGAATGAAGTAGGAAAGTCAGAACTTGCTAAAAACAAGTCTTATTTGATATGCTTTCATGAATAGATGAGAAACAAGTGGAATTTAAAACATCAAGAGAATGCAGATGAATGTTGCTAAAAAATGCTTTTCACTATGCCTGCGAGTTTGCAGTGTCTTAAATATATTAATGTGTCTTTCTCAAATCTTGTTTGGTAATAAATTAATTGCAAAAACAAAGTCTCAGAAAAGTAGAAAAAAAACATACGCACACACACAGTGTGTGTGTGTGTGTGTGTGTGTGTGTATACATATAGCACTGAGGCTTTCAAATGGATTACTACAATTATGTAAAGAAAAGGAACAAGTGTAAACAGATAGCTAGATGATTTAAAAACAGTGCACTATGATGAGGTGAGGGTCCTTGAGATGTTTTGAGAGCGAGTGCTATTATTAGAAGAATAATATTTGAAAATAATTGACTCATGACTTTGCAGCAAGCTAGGAGACGAGTAGGAGGGGCAGAACACTGTGTAACAATTCAAGGTAAAATGGTACATTAGCAAAGGGATTAAGATACAGTAGGCATGATACCAATAGTATAATTCCACATCTGGGAAGGAGCGATAAAACTCTCATTTATTAGCAGGGGAAATGGATGGTCTGGCTGAGAGCAATAGAAAGGTCTTATTGTATGTGTTGTTGAGGGAAAGGAGATGGTAAAGCAAAGAAATGAACATTCATGGAGCTCATACTGTGCATTACCAGCTATGCTAAGAACATATATTATTAACTCATACATGCAACTCATTGAAACCTCTTAATCAACCACATCCTTCAAAGACAGGTTTTATCATCTGTACTCTACAGATGAAGAAACTGAGGTTTATAGGGATTAAGGAATTTTGTACTTCTCACAAAATAAGTGGGAAAACAATGAGACTTGAATTTGGATCTTTGTCTCCAAAGTCCATGCTTTTTCTATTCCATCAAACTGCTGACTGGGATATATATTGGGATACTAACTATGTCACTACAGGAAAATTAATATCATTGCCTTTTCTTTAACAAAGCATTTTCTACCCTGGCTCCCTGAAGGCCCAAGAAAAACATTTTATTCTATCATTGTTACTGTCTTCCATTTGGGATAATGGATTAGTGACTTAACCAAGGTCACCAGTGTGCCAAACTTTTCCCTAGTCTGGATATTTCTTCTCATCATCACACAAGAGCTCCACACCCATCTTTTTTTTTTTTCTTTTTTAGTTTTCTAAAATTTTATTTATTTATTTAGTTCAGTTAGCCAACATATAGTACATCATTCGTTTTTGATGTAGTGTTCAACGATTCATTCATTCAAAATTTGCATATAACACCACATCATTTTGGATTAGGGCTTCAAATTTACAGAAACAATCCTGAAACCTCAGACTAGACATTGCTGTAGTCAATGCAAACTGTTCTGGGATCAATTTTATTTAGAGGGAGTGCTGAATACCATGTCTTACAAGTAGAAAAAGATTGTCATCAGTATTAGAGATAGCCTACTGTGTTTTCTGGGTTTTGCTTTATGTTTTATGTTTCTTTTTTTATTTTTTATTTAAATTCAATTTACATATAGTATATTATTAGTTTCAGGGTAGAATTTAGTGGTTTATTTTTTAACTTAATTTTATCTGCTATCTTAATTTTATGAATTAAAAACCATTTATGTCTAATATAATTTCAAGGTCATAACTCTTGTGTAGTTGATACAAGGGTCTGTATAGTATGTTCAGCTTTGAGCCAGATCAAAATCACCACCTATTATTATAAATAAAGTTTTATTGAAACATAGCTACCTACATCTATTCATTTAGTATTGTCTGTGGCTGTTTCTGTGATATGTGGCAGAGTTGAGTCGTTGGAACAAAGACAGTAGGGCCCACAAAGCTGAAAATATTTACTATCTGATCCTTTTCAGTAAATGTTTGCTGACTCCTGGTCAGCAGGAGATACTTGAACCTTACGTTTCTTTTCTTTTTTCTTTTTTCTTTTTTTTCTAAGATTTATTTACTTTTTTGAGTGAGAGTGAACTTGAGCTGGGGAAGGGGCAAAGAGAGAGGGAGAGGGAGGTAGAGAATCCTCAAACAGACTCCCCACTGAGCACAGAGCCTTGATCCCAGAACCCTGATATTATGACCTGAGCCAAAATTGAGAGTCGGACGTTTAACCGGTGCCCTATCAATGCTACATTTCTAATTAGGTTCTACACATGGCACCTCATCCTATTCAAGAGAAATTATAAAACTCCTGCTTATAACATCTGAATTTGCTTGGGCATTTCTTCATCACCAAATACTTATTTACATCCACAAGGAGCTTATTATTATTTTTTTAAAGAAGTAGAAACATTTCTTTAAAATTCTCACCAAAATACCATGATGAACTTGTTATCTCCACTTTGGAAAGGAAATATATTTAGGTATAGAGACAGTATTCATTAAAAAAAAAAAAAAAGTCTGGGTGCCTATCATGGTGTCAGGTGCTGAGTTAGATGGCCGAGATGAGAAGGGATCAGAGAAGACAGGATTTCTGAAGTAATCAAAACAGTAGGATGCTGGCATAAAAATACATACATAGACTAACAGAACAGAATTGGGAGCCCAGGGATAAGCCCTCGCATGTATGGTCAAATGGTTTTGACAAGGGAGTCAAAATACTCGCTGGGAAAAGGACAGTCTCTTCAATAAATGGTGCCAGGAAAACTTGGACAACCACGTAGAGAAGAATGAAATTCAAGCCCTATCTTATACCATTTACAAAAATTAACTCAAAATGGATTAAAGGCTTAACTACGACTTGAAATAGTAAAATTCCTAGAAGAAAACATAAGGAAAATGCTCCTTGACATTGGTCTTGGCATCTATTTTTTGGATATGGCATCAAAAGCACAGGCAAGAGAAGAAAAAATAAATCAGTGGGACTACATCAAACTAAAAGCTTCCAGACAGCAAAAGAAACAATCAACAAAATGAAAAGGTAACCTATGGAATGGGAGAAGATATTTGCAAATCATCTATCTGATAAAGTGTTAATATCCAGAATATATAGAAAAAAACTCATGAGAATGAATAGCAAAAAACTGATTTAATTTTCAAAATGGGCAGAAGATCTGAATAAATATTTCTTAAAAGAAGGCATGCAAATGGTGAACAAGTACATGTAAAGATGCTCAACATCACTAATGATGAGGGAAACGCAAATCAAAACCATTGTAAGTCATTACTTCATACCTGTTAGAATGGCTTTCATCAGAAAGACAAGAGATAACAAGTGTTGACAAGGATGTAGAGAAAAGGGAACTCTTTTCCAATGTTGGTGGGAATGTAAATTAGTGTACCACTATGGAAAACAATATGGAGGTTGAAAATAGAACTACCACCTGATCCAGCAATCCCATTTCTGGGTATATATTCAAGGGAAATGAAATCAGGAACTCAAAGAGATTCCTACACTCCCATGTTCATTGCAACATTTTTCACAATAGCCATAATATGATAACAACCTAAGTGTCCATCAACAGATGAATAAAGAAGATATGGTATATATACATAATGGACTATTACTTAGCCACAAGAAACAAAGATCTCCTGCTGTTTATGACAACATGGATAGAACTTGAGGGCATTACGCTAAGTAAAATAAGTCAGACAGACGAAAATAAATACTGTATGATATCACTTACACGTGGAATCTGAACTCATAGACACAGAGAATAAAATGGTGGGTGCCAGGGGCTGAGGATGGGGGAAATGGGAGATGTTGGTCAAAAGGCACAAAATTCCAAGCATAAGATGAGTAAGTTCTGGGAATCTAATGGATAGCATAGAGATTATAGTTGACAGTACTATGGTAAATACTTGAAAATTGTTAAGAAGTAGATCTTAAGTGCTCTTACCACAAAACAGAAACGGTAATTATGAGACGTGACATAGATGTTAGCTAATGCCATGGTGGTAATCATTTTGCAATACAGAAGTGTACCTTAAATTTATACAATGTTCTGTATGAATTATATCTCAATGAAGCTGGGGAAAAATAAAAATGCTTGGAGAGCTCGCCTAGCCTTGGAGAGCTCAGTCTGAATTACAAAAGTTACCCCAAGTTATACATTTAATAAATAGCAGTCTGAAGTTTTAAACTCAAGTCTGGATGATTCCAAAGCTCTCTTTATATGATACTTGTGTTTTCCAAACTAAGGAATGTGGAGCCCCACCTTTCACACTCCTTATGTAGCGTGAGCCAAGAACACACACAGATGCAGAATAACAGGGTTTCAATTTTAATAGACAGTGTATGATTTTAAACAAATTTTTACACTAAAATAAGCCTGGATATTTTAAGAAAGAGAATGCCAAGTTCAAATGAATATTTAAGATAAAACAAAAGACTTCAAATAAATTAAGGCTTGCAGTGCCTGAGCCCCTAGGAATGGCATATTCTCTCTGGAATACTCTTACCCACAGTAAGAAGGAAAGAGAAAAAGAATCAAGTCTTTGGAAAAACGTGCACAAAGGGACACCTCATAATAGTTAAGATTTAAACAGAAAGAAGAAAAAGAGAAAAAGTTTGGAGAAGAGAACCCTCAGATGCAAACTTGAAAATGACTTTCACAGAGTGTCGTCGGTCAACCTGCCACTGAGAAGCCTAATTAAGACATCTGCTAAAGAGTTACCAATTGATGGTGGTCTCACTGTCACACCATCTTAATTGACATGCTGCGATTTCGTTCCAGATTAACTTCATAAGTGGTCCTCCTAATAGAAAGATCACTTAAATTAAGAGTGGGCTGTAAATGGGGATTTGTAATGTTAATAGGCCAGTATAACTTCTGTGTCATTTACATACATTTCCATTTTTCCCAATGCCTATTTGCATATATTGGAGGATGCACTGAAGGCCTCGCATGGGCAGTATTAGTATGGTAATGAACATGCAACTGGCACAGTGTCCAAAGAGTCATTTCTTTGACCTCCCCTCAGCACTAATTTTGGAGCTGCCTTTGAGCCTCCAGTATTAGTAACATAAAACCCATATTCCAGAAAAGCATGAGTTGGGCCTATTTACCCAATGCAATAAACGTTTGGAAGACTGAACTGAAGCACGGAGCCTTTATGACAGCTGAAGAGTTGCTTAGTACTTGAACAATGGAGTACACCATTGATGCTAAAAAGCTCCAAAAATCTTGATTCTATGCGGTAGCCCATTGGTATTTCTCAATATGGTAGCTCAGTCTAGCACGTCTGCCAATCCAGGAGGTTAGGGCAGAGGCCAACTTGTAGGCCGCTTGTAGGTAAAGTTTAAAAATTGAGGACAAAAGCAGATTTGAAATCCCTGAGAAGCTAGAGTTGAAATGCTTGAATTGAGTCCATAGCAATGGGATGGATGGCTCTTTGGCACAGTTTCATTAACGATCGTTTCTTTCTTAGAACAGGAGGACCAACTTTTCCCTCATTTTCTTTCTACAATAATTGGACTTTTTCTTTGTCACATCACTTCAGTTCCCGTATCCTGCTCACTATGTCGAATATTGACATAACTCTCTAGAATATCTCACCAGAACCAACTCTAAAGGAATGAGCAATCCTTTATACAGCAATGCTCCTCTGGTTTTGCAGTTTATTACTCAGCATCAAGTCAATGCGTCTTGGGCAAAGGATTTCAGATGCACTTTTTGTGATTATTTTAAACCCACAAAATGAAATAGGGATGTAAGAAAGAGGCTCTGTTGTGTCACACCATCCAGAAAACCTGCCAAGAGGCTTCATGAGTAAGCAGCAGCAACCTATAAAATTCCTATCTGATAGACTGACATCTGGGACATAGGATGGGGAAGGCACAACAGGAGGTAATATTTGTCAGTAATTTGCTCATAGGTGGTGGGAATAAGGGATGGGAATGTTCCCAGTCTTTTAAATGTTCACAGATAACAGGAAAGTTGGTAGGGACAGAAAGGCTGGCCGGGGGACAGAATATCACCAGAATGTCACCAGGACAACTTTGTACTATAGAGGAAACATTCCTGTGTCCCACAAGCGGCAACATCTTTGAGAGTTTTGGAGGGCTTAGGTAAGGTTTAAAGATCCTGAAATTGTTTTACTTAATTATTATAGTGGACCATGGTAGTCAGGTATTTTTGTGTGTATCCAGCATGCTTTCCAATTCCCTTTCTTCTGATTCCTATGGGGACCCCCTCCCTCAGTCCATGTGGGCTCGTTAGGGTATGGTAATCATTCTGTTCTTACCTCCAGCTAAAGAGAGGGCATGTGGCGCTGGCTGGACAGAACACCCCATCCCTCTGGGTAGAGTTACTGACTATACGTGTGAATGCATGACCCAAGCAGGATCAGCCAGTGTCTTTCCTAGAATTAATATGTGGAATTTGGGAGTAGAGCTCCCCTCGTCCCACTGATATTGTCAAACTAGGAAGGTGTGGGTTTAGAGATGGGGGTAGGTATATAAAGACCTTTCATCAGATGACCCCAAGTAGGGCTAAGACATGGAGAGAAAGACAAAGCCTAGGACCTATCCATGCCTGTGCTTTCTAGTCATGTAAAACAAGAGAATTCCCTTTTCACTTCAGCTAGTCCAAGTTGGGTATTGGATACTCGAAATCAAAGCCAATTAAGGCTCTAAAAGGAAGAGAGAAAGAGACGTACAACCAAAGAAATGCAGTAAAAGTCAAGTGTTAGCAAAGGATATAAGGCCAATGAGCTGGGAAGAGGTTTGGCCATATCCTGACAAGGGAATAGAACTTTAATTAATTTTTCTAGTTTTTCTTTTGTGAACTTTGTTCCCATAATGTCTTAAAAAACCCCAATTACTTTGAGGCAGGTGTCACAGTACTTAACATCAAATCCTCCATCCAGCAGGTGACAAGCATCCCCTCACTGCCTATTGCACCAAGCAGGGCTCTAGACTCCTAAACTCTGTGAAATCGATGTGAAAGAGATTTGGGAGAAACAAGGTTGAGAAGCAATATGACATTATGGAAAGAATATTGGACTTTCAATTAGGGTCTAAGATCGGAATTTGACATTTGACATTTGACACCCCTTTGGGGGTATTTACTTTGTTGTTCTGAGCCTTAGTTTTTCAATACGGACGTCGGAACGAGAAGAGACATTATCTTTACCTCACACGGTTTTCACGTGGATTAAACAGTGTGCTGTAAAATGTATACTGCCCCCGCACTGACAGTAGTAAGTTCTCAGTTAATGTTTTATTTCTTGTGTTCAGACAAGTTCAAAACAATGTTCAGAGGAGCTAGTGAAGCTATTCAACCCCCATCCCAAAGCCAAGGCAAAACCTTTCCCAGGAGCAAGGAAAGAGTGGAGCTATTTATTTATTTATTTATTTATTTATTTATTTATATATATATAAACAGACAAGAGGGGGCAGGGAACCAGATGTTCAAGACTGGCTCAAAAGAAGAACTCTAATCTCAAGAGGGAAAGCTAATTAATGCTTATGTTTTGTTGTTGTTGTTGTGTTGTTGTGTTGTTGTGTTATTGTTGTGTTGTTGTTGTGTTGTTGTGCTGTTGTTGTTGTTGTTGTTTTTAGGACCACCTAGCTTCCTAGAGTCAGAGAGGATTCAGAAATTTAGGTAGCCTCTCTGTCCAAGGGGGAGAAGAATTCATTCACAGCATTATTTCTGCTGTTATTTTAATACCAACACCTGCACTTCCAGCAGCCATCAGTCAATGAGAACCTCCTAGATACTTTGTACTTATTAACTTTATCTCTTCAATGACACACAGAAAAACCAGTTTTTATTAAAATTTCCACATATAAAAGTGAAATGCAAGTCTTGAGAAGTTAAGAAACTTGCTGAGGATGCACAGCAAAAGTGAAACCGAGGTCAATATGACTGCAGAGTGAGTTTTTCCCTTTCCATTCTGCATGCCATGAGAACTGATGTCTAACGTGGGTTAACAAGTAAAGAATGGACTGCCTGCATTATTAAATCCAGGCCAAGAGTCTTATCAACAGTCACACCTTGAGAAAGCCAAAGGCTGAAGTGTTACTTGTCCTTCCTTATCCTTTAGATGAGGGTACTGGTGCAGAAAAAAGGGGGTTGGGCTGAGGGAGTAGCTTGATTGCCACGGGGGAAAACAGTGGCTCACAGCCCTGGAACCTGAGTACTGGGATATTCATTTTCAGGCTCTGTTGGAGCTTGGCTACCAGCTCTGCCAGGCCCGGGAGATGTGTCAATGAGCCATTTACATGACCCTTTACAAAGTTAAGCCTATTATTTGGCCCTTGGTGCTGGCTTTTTAAAAAGTCCTTGACAGACTCAGTAGGAATAAAATCGTGTACATGGCACATGCCTGATGCCTTCTTCAAAATGAAAAGTTGAAGTCAGACAGAAAGTAGTGGGTTTGTCTTGGAGAAACACTGAGTATTACAGGTCCATGTTCAGTCCCATTCTCTAACCAGTGTTTCCAGAGAATAGGATGGAGTTCCTACCCACCAGCACTGGGTAGGAGGCGCTAGCTAAAATGCAGGGCTGGTCTGGGGCAGGGGACTCACTCTTCCACCAGGGGAGAATTCCTCTTAACTGAGAATACTGTGGTTTGTTTCTGAGATGTTAGGAGGCCAGCCTCCTAAGGAAGATGCTAAGATGAACAATCACTCAGGGGGTACCTGCCCAGATGGGGGTGCTGGGTCATCAGCATGAAATCAAACCTGCTCCAGAAGTGGGAGGCAATGCCCAGTCATGGGGGGAGACTAAGCCTGTGGCTCTCGAAACCTGGGACAGTTTTATCTCCCCTAGGGAACCTCTGGAAATTGTTGGAGATGTTTTTGATTGTGATGACGGGGGAGGAAGTGCATGTGCTATTGGCATCCATCTGGTAGCTAGAGGCTGGGGGTGCTGCTTAACAGCCTACAATACACAGAACAGCCCTTACAATGAAAGAGAAACTGGTTCCAAATGTCGACAGGGCTGAGGTTAGGAAACCCTGGTCTAGGAACATCACAAACTAAGTCAGAAAGTCAAATTGGGTTTGGAATCACCAAGGAGAGAGGCAGGAGGGATGCCCAGGGTCAAAATGCACAGAGGACAGTTCATCCTAAAACAGAACCATACTATGCCCTGCAGACTGGGGCTGCTGCCATTGACCAGCTATACCCAGGTCTCTGCCATTGCTGGGTCTCCTGTTGTAAACTGTGCCTATTCTTTTGTGCACCTGCCAGATTTTATTTGTCATTATCTGTAGAACCATCTTGAGAGCAGCAGCTCAGGAGCAAGAGCCAGATGGAGATGATTTGTAGGCAGTAGATCCTTAGCATGGGCTTTAGTCCTAAAGCGTTTAGGTTCCAGCTGTACCACTTACGAGGTGTATCTTACAGCATGGCATTGATGTCTCTTTTCCTAACCTGTATCTAGTGATAGTAATAACTACATCATAAGTTGATTTTGAGGATTAAATAAGGTAATATACATAAAGAATTCAGAAAGCTTTATAATTAGTTTAATAATCACCATTATTCTGGTTGTGATTACGATGGAGGCAAGATAGAACATCTGGGGTGAGGTATTGGGAAGGGTGCACTGAGCTCCCCAGCAAGCAGCCCTGGAGAGCGCAAGGGTGGGCATGAGACAATGGGCTTCGGAAGAGGGTGAGCACCCCAGGGATTTGTGATGTCAATAGTAGGGAACCAAGATTGACAAACTGATCCAACACGAAGTTGAATTGATTTACTTGTCTGACAAAGAAGAGACACACCACTTAGTTGAGAGTTATGCAGATCTCCCAGAGCAGAAATGAAAAGGGGTAGGTAGATCACAAAGAATGGGGAAAGTACACTAAATAAAGCCCTCTTCTGAGTTCAGGTCTTTGGTTGGCTCGGGACTGTGAGCTCTTCATTTTGTTCACTTTCATGTTTCACAGCATCCCTGATGCCAGGAAGACTGATATAAAATTCTAGCTGCAAATTGAGTTGACAACTTCTTGTGAAAATGCTTACAATTTCAGAAGTGATTCTTGAACAATGCCAACAAGTATTGCGCTAACTATGTATTGCCCATTGTGGTATTTGGCTTCCCTGGAAGCCGATTCTGAAATGGAGCTATGTGTGTAGTCTGTTATTTGTGCGAGTGTGTCCTTGGGCTCCTGACCCGTAAAAGAGAGAACAAAACAGGAGTGGGCAGAGGGTGAAGGTGAGTTGGGATGTCGGCCCAGGCCAGTGACAGCTGTGGACAGACCCAAGGACACCCTGGAGCTAGCTAGGGTGGCATGTCAAGGCTGTTCCCTGTTGGGCTCAGATGACCAGCCCTTCACACTCCCTCACTGATCACTGAATGTGGGCAGCCAGAGGCTGCGTTCAAAGAGGCTGACAGTTGAAAGCTGTCCACCCCCAGGGACAAGGTCTTCACAGATGGAGGATCTGGATAGTACAACATGGTGTTCACCAGCCCTTGATCTCGGCCCAGCCTTGGGTTCACTGCATGCTTAAAACAACTCTGAAGTCAATGCAGGGTTGAGAACCGGATTAAGGAGGGTACGAGGCTCACTGAAGGCTGCACACCTGCTCACTGATCAGCTGGGTGCTCAGACCCAGACCATGGCTTTCCTGCCTCATTCAGCCTCCCCTAGAAATAGGCATGGGCTTGCACATGGTAGAGAACATGGAACCAAAACCAGAATTGAGCTAGATGAATAGATAGGTCAAGATGCATCAACTCTTCTAGAAAAGGCATGTGTTCTTGATGAGGGCAATTTGTAAAAGTGAGTCCCTGGGGCAGGGGGAGGAGTGAAGAGATTGTATTCTCTTCATATATAAAGCACATGGAACACATACGTAGATACACAGCCTATCTGTGGTGTTAAAATTTAATGGGAGGTGAACAGGGAAAAAAATGTCTAAAATGGCTCCTGGAAGAGTAGCAATAATGAAAAAAAAATGTTTAACAGAATAGAAAGAAAGGGAGAAAAGGAATCTCTAAACCCTAGGTTTTTATCATGGCTTTTGTGTTCCAAGAATTGAGTTGGTCGAAAGTCTTAAAGAACAGGAGTCTACCATTGGTGGCCCTTAGTACTACCACAGGATATGACACTTTTTGGTTTTGTTTGATTTTTTTTTTTTAAGATTTTATTTATTTATTTGACAAAGAGAGAGACAGCCAGTGAGAGAGGGAACACAAGCAGGGGGAGTGGGAGAGGAAGAAGCAGGCTCATAGCAGAGGAGCCTGATGTGGGGCTCGATCCCATAACGACGGGATCACGCCCTGAGCCGAAGGCAGACGCTTAACCGCTGTGCCACCCAGGCGCCCCTGGTTTTGTTTGATTTTTGTTTGTTTGTTTCTTTTGCTTACACAACATTCACATGAAACTGAAAAGAAAATCCCAGTTGGGTTACCATTTTAAATTTTGGAGATTTTGCCTGTGAGCACATGCATGTTTGCACACACAACCGATATCCAGCTTCTCTTGAATAATGAAATACTTGGCAGCCCTGGACCCCCAGTCCAGCTCTCCACCTCCAGCTCCCCTATGGAAATAGTGGTCTGGCCGGGATCACGTACTGCCTGGCTTCATTCACTTACAGGACCTGGTCGGCTCTGAAAGCATCTGAATTTGCAAGCCCTGTCCTAGGATATTAGAACTCAAAGAGGACACAGGACCAGACATTCTCAATCCTGGCTTCACATCAGGAGAGTTAAAAAAAAAAAAAAATCCCCCCAGGGGTCCTTGTTTAATTTTCTGGACATTAATATGTGGCAAGAGCTCCCCAGGGGATTCTGCTGTGGAGGCTGTGTTGAGACCACTGTTACAGTATGGCCCTTCTTTGTGCGGCTCAGGGAATGGAGACTCAAAGGGGGAAAGTGAGTTCCCCAAAGACACGTAGCTATTGTTGGAAGAACTTGGATTAAAATGTAGTCTCTTGACCATGGCCTGTGGTATTTTCCTCTACTTCACGCTGCCTTCACGAAGTTTGTATGAGGAAAGGTGGAGTAGCAGTTATCCTGGTCAAAACACCAGACTTAGACCTTATTTCTGAGTTTGTCCAGTGAGGAGCATTTTGTGCCTCTAATTAATCCGGTATTTAATAGTGTCTTCTCTCCTTTGGTTTTATATCTGAGATAGCATGGGGTCCTAGACATAAACGGTAGAAGGGAAAGGGGACTTAATGGGCCTCCAGGAGCCTCTATAAGCCAAGATTGTTCTAGGTGCTTTGCTGTGCTTGTGCAGTTTATTTTCACAATAATCCTAGGAGGTTGGAATTATTAGCTCCATTTCAAAATGATGAAACAGGCTCACATGGGTTTGGTCAGATACTCAGAATATAACAGCAGATAAGTGATTCGTGCTCAGTTCATAACTTTCCGAAGTTGACATTCTGTCAGAGTCTGCAAGAACGTAAGTTCTACAGAACTAGAACTTTGAAAATACGTTGCTCATTGATTTCTTTCCTAAGTGCCTACATTACTGATGGCGCATGGTAGGTGCTCAGTAGAAACTGGTCAGATCAGTGAAGTAATACCACTGAACTCTACAAGCCTTCAATCTCGAGGACTAGAGATTTGGGGTTCCATGAAATATAAAACACAAAAGAAAATTCTGCTACTTTTAAATTTTGGAATCCAGCAGTTTTCAAAACATCTGCAAGGGAGTCTGGTGTATTTTAAACACCTCCTCCAAGCTGTTGATGCCATGTGTTGAATATGCCGAGTGACAGCAGTGTCCTAAGTGTATCTAAAAAAGTGTGTGCGTGTGAGCTGCTGTTACATTATTTAGGGTATTTTTTTTTTTTAAAGCTGTAGCTCAGCAGAGAAAAAGAAACAGCTCATAGATGGTTCCAGCACACAGAGCACATCAGTGAGGTGTGCTGGTGAGATCTGCCAACTCTGGTAGCTGGGGAAGTTTGGGGAGGCGTGTTGCTTCTCATCTCCTTGGACCCCAGCTGGTATACACGCTAACTAACACTCTTCTATCTATTACTTCTCAAATCATAGATATAGACAAGCTCGGAGATATAGACATCTCAGTCCTGCATCTCGAGGATTCAGCCCCTACGGGCACTCCATAAATGCCTGCTGAGTGAAATGATGGCTATGTTCCTATAGAAGTGATATTTCTCTCGGTTGAGGCACATGTCTTAGGTAGTGAAATTTCTAGGACCGTCTCCTGAGAATAACTTCTGGTTCATTTGGATTGAGGCAGGATGGAAATCGTTTTCACTACTTATTAAAGTTTATGACATCCTGGTGCCATTTAACCTCATATTATCTTCCCAACAGTCATCTGAGATGTCGTGTCTGTGGTACAAGTGAATTGAGGCTCAGAGAGCTTGAGGAATCTTCCCAAAGTCACTCAGCCAGGAAGTGGTAGCCGTAGGATGTAAATCCTCTCTAAGAGGTCTGAGGTGGGACCAGTTCTGTGCCGTAAAGAATTAACCCTGCCCACGAAGGGACTGGGCCTTGACTAGCTTCTGGGAGGTAACTTCTAAGCCCTTGGAGTGGGCTTTCTGTTTACTTGGAGGCCTTGGAGCACACCAGGTGGTCTCTGCTAACAGTGTGATCTGCTATGGGAGTTTTGGGCCACACAGTTTGAATTTAATCTCTTGGAGAGACTGAAGATCAAGGCCAGACACATGGGCAGCCAGTTGTGTCTTTGTGACCAACTTCCAATAAAAATCCTAGATACCAAGGCTCAGGTGGTCTTCCCGGGGATACTCCATGCGTGTCGCCACACATGGCTGCTGGGAGAAGCAGTTCTGACCACAGCTCCACTGGGAAGATAACTGGAAGCTCATGTCTGGTCTCTCCTGCCCTTTGTGCTTTTTCCTGTTGCTGATTTTAAGTGTCCTTTTGCTGTCACAAACAAGAACCACGAGTACAACAGCTTTGCTGGGTTCTACAAAAACGGAGTGAATTATTGAACCTGACGGTGGTCTTGGGACTTTCTGAAATCCCACATTCCTACATTTCCTCTCTGTAACACTGGGGTGCATGTCAATAAGAGGGACTGATGGGGAGGGGATGTTACTGCCCAAAGACCAGGTGGACAAGACTGAAGGGCTGCAGGTACTGAATGGGGTGGGGGGGATGGGGTGAGGTGATTACTTTCCAAATGGAAAGGGAGTTTGGACCCAGTGGACAGCACATCTAGATCCCCCCCCCCTTTTCTTTGCCACCCTGGTAGCAGAGCACAGCCTAGAGACCTACCCATCATCGCTTCCTGGGACTCCATCCCAAAATATCGGTCCAGAGATATTTTCTGGTGCATGTGCTGTAAAGGTGAGAAGGGTTTGGGGTTTTGTTTTGTTTTTGTTTTCGTTTTTTTTGCCAAATTAATAGTCTTCGCAGCATCTCCCTTTTTTGTCTTCCCTCCTTCTCTTCCTGTCCCTTTCGCTTCTACCTTGCTTTCCTTCTCAGCTCACGCCACTTCCACCTTTTATGGCTTTGGGTTCGTGTTGGGCCAGGTTCCGCAAACATGAAAAGCACAGAAGCAGCAGCTCAGTGCTCCTGAGTGGAAGTCCTGGGTTCGATTTTCTGACTTTGGCTCTCACCTCGGCTAACTTCTTGCTCTCAGTCCCTTGCTACCTGGGGCTGGGATGAGGGCTAAACAATCGAGGACTTGGCTCTGTAGCTCAAGTGTCTTATCTGGAATATGGTATTAACTCCAGCATCGGCCTCCTGAGGTTATGAGAATTAGAGTTACCCCATCCCTCACGCTCAGCGCTTTCCAACACACAGGAAGCCCTGCTGATATGGTAGCTGTTTGTTTTAATGGTTCCCATCTACCTAGAGTTTCCCATATATTTTTTTAAGTTTTATTTATTTAAGTAATCTCTCCACCCAACGTGGGGCTTGAACTCTTAACCCCGAGATCGAGAGCTCCGTGCTGTTCTGACAGAGCCAGCCCGGAGAGAGTTCCCCAACTTCCTAGGAGAGGGTGAGAAACAAAGCTATAGGAAAGACATGTATATTTTAGGTAAATCTAAGGTGCGTGTACTCTGATAGGAGTACGGCAGATTCACAGGACTGGGATGGAGCACCCATCCCCTTGAGGGGAATTTGGCTCTGCCTATAACTGAGATACCTTCATTTCCTCTAAGAAGTGAATAGTTACCTGTCTACTGCACCCCCCCCCAACAGTATGATAGCACACAACCTCACACAGGTGTTTGTCATCAAAAATCTGAAGGATTTGGATTAAAAAAGAGCTGAAGACAGGACTGCCAAGGATTCCCATGACCTGGAGGGCAGCCGAGTTCTCCAGGATGATATCTGGAGACCCACTCGGCTCTGGACCAGGACAGTGGTTGTTAACCCTGGTTGCACATCAGCATCTCCTGGGGAGTTTTTACAAAGTCCCGATGCCCAGATCCACCCCTGGAAATTTTGATTTAAAATTCTTGTCGGGTGCTGGCGTGGCAGTACCCATAAGCTTCTCAGGGGTTCTAACCTGAGCCAGCATTTCAGGATGACGTCTTGCAGCCTCATCACCTGCTCGAGCGCTGCCCCGGACGCTATGCCTCTTCCTGCCGACAGAGCTTTTGCCTCTGCTGCTTTTGCTGCTTTTGCTGCTAGCATGCTCTCCCTTCTTTGTCTGCCTGATGAACACCGATTCAGCCTCATGATCTGACTCCAGCGTGACCTTTCTGCACACTTCCAGGCAGCCCGATGCCAGTCAGAGATGATTGCTGCCTCATTTGTGTTCTCATAACACGTTTCTAGACATTTCCTATTATGGTACTTACAGAGACTTACAGGCTTTTTGTTTATCAATTGGTTCATTTCAGAGCTGGGACCTTGTCTTCATCACCTTTGTCTCCCAACCCCTGGTAGAGTCAGCACCTGGTGCACGATAAGCACTCGGTGAATATTTAGTTGCTTTACATTGAGGGACTCAAAACAGCTCTCACATCATTGAGGTCGAGATATCCATTCCTTATGCTACTGGTCTCTTCGTTTTGCTGTTACCGTAACTGCTCGCCGTACCAAGGTGCCTCATTTGTGCAAACACTGTATTCCCACATGAGTGTTGGAATATTTTGCTAATTGCAGGATTGCTTGTGTCCACAACGCGTTGTTTCTCGATGCGCCGGTCACAATTTAAAGCCAAGAGTGCAAAAGCTATAGTTAGTGGTCTGTAGCAAGTGTGAATACACACACATGCTAAAGTGACTCCATAGGGATAAATGAAAACCCAGAGGGGCTCTTCTGCCTTGTCAGCCATTCTAAGGTCACACGTTTTTTTGATTGTTAATTAAGGATGACATCCCTCTTCTAATTGTAATGTCTTTTTTGTTTGTTTCGAGCAAGTCTCCACTACTCTGTTGTGCTGTAGAGAGGAACGGGCCCTGCGGGGCTGAGCAGGCCAGGAGGCAGGCCAGATCACCTGCAGGAGTCAGCAGGCAGGCGCCGATGGCTGGGCTGCTGCTGACGACTACGGCTCACGTAGTTGCTTACGGGCGGTTCATTCCCATTGCTCATTGCCTGGAACTTTCCAGTTTTAAGTATTTGCACTCTTATTCCTGTCAACAAGACTTTGGAGGAAACATTAGATACAAGAAACTAGAAGCAAAGGGTTAGCGGACAAAGAAGGTTATTAAGCTTCTTCCCTCTGGGGGAATCTGAGTGGGGTTTGGTGGTAAATTGGGTCAGGTAGAGTGTAGACAGCGGCCACTGGATGGCCCATGACTTCTTGGAAAGGAAAGATTATAGTGAAGGAATGGAGGTAGGGCCAATGCTGGGCATATCTGAGAGACAATCGTGGGCCTGGGTCTGAAAGGGTCTGTTAGTTAACAGTACCTTTTCCCCCTGTTACACAATCAAGCCAGTTAAAAGCTGTTCCTCTCTGAAGTAACTGTCTGAGTACAAGCAGGCAACCATATCAAGTCAAGCTGATATGGACTTTCTTATTCCTTTGCCATCCTCGAAGTGTTGCCTCTACCTTGTGGTTTAAAATGGCTCCCACTATCACACTCACATTCCAGAAACCAGGAGGCAGAGCAGAGAAAGGAACTGTACGCTTACTGTGTGTTAAGGGTCTGACCCAGAAGTAACAACTGGGTACTTCCACTCACATACTATTGGCCAGAATATAGTAGTCACATGGCTACATCTAGCTTCAAGGGAAATTGGGAAATAAAGTCTTTTGCTACATGGCCATGTGCCCAGCTAAAATCATTATTATTCAGGTGACGGGGAGAATAGATACCAGGGAAATAACCAGCCATCTTCGTCTCATAGGAGACGTGTTCCTGGCTAATACCCAAACTCAGTAAAATACAGCCTTCCAGAAATGCTGGGAGGGTGAATTCAGAAGGAGACATAGCTCAATGTCTTAAATGCCATCTTAGAGCAAGGAATCAATGGTTGAGGTTAAACATATTAGCACTTGGAGGTTGCCCAGAAAATCTCAGCATCTAAAAACAGCACTTCTTGTTTGATGCATGTGTCATACAATGTTTAATGTTAATTTAACTTCTTAATGTCATTCCTTAGTAAGAGTGTTTGTCCAGTATGCCCAAGGGTGATAAGAGTGTAGTGTGTGTGTGTGGGGGGGGTGCAAGCAGGAAGACAAGGATTGTAAATTTCCATAAAATTAATTACCTGGGAGGGGACATAAAAATTGCATGAATGGAGGTGTTTTATGTATAATTAATAATCTGTGGTTTGGAAAAGGCATCATGATTGTATGTGTGTGTATAGATTGTGCGTGTGTGTGTGTGTGTGTGTGTGTACATCTACTTAACATGATCCTTTGTGATGTAGTTGGAGAAAGTGTCATTTCCACTTCATAGAATTTGGTGGTTAGATCCTAGGTCTGGAGTTTGGGCCTGATGTAATTAATAACAAAACTTAGAGGAAGGAGATGTATCAGGAGAGGATGAAGGCAATTTTCAAGGAGAGGAATGTAAACATGTACAGATATAGAACATGGACTGTGGTGGTTTTAAAAACAGATCTGCAAAGTCTTTGACATTTCTCTCATTGAGGTGTGGGGTCTGATTATCCTCTCCTTGAATGTGAGCTGGTCTGAGTGATTCCATTCTAACAAACAGAATGTGAGGGCAGTGACACCCCATGCCTAGTACTGGAATACTTGATCACAACACGCAATGTCGGCTCCACCTGGCTGTCTCTTGGTGCCCTTGCTCTTGGACGCAGCTGCCATGCTGTGAGGAAGCCACAGGGAGAGACGCAAGTATGTGTTTTGCCCACATGTGTGCTTTGGATTTTCTCTTCTCTCTCTCCAGCTTTGAAGAAAATTCACTCCTCATCTCTTAGAAAGCAACGGAGATACTAGGCAAGAGTTGTTTTTCTTGCCATTCCAAAGAGAAGATACATCGGGGCTCTTTCGTGAAAGACGTAACACAGTTGATGTTCTAGCAAACGGTAAAACTAGCCATGCCCGAGTCTCTCTCCTGCCCTGGTCTCCAAGTCTTCTCTTCCAGAAGCCATAAGATATTCACCAGAAACTTTCTCTCCTTTTCTGGAGAAGCGTTCTGCCCCAACTAGGTTGTATACAATTTGACGTGCATAAAGCTGTGAGTTCGGTCAGATGCCCCATCTTTTCAAACCTTTCACATATGTCATAGTTCTCAGGCCTGTTTTTAATCTATTGTTTCTTCTGGAGGTTATCGAGTGCTGAGATATCTCTTAAAATCTGTATATTGCTCCAAGGATTTGGATTATAGCATGTGTTTACTTAAATGTTCAACCAAATTGAAATGAAGTCTGACAAGCACAGGGAAAATCAGGACTAAACACTTCTTCATTTTAAATACTTTTGTTAATGCTCCACCAAATTTCATAAATAATTTAAATCTGATATCTTACTTCTGACACACTGAATATATATTTAGATTTTTAAAAAACCCTGCATAATTACTTACCATACTCTGATGTCTAGTCATATAGAAAATGGATTTTTGGGGCGCCTGGGTAGCGCAGTCGTTAAGCGTCTGCCTTCGGCTCAGGGCGTGATCCCGGCGTTCTGGGATCGAGCCCCACATCAGGCTCCTCCGCCATGAGCCTGCTTCTTCCTCTCCCACTCCCCCTGCTTGTGTTCCCTCTCTCGCTGGCTGTCTCTCTGTCAAATAAATAAATAAAATCTTTAAAAAAAAAAAAGAAAATGGATTTTTAAAATTACTTTTCCTGGGGCGCCTGGGTGGCACAGTGGTTAAGCGTCTGCCTTTGGCTCAGGGCGCGATCCCGGCGTTATGGGATCGAGCCCCACGTCAGGATCCTCCGCTATGAGGCTGCTTCTTCCTCTCCCACTCCCCCTGCTTGTGTTCCCTCTCTCACTGGCTGTCTCTATCTCTGTCGAATAAATAAATAAAAATCTTTTTAAAACATAAATAAATAAATAAAATAAAATTACTTTTCCTGTTGTTATTTATTTATCCAGCATACACTTACTTTTTGCCAGGGTCTGTGCCAATGTCTTCATATTCATATTCATTCTGTCCTGTGAGGTAAAAGATTAGACAATTTTTCTTTTTCCTTCTTGGCATCCCTTTCCCCTTCTTGTGAGAGCACCATTCTTTTCTTTTGGGTAATACCTTTTTTCATCATTTGTGTATATGTTCCTGGTGGAGCTGTTCATCAAGTTTCTTCAGAAGAATCCTCCCTTCCCCCACCCCTGAGACACTGACCAAGGAGGTGGGCACCTGATCCAAGCTAGGTTATTTAGACTCTTGCATAGGAATTGAAACTTGAGCAGAGCCTGACATGGAAGGCAGGCACTGGAATTTGAACATTTAGCACCTGTGTCTGGAACACGTGCTCATTAGCTTTTGTAATCACATCTAGACTCCATCTCCACTTCGCTTTCAGCACTGAGAGCAATGCCAGACAAAGCAGGTGCTCAACAATATTTGTGGAATGAACAAATGAAGAATGCTCCCAGGGTCCCTGGTTCATGTATTGCCTGAAGCTTGAACAGTCAAATCTTCCTTCGACTGTCTGAGCTTCTAGAATACTTCCATTAAGTTAGAAAGAGTCAATTTCGCCTGTTTCCAGCCAGGGTACCCAAAGTGATGCAAGCAGATGACATTGACTCTGCTTATTGACACTGCATTTCTTTTTCGTGGGTATGCCTATATTTGCTACTAGTTAGAGCCTTTGTACCACATCTCCTTGCCATGCTTATCTGCATTTGTCCATTTCAGTTGAAATTTCCACAACTGTATTTTATCATACATGAATGTTGCAAACTTAATAATCCCCAGGGCATCAAAGTCAACATAAAATACTTAAAATGAAAAACCTGCTGGTTCCCTGTTGGTGCCAGCTGGGAAGCATGATGGTCTTCTTAACATTTTTCAGTGGGAGGTCACAGAGGTCTGCCAACATTGAGATTTGAACTTGCCACTTCTACCATAGAGGTAGAGATGGAAATCAAACAGAACCAAACCGGGTCAGAGTGCTGGTGTGCCATAAGATGGCTTCGTTCACCATCTAATGAATAATTACGTGCTTATTCTAAATATGGAGTCTGCATTAGGGCTTAGTCTGGAGAAGGCAGGGGCAATAGGAAGCAACAGAGTGATTGAAGTGACAGCAGATAGGGCTGCAGAGGCAGGGAGCTGGGTGTTCTTTGAGGAGGGAATCTTAAGAAGTCATCTTAGGGGCGCCTGGGTGGCTCAGTCTGTTGGGCATCTGCCTTCGGCTCGGGTCGTAATCCCAGGGTCCTGGGATGGAGCCTCATATCAGGCTCCCTGCTCAGCGGGGAGCTTGCTTCTCCCTCTGCCTCTGCCTGCCGCTCCCCCTGCTTGTGTGCGTGCACTCTCTCTCTCTCTCTGGCAAATAAATAAATAAAATCTTAAAAAAAAAAAAAAGAAGTCAAAAGAATATTAAAGTCACTTGGTCTTTAGAAGGTGGAACCCAAACCATGCTGGAAATTCTAGAAATGACCAGGACTAGCTAGACTGGACTCCTCAATGTCTCCAAAAATACACATTCATAATTTATTCATGCTGTGACCTCCTCCTGAAATGGCTTTCTTCGTACTCTCTCTTTCTCTCTTGGCCTTTCTGGGTCCAGCAAAACAATTGATTTCAGGGGTCCCCTATTCTCTGATTTCCGAGAAGATATACTCTGCAGTGTAAGGTAATACTCTTACACTGGTTTTGGGTTCAGACACCCCTGCTTTGACACTTTACCAGATGTAGACACATTACTTAACCTTCCCGAGCCTCTTCCCTGAACGGGCGATGATCTCGATGATGATAATAATGATAATGCCTTGTGGGGTGTAGGTCAGAATTAAAAAAGAAGATATGTCTAGGAGCCGCCCCATAGTGAGACAATGACATTGATAGCTCCTTCATATCAGTACTGTGGTCCAGCATCATCTTGCTCTTCAGGAGTCTTTTAATGGCATCATATCAATGGTGGTCATGGACACCTAGCTTTGTGAGACTGACATCTCTTCTCCATTTCTATTCTTTACTTAAAGCCATGACTGTAGTTGTATCTATGTATGTCTTAATTTTCCAAGTTCCTGAAAGGCAGTGACTAAGCTTGATAGCTATTGTACAAAGGTACCCAATGAATGAATGCCAATCAAAAGAAAGAGATAAAGAGAGGACCATTTAAAAACTATTTCAGCTCTCCTGTGTTTATGTTTTTAAGGCTTTAGAAGGCACATTGGGGCTTATTTTCATAATTTTAAATTTTGCTTCTATAGAGCATGGCTGAGAGGTTCTTTTCTGTGACATTTAATTAAAAATATATGCAGAAACAGCACCTCATTTGATCTCTTTGATTTCCCTACAAGGCAGACATTAGTAGAATTTCCTCATTATAGCTAGTGAATTTTGGCTCTGAGAGGTGAAGTGACTACCCAAGGCAACACAGCATGGAGGCTCCAGCCTATGTCTACACCCCTGCCCCCTCCCATGCTGGGCTGACTCCACTGAGAATATCCTATTTGATAACAGATGTGAAAATCCTTCACAGACTCCAGAGCAGAATATGAATGTAGAGGATTATTGCTATTATTTCTAGGGCAGGCGAGCTATAACCTCTTGTGGAATCATCTATCAACCAGGAAATCCTGTTGCTGTTCACTGAATTGTACCCTTGTGACCCAAAAGATAATGTATTTCCTAGTGTACTTAACTTAATACTATGGGCTGACCTGTACCTTGAACTGAGCTGGGTGAGTAATATTTAAATGCAGAGTCTGACAGCTTATAACCCCAGGCAGCTCACCTCCCCCTGCGGCAAGCTGCCAAGCCAGGGAGGGAAGAACAGTGGACTGTGGGGATGAATAAGATTAGGGTTGGATGGTGTTCCTCTAGAAACAACCCATGGCTTAGATTTATTTTTGATAACTTGATGAAAGGAATAACTTTGTTCATTTTCATTATCTCGAGTACCCTTTGGGCCACCTCCATGGCCACGCTTGGATTGTCAATTCCAGCTGCCCTCATGCTGGGTCAGAACCATTCCATGTTGATTTAAAAACCCAGTGGGGGACCATCTGAAGGGAGTTTGATACTGTGGTTCAACAGCCTGCTGGATCCTCCCGTGTCTGCAAAAAGGAAAATGCTTGCTGGACACTTCTACAGCCCAGAAACAGTAGGGAGGAAAGGGTGGGGTGTTTCTGCCTTAACCTCTTAATGCTGGGCTGAAAACACAACTGAACCATAGAATTAAGAGTATGTTTGAAATAGAAGGGAACTTAGACGTCAGCGCAAAGACCTTGATTTTGTAGACAAGAGAATGGAAACTCAAAAAGGGTAAGCAATTTGCCAAGAAGTTTGATGCCCGAATTCATCAAATTTAGATGTATGTCTCATCCAAATCAGTAAGATGAGATATTCTTTACCCCCAGTCATCCATCATTTTTGTCTTCTCGTGCTACTGAGAGCGACGTCCGTCCAAGTGGAGAATGACCCAAATGGACAGTGTTTAGAGAGTCATTTCCCTTTTGTGTTGTGATAACAGTCAGTCAGTCAGCAAACAGGCAGGAGCAGCTCCACTCTGCACCTGACAGAGTTTGGAGCTGTGAAAGGGGCCTGCAGTGTTCTCAGTGAGGTGAACATCACTTTTTGTGATGCTAACACAGTGGCAGCCACCTGTAGAATTGTGGAATAAGGGCCTTCTATGTTGCCTTATGTCGTGGAGCATACTAGGTAATTTGGGGATCAAGTTTGGGTCTTTACTCTTCATGTCATTCAAGGTTGACACAAAACAAACAAACAAAAAAAGCTCTCAGAGTCTCTGGACCTTTGGCATGAGTTTGAAGACACTTATTAATCACAGGCCCTCCTCTGTGGGTTCCAACCCAATTGAAAAATAACCCAGGAGCCAGATAACGATTAAAAAGTCAGCTTTATTGCCATTAAAACTTGAATTGGACAATAGAATTTGACTCAAGTGTCTGAAATGAACTAAGCTACTCTGAAAGGCCAGGAAAATTCACGCCCCATGGGGCAAGATCTAGGAAATAGAGCAGGTATGACCCAGAAGAAGGTGGAGAGAGACGGAGTTAAGGAGCAGAAAAGAGAGAGGGAAGGGAGGGAGACAGGCCCACTCCTTAACCCTCTAGTGAGAGAAGATTTACATCCTGGTGAGAAGTGAAGAGAAAGGAATGGAGAGGATGACCCTTCTTATTTTAAAGGCCAAGGAAGGATCATGCAGAGGAAGAAAAGATTCTCCTGCACCTTCCAGAAATAGGGGCAAGACAAGGAAACTTGCAGATGTGTGGAGCTGCTAAGGAGGTGGTGGGATCCCTGATGCAGAGATGGGGAGAGGACATAGGTCCCTTAGGATTTTCATTTATTTTTTTTAAATTTTATTTTAAATTGTGGCAAAGTATACATAGCCTGCAATTGACCATGCTAACCATTTTTTCAAGTGTACTGTTCACTGGTAGCTTCCTATTGTTAAGCAGCCAATGTCCAGGAGTTGATCATTTTGTAAAACTAAAATTCTAAAACCACCAATTCCCCATTGCCCCCTTTCCCCAGCGCCTGATAAGCACAACTCTATCCTCGGTCTCTATGAATTTGACTACTCTAGGGACTTCATGTAAGTGGAATCATACAAGTTTTTTTTGTTTTTGTTTTTGTTTTTGTGACTAGCTTATTTAACTTAGCATAATGTCCTCGAATTGTATCCATGTGGTAGCCTGTTTCAGAATTCTCTTGTTTTTGAAGGTTGAATAATATTTTATTTGAATGCCACATTGGTTTATTCATCCATCCTTAGGCGTTCACACGTGTTACTTTCACTTTTTTATTGTTGTGAATAACGCTGCTATGAACATAGGTGTACAACTCACTCTTTGAGACCTTGCTTTCAGTTCTTTCGGATATACACCCAGAAGTGGAAATGCTGGCGCAGGGTCTCTCAGTTTTGACAAAGGAAAGCAAAGTGCTGTGAAGAAGACTAAACAGAAGTTGGAGGCCAGAAATCTACAGGCGTGCGGAGGAAGGACATCTTCTGGGTCTTGAAGGATTGAAGAGCCGCCTTCCCAGGGAGTGAAAGTGCTAAGTTTTTAAGGGCCACAATGTAGAGTTACAGGGGAGGCAGCATGGTTCTTGCTCTCCAATAGCCTCTAGAGGCCACGGAAAGAGCCTGGGGCTTTGGGCGAGCATGGAAGTGGGAGGGAGGATTCCTGTCTGTCCTCAGACGGAAAGGGACACGAATGTGAGGAGGAATCAGTCGGTAGCCAGGAGTGTTTTGCTCTTAATTCTTTTTCTAAATGGAGTATACGTTTGCTTATTAGTGAGAGGTAAGGATAAAGACTTACAACATCTTCTGTTTAACACAACGAGAGGAGGGGCCAAGTCATATATCGTTCATTCGGCAAACCAGAGTTTATCACACACGTATCAGAAGTAAGGAATTCCTGGCCTAAACCCCGCCTGTCACAGGGTGAAAGTGACCTAAAGAGAAGTTGTGGACAGGGCTGGTCACGCACTCCTATTCTAATTCTATGCTGTAAAAAGGCTAATAACAGTGCCCACCGTTGGTTGAGCTCAGTACTTCTCAACCGGGGTCATTTTTGGTTGTCACAACTGGGAGGAGAGCGATGACTGGCCTCTAGTGTGTAGAGACTGGGCGTGCTGTTAATGCACGGGTCAGCCCCCCAACGAAGAAGTTTCCAGCCCCAAATGCCAATAGTGCTGAAATGGCATTTGTTGTATTTCCTCACAAATACATGCGGAGACACCCAGTCTTGGCTTAGTTGATTGATTAGAATGTGAGATGAGGCCAGTCTGGATAGCTTAACCGACTGCCCTGAGAGCTCACTCCAAGATCATGTGTCCTGACTCCTAGGACCATTTCCCTTTCTTCATACCATGAAGGGTCAGATAAGAAGCAGTCACTGAGGGTTGCAGGCGCCCATACCCCTGAGGAAGCTGAAAGAAGGAATAAGCGTTTGTCCAGTGCCGGCTGTGCCCGGCGAGCTCGGGGCTGGCTGGGGAGCTGCATTTGTAACCCTTGTCCGTTACCAGCCCTGTACTGCGGCTTGGGGCGTCACACTTCAGAAAATTAAACAGCTTCTACAAGGTCACATTCCCACCTAGGTCTGTGCTAAATCTGGCTCTTGCCTCTAAAACTCACTGCTTGTTCATTAGCATACGTGGGATTACAAAATAATTAGTTCAAAAGCTTCAATAATAGGCAGTAATATCTAGACACTCCAGATTCTGTTCATCCACTCAGAAGAATTTTTTGACAGGCTAGTAGGTTCTGTAGCACTAGGGCTGGAGAGTTGCCGGCTCTCTGACATACTGTCAGGTTTCTTAGCGGAGCAGCGTGTCTCTGCGTGCTCGAATGCTGTTGCCTGCGCTCCAGATATCCCGTTGACATGTCTGCGTGCGTGTGCAAGCTTGCGTGTGTGTGTGTGCGAATGTGAAAACATCCCTCACGTTTTGAGGACTGCGTGCCATTTGTTTCATTTGGTTATGTATCTGCAACCTCTTTATCCCAGGCATTTTGACCTGAGTCCCTGTCCAAGGGACACGTCCAAGTCGCATGCCTTATAAGATGGCAGAGGCTCGCTAGACAAAGCCTGTGCGCCAGCATCTGTTCTCAGAGGCTGAGTGCTTTCCTTTGGGGGGACAAGGATTCCTCATGGGGGTTCGGCAGTCAGATATGCCTGGGCTTAAATCCCTCTTTTATCATGGAGCACTACATCAAAAACTAATGATGTACTGTATAAATAAATAAATAAATTAATTAATTTTAAAAATCCCCCTTTTACCCCTTCCTACCCATATGGATCTGAACAATTGACTTAACGTCTCTGTGTCTTGGCTTCCTCACCTCTAACACAAAGACGCTCAGAGTGGGACCTTAGCAGAGAGCAGCTGGGGGACCTAAATGAAGTACTGTCAGGAGGATCAGAGTTCTCTCCACTCCAGGGTAAGGTGCCTTGACCCCGCGGGACCTGAGATGGGCATGGAGGGAAAGTTTCGACAGTGCCAGAGCCAATAGGGGTTGTAGGGCCCCCCCAGGAGCCACTGCATGTTCCAGGCCAGCAGGGGAAGGGGCTGATGGAGCCAGCTTGTAGGTGTGAGAGGCAAGAATAAATTGCGCACGGAAGCCTCAAGGACAGCAGGGCTGTTGCCTTGGGAGACACGTAGACACCCTCCTGGGACTGCCAGGAGAGCAGGGGAGACGCTTTTAGTTAAGTCTTGGCTTTCAACATGTGAGTAAGCCAGAAAAGCAGTGGTGTCTGTCCTGACCTCAGGGAGGCAAAACTACAGGACACAAACCTAAGTCATGGCTGAGTAAAAACTAACCATTGCAATTTAGGACAGACTCAGTGTCGTAAATTGACCCGAGACAATGTCAGAAGCCCTGCAATGACAGCGGTAGGAAATGTGCCCAAAGACGGATGGGCAACAGCTTCAAATCTCAGCTTCGTCACTTACAGGTGGCATCTTTGGAGAGTCACATGATTTCTCTGAGCCTCAGTTTCTCCACTGGTAAGTTAGGGAAAATGCTATTTCACGTGGTGGCGGTGGGTCTTACATAAATCAAGTCTACAGAGGCACTTTGCAAGCTGTCAGGCTCTGCACAGGTTTGAAAGGCTGTTATATTATCTCCAACTAGTTGGTGCTGCTGTGGATTTTAGTTGGTGAGAAGAAATTCTTCAAGCTCATGTTCTATGTGGTAGCGTCTTTGAACCTCATGTTCTCACTCATCAAACACCTTAAAATATGGAGGCACCCGGAGTGGCAGAAACAGAAAAATCTATCATGTAATTCAAAGCATCCTCCTTTCATTGGAAAGGGGGTGGAGAATATTTCTTTTGTCGAGCTTGCTTAATTCAAGAGGGAGAAAGAGAGTTGCAAATGAGAAATGTAAATCTAAGAAGATATCCAGCAACGTGCTTGGCTTTAATAACTGCTCAAATAAGAAAATCTCCCCTCCCCTCCACACATTCACACACACAATATTATTAAGATCCAGCTTTCAGTTAAATGTCACTGTGTTAAAGATCCATCTCAAACCTATTCTATCCTATTCTATGCTAGCCTATTTTACCGTACCCTACCCTACCTTACCCTACGGTATCCTATCCTATCCTACCCTACCCTATCCTATCCTACCCTACCCTATGCTATCCTATCTTACCCTACCCTACCCTACTTAATCCCATTTATTCTACCCTACCTTATTCTATTTTATCCTATCTTACCCCACCCTACCTTACCCCACCCTATCCTATCCTGTTCTATCCCATTCTATTTTACCCTATCCTATCCTGCCCTATCCCACCCTATCTTATCCTACCTCACCTACCCTACCCCACCTTATCCAACCCTATCCTATCCTACCTTATCTTACCCTACCCTACCCTATGCTACCCTATCCTACACTACCCTACTGTATCCTACCCTATCCTACTGTATCCTACCCTATTCTATCCTATGCATCTCTTTGTTTTATTTCCTTCATCACTTTCATCACTGAAATGATTTTATTGTTTGATTTATGGTTGATTGATTAATATGGTCTTTTCTCAGGGGATAGTCTCCATAAGGGAAAGTTTTATCCCCCCACCCCCGTATCTCCAATACCTAGCTCAGTCGCTCATAATGGGAACTCAATAAATATTTCTTGAATGAGAGAATGAATTCCCCAATTTCAGAAGTGTTGGTGGTCAGAGGCGATGGTAATAGGGCCACCGATGCACAAAGTGGCACCTGGGTAGAGATGGAGCAGCAGCAGGAAGTGGCAGAGCCGCTAGCATGGGAGGGGTGGGCATTCTGGTTTGCTGGGACCAGGAGTTTGTAGTAGTGGTGTGTGTGTGGGGGGGGGGGCTTGGCAGCAGGCCCCTGCATGGCGGGCATTAGACACTCCTGCCCGGGACCCCCAGTGGTACCACCGTGGGCCTCAGAGGCAGTATACATAGAGGCCAAGAGCACTGAGAACTCTAGCAAGGAGAACAAGCATTGATGCCTGAGGGGGGTGGAGGTTGCAGAGAGAGGGGAAAGGGAGGGAGGGAGGCCGGAGGCTGATCAAAGACCAATCTAGGAGGAAATGACAAATGACCCTTTCAGTGGACTGGTGGCCTGGAAAACAACTCTCATTCAAAGGATAGAAAAAAACTTAAAACACAAATGAAAACCTTGCCCCCAAATCCCTTAAGACACCTAACATTTTAAGTGTATTTATGTGCTTATGAATTAGGCGCTGGGCTAACCACATTATCTGACCCACATTATCTTGGTTAATGCTCCCAACAGCTGCTCCCTCTCATGTTCCCATTTGACAAATGGCAAAACTGAGGTTCAGAGAGCTGACCTGACTTGTCCAGCCTAAGGAGTGGTGGAGCTGGCATTGGAGACCAGTCAGTCTGACTCTGAATTTGATGCTTTTAAACCTATCTTTGATAATTGTCTATAAATTGTCTAGCTTTGATGGATGACAACTTTTTAGAACCACATAAAAATATTGGACCTCTTCATGGTTCTGTCTTGAACCCATTTTTATTATTCTCACTCGACACAGCTGCCAGGGGATGACCTCAGTCATTCCCTCGGAATCAATCCTGCACGTGTGATTCTGAGCTTCAGACCCCTGTGTTCAGCCATGTGCTGCCATTTCACCTGACTGTCCTTCGGAAGCTGTCACTCAGCCTGTCCATAACCGCATTCATCATTGCCTCCTCAAGCCTTCTTTCTCACATGTATTTCCTGTCCTAGTTAAATGACATGCTCATCCAGCCAGCTGCCCAGTGAGGAATCCAAAAATTAATTTCTAACATCTTCCTTCCTCCCCACATCTTGAAATGTCTTCCTCCTTAGACTCCTCTCATATATTGAGTCCATTCCAATTGATGTTGTGTTAGTTTATTATTAATTATTACAGCTGTTTTTCAGCTGCTCTTTCTATCTCTGATGTTGCCCCTCACAGATCACCTTATTTAAACTTACTAGAGTATTTTTACATTAATGCTAAAATGCACACCAGCTCCTAATATGCTTCTGTCGTCAAGTCCTACTCAGAATTCCCAGAGCCTATCGGCCCTTGGCAGGTATTTTTCTATCTCGTAGTTTGGAAAAATCTACCTCTGCATCTTGTCTCTTCCCTCCTCCCCATCTTTCCTTATTCCTTCCATGAATTTTCTTTAGCCTTTCCTTTATGCCAGGCTCTGAAACTAACATTATGAGAAAGTTTACAATCTAAATAATATTTTCATGTACATAATCTCATTTATTTCTCACAGCACTGTTGACCAGCAGGCAGACTTATCTCCAGTCTACAAATAAGGATACGGTCTCCGTCAAGCGCACTGCCCAAACTCACAGGACCAGGGAGTACCCTGACTCCTATGGGGTCCTTGGCTTTTAAGTCCTGTCATTGGCCTGCTCTGCGGCCCTGCTCTTTGAAGCCCGATGCCTCTGCTACTTGGCACTCATTGTACCGTTCCAAGTCCTCATATTACATTGTCAATGCATCGAAATGTTTGATTCGATGAAATCAGGACAGCGGTGCTCCATCAAAAGCTGGTGAGGGCAGAAGCACACAGTGTATGAAGAGGAGTCTACTAGTTGCAGACACTCAGTGTGTTCTGGGAATAAGTCAGTCTATGTGTCCCAATGAGCGAAGGGCTTCCCTTGTCCTGGCTGCTTGGCTAAGTGGAAGACAGTGACCAGAGCTTCCCCTGTGGCTGTTGGTGACTGTGAACACCACGAAAACAAACACTGCTCCTCATTTGTCTTTGTGTCTCCACTACCCAGCACAGTCACGGTCGCTCAATAAATAGTTACTATTATACGGATCAAGGCTTAGGACTTTAGAGATGCAAGGGAACTGAGTGAGCATCTTTCCAGACTAAGGTCAATGCCAGCCACCCGTGCAGTAGACACACACAATAGATCTAAGGAACAAGTTGCCCATGTTTTGTGACATTTGAAGCTTGCCTGTGTTCTCATTTATCATTCATTGACTCTTTACGATTCATTTACTGTTATTACCATCCCTGATTTTACAGGTAAAGAAATTGAAACTTAATGTGATCAGCATATGTGCCTCGGCTTAGGAATTAGCGTGAGAGCTGAACTTGGACGCAAACGCTCCGATCCCAGGTTCCCTGGGTGTGAGGTCAGCCCTTCTTGCCTCCATATCCAAGGCTTTTTCTGCTTCTGGAGCCGAAGAGCCAAGCTGTAAGGAGACTGCGGATGAGGAGGTAACCGGGTGCCTGCAGCCAGTCGTGAGGTGAATGCAAGAAGCCTGGTGGGGAAAACTCCAGCAGAGCTGCCGGCAGAGAAGGAGGGAGAGAAGGAAAGGGAAAATTAGAAGAACCTCCTGGGAGCTGAGCTGGGGAGGATGGCCGTGCCCAGGACAGGAGGAGAAGCTGGACCAATTTTTCTCTGAACTGAGCTGAGAACGCTCACCATACATTTCAAGTTTACATTTTGGAAGGAAAAGACAGAATGCCCTCTTAAAACTGTTCTCTCTTCCTTTCAAAAACGAAGGTCAGCGGGGGAGAGAAGTAGCATCTGAGATGCTGATGAAAGAAAACCCAGATGACTGCAGAAGCAATTTAAAGATTTGCCCGGATTTGTTTCGGCCCCCATGGCTGTGCCTTCTACTTGCAATTCTTCCTCAGTGGTCTGGATGGGGAGATAAATACATTTTTTAAAAGTCCAACATTCAGGCACTTTCAAAACTAGGGAAAGAGGAACTTGGGAGGCTTAAAATATTAATCACGTATCCAGGCTTGCCAGAGAAAAGAGGATGGCGTTCTGCAGGTGTAATGCAGAGAGAAAATCCCCTCCAGGAACGAGGGGTATGGAGGTGGATTTCACCCATGTGTGCACCAGACACAGATGGAAAGTTGATTTATACTTAATGCAGACCAGAATTCAAAGGCCCCTCCTTAAAGGGAAAGCAGTAGGCCAGAGGTGTCCCTTTAGGGCACTCTGAGACCTCATTAGACTGTCATTAAACAGCCAACGAGGCTGTGCTCCGGCAATAGGCTGAGTCCAGAGACACAGATGAAAGGCTTTAGGAATGTTGGATTAGAAACCAAAGCATGAGCATCCAGAGGCAGGAGTTCAATGGCAGGATTCCCGAGACCCTGCCCAGAGCCCAAGAGAGAACATCATCAGAGCACATGGGTTGGGACTTCACTCGTATCTCTTCCGAGCTCTGTAGCGGCCCAGGGAGGGGGACTTGCTAGGGGTTCTCTGTCTTATCCAGGAGCCCCCGGGCTTATCCGCTGTTCATCCCCAGGGCTCCCTCTCAAACCCGATGTACTTCCTGTGCTTATCTTGGTTTTCTTATTACAGGCCCTGCAGACTCAGTTTCTTTCTGATCTTCAAAACGGTCATCACTGTGCACCAGTTTGCTTTCTGAATCAGCCAAATTGGATCCCTGTTTTTGTGCTGCCAAGGATGAGAGTCCACAGGATCTTTTTTGAATTAAAGATTTGAATGTCACTTCCTACAAGGAAAGTGATAGGCATAATGAGCCTCCCAACAGTAGGAAAGTCACTAAAGTTTTAGAATTTTAGACTTCTGAAGAGTTCAGTTTTTGATCTCTAGACCCTGGCTTCATTCTGGGACGGTCCCGGCAGTCCCAAGGACTTGACACTGTTTATTCCCCAGTTGTACATAATCTTCTCCTACCTCTTCACTCCAGAAAATTGCCCCATATTCTTTAAGCAAAATAAGCAGCTTGCTGTTCCCTGACCTTGCCCATAGCCTGTTTCAAACCTCTATGCCTGTATTTGCTTTAAATGTCTTTGTTTGAAACCCAGCTTCTTTTTTTGGAAGCAGCTTCCCATTCTTTCCTCCCATTTTCCCATCCCCATGGAAGAATCCATAAGCACCTGTCATGAGTAAGCCTAAGGCACGTGCTTACCTCCACCTGAGGACAATTACATTACTCAGAACTGGGACTTTAATTAACAGGACCTAATGTGATGTCTGGTACACAGTAAGTGCCTACTTTTTTATTATTATTATTATGCTATGTTAGTCACCATACAGTACATCCTTAATTTTTGATGTAATGTTCCATGATTCATTGTTTGCGTATAACACCCAGTGCTCCGTGCAATATGTGCCTACTTTTAAAGAGTAAATGGATCGTGTCTTTGTGTAACTTTCAAGTTTTCTTATGACTGCAAAACGACTTAGTTTTATCAGAACAGCACTGGACTTGGGCACTCAGGGTTGAGTGCCAGATCTGTCATCTACTGGCTGAGTGGCTGTGATGATTTTCTTAAATTTTCTGAGCCTTTAGTATGCTCACTTGTGATATGGAGAACATAACATAACATAATCATAATTTATTATTTATTTATTTATTTTTATGGTGGAAAGTCCTTTTCCCCAATAAAAGCATATCCAGAGCAAATAGGGAGCAAATTTGAGAAGTCACTCCTAGAAATGTTATCTATTTGTATAATTTCTAAGACCAGCCCCCACCTGCAGTTGAAATTTCAGAGAAGAAACCACAGAGTGGTACGTGTTATTCCCAGAGCATGGACAGCACTTGGTAAAACAACCTCCCAGCTTGGTGTTCATCACCGTAATGCTGGATGCGCACTGTGCAAAATCAGAATCCGGATTTGTCTGTGTGTCAAGTGAGGGCAGAGAAAGGTACATGAGATGCCATTTCATCTGTAATGGGAGGAAAGGTCTTTAGATTCACAGGACGCTTGCATCACCATCCATTTTTGATCTTCAAATTATTTGAGTTGATTCAAGCTTTACCCACTGGATTGTTGCACTTGCCTGGTTCCTTGTTCAGATTCTCAGGGTCCTGTAGAAGAGAATGGCTGTGTTCCCTATGCAACATGCTTGACCACACATGTCCTGGGCTTTGGGTCACAAGACTGGTTGTCCAGGCCGTCCTTCTCCAAACCCCACTTCCTCATGGGAAGGGATGTATAAAGGGATCCACCAGATTTCCAATTACACTTTCCTCCCACCTGTGGCTCCCTGCAACATTCTGAAAGAGTTACACACACACTCACACACTCACACACACACCTCACACACATTCTTCATGTTTCTCCCATTGGTCCATGTAGTGTCAGGTAATAATTAGGAAGGACCCAGGAGATGGTAACCAAAAAGCCTTTATCCTCTCCTTCCATTCTTCTCTGATACAAACACCTGCAGACCCGTCCCTCCCACCTTTACCAGAATGCTCAAGTAGGAATCTTACCACAGTACAAAAGACACGAATGGCAAATACAAAAGCACAAGTTAAGTACTCCGGAGGCAATTTGTGCTCTATGTTGATTAACAGTGAGAAATACAATTGACATAGGAAGACAGAAAGTTCGGGTCCACATTTCTAGTTCTTTCTTTCCCAAGCAGACCTACATGAAAAGACAAGTCATAATCAGAACCCTGCTTAATGTGAATGCAATCAGAGCAAAAGGCATGGATTGGATTTGAGAGTGTAGTGATATCTTAAGATAGTCTGACATCTCCATCTTCCATTTGGAATTCTTTTGCCAAATTTGAATGAAAAAAATTTCTCATTTTCCCTTTCTTAAAGATCCATGATTTCATAAACCTCATTGGGTAAGATCAAGGTCTTAGGAAGGGAGGCTTTGGGGAAAACAATTTAAAAATTTCACTGCATACATTTAAATGACAGAGTGAATAAGTATTCTAGAAGATTCTCACTTGCTTTAGCAAGCCAGATTCATGACGATGAAACCTTGCTCCAATAAATACCTTCTTCTGGAGGACTCTCCTCCTTGTTCAGAAAATACTGCTGCAACACTGCAATGCACAAGGCCAAGTATTTCACCAGCTTTCTGTTTTGCAGAGTATACCTCTCTCAACTTTTTAAATCAGCTTCTTCTGCCATGATACTTATTGGCTTTTGCACTTGAATTGTGTTTCCGCATGCATTGTTTTCATAAGGTTCGGGATGGTGTCTGGTCATGTCACAAGTTGCAAACGTGTCGTGGGACCCTGGCTCTCTGTTGAATGAGTTTTAGACAAGGTAGTCTGGAGAGACTTCCCTGTGGAGTACAGCTTGAGCCGTGAAACAAGGGAGAGCGCCTTGTAAAATTAGGGGGAAAGGAAATCCAGGCTGAGAGGACAGACATTGTTTAAGCAGCAAGAAGGCCAAGGGGGAGGGGACTGAATGAGGGAGAGAGGTGTGGGGGCTAAATCATGAAGAGTCTCAGCAGCCATGTGAGGGATTTGGCAGGTTTGTCCTCTACTCGACTGGCATCCGTGACAGATTCCAGTGCACTGGATAAGTGGCATGACCTTGAACAGGGCTTGGTTCTCTTTTTCTATGTTTCCACATTGATCGTTTCGAATTTCCAAAAACGTTTTTCCGTAGATACCTTAATGTCTTCATTGAGGCTAGCCCCAGTCCTGCTGGCCTGGGGTCATGGTCTTCGGGAGGTGACTTTGCGTATCTTGTTTTAACTGGATTAACTTCCCTGTTTAACTCTTGGGAGGACGCGCTTTCTGCCTCATTTCCTAGTTCTTGGGGAGCATATCATTATTACCTTCCTACCCATGTACCAAGCACATAATCATGCACACAGGTGCTTTAGGGATCCAGGCCAACGACAACAGCAACAATAGCAACAGAAGATTTAAAAAGAATGCTGTTCGGAGTCCAGGTGTGTTGGGAGTGCTAAAAGCAGAAGTCAGACTGAAAACACTCAGCATTCTCAGAGAGGGAGAGTTGGAAATAAACACTTACGTCATCCCTCCCTCCCCTGCATTGATGCGGTCCAGACGGATGATGGCCCAGCATTTTGGATTTGTCTGGTTTCCTCATTAATTCTTCTCTCATTTCTGCTTTTATTATCTACAATGACAACTGCACACTATCCCTAGGCGGCCTCTAAAGCCATCTAACTGTCATTAGAGCAATAAAAACTCTCATCTTTCTGCACAGTAAACAAATTAAACTGCTCCTTGGTGTCTAAACCTCTTGATTAAAGCATCATTGTCTTATGATTACTACTGTCTCTTGAAAACCTACTGTGTGCTAAGGATAGGTTACTTGCTTTACGTACTATTTCACTTAATCTTTGCAATGACCCTTTCAAGCTAAGAATCACTGGTTCTTTATACAGAACTGAAGACACACAGAGTCTTGCCCCTAATCAAAGTCAAAGTCAGTGGGTAGCCAACCCACAGACCAGTGAACTTCTATGCCAGATCTTCATACCCACACACCCGATGCTCCCTCCGTTTTCCTGCTTCTCTGCTACTTTAGACTGTTCTTGGCATTTTCCCTCTCAATGGTTTTCCCTCCTCACTGATGTGTATACACACTCACATTTGCTTTCTCTCCTCAGAGCTTGTCTTCAAATTCTTGACAGGATCCAACATCTCCCTCCTTTTTCTCACTCTGATCTTTAGAGTCATAGACTTCCATTGCTGGTGGGGATCTTGGAGATTATTTTCTCTGCAGGTTTCCAATCTTGAGTCCCCAGGTGGCAGATTTCAAGTGAGTTACAATATTCAAAAAGCTCTGCTTAAATCACAGTACTGTTGTTTGGTTTGTACTGCTGAAATACAAAGTTGGACAACTATTATTTGATAAATACAATTTGTCTAATAAAAAGCTTCACAAGATTGGGTTCATATTAGGGTAAGTGGGGAAGAAAGAATTCATTAAAAAAAGATTATTGGTAAAAAAAAAAATAATCTCAGAAATATCACCAATTTGTTGTCATGTTCTCTTTTATAGATGACTCAACAGATGTCCTTTGGAGGAAATGTGGATACCAGCTAAGCTTCACTGGTTTGGAAGAGATTTTAAAGCTTATGTTGCCCAACTACGGTACATTTTTAGCAAGTGGTAGGCCGACCATTGATGGGGTATTGTTGCTACTCCAAGCAACCTCTTCCAATTTAATAGCACTGACTGCTAAAAGTTTGTGATTTGCTGTAGTTTTTGCCCTTCAGTTTAAGTTCTCTGGAGCGTCACACAATGGTCTCATCACTCTTCTAAGTGATGTCCTTCATGCATGGAGAGATAACAGTTGTAGACTCAGTGCCGCATATGCTAGTGCCAGCAAAGTGATTATGGACCCTTCCAGCTCCCCATTCAGACCATGAGCGCTAAGTCAATTGTTTCCCTCAACAACACCCATAAGGCCTTGACTCTTTGTTTTCTGCTTCAACCTCATGCCCTAAAATTATAGATATACATAACTATCTGAACTTTTGCTTATTGCTCAGTACCCTTTCCTTCTAGAGTATTCTTTTTCTTAATTTTCCCCCCAGATTTGCCTTTTTTGGAAATCTTTCCATCCCCTCCACCAAAGAAAAACTAGATAAGGCCCTCTAATACCTGCTTGGGTTCATTCTTGAATGTTTCCTTGTCTGTAACATTCAGTTGTAATTAACCATTTATTTTTCTCTCTCCTCACCAAGATTTTGGGATCCAAGGATGATACCCTAGTCTCTTAGCCTTAAAGCCTAGCACTTGACTGAAACTTAGAATACATGTTCTGTGAAATGAGTGAATGAATGAATGAATGAATGAATGAATCCATGGTATGGCCCCTTCCTGTGTCTTGTCCAAGTGCATTCACCAACCCCTCAGCTTACATTGTTACATTGTCTCTTCATCGTGGCAATAAGTAGGTGGGGGATTGAGAAAGAAAGTAGATGGGGTGAGGGGGGAAGTAAGAGGGACGAGTAACCAGGAAAGAGATAAATACATGAAAATCAAAACTATTTTATAGATGAGAAACTGAGGCTCAGAGTACCTAACTCACACAGTGGAGACTGGAATCTCCCTTCATGGCTTCTGGCTCTGCGCTTTTCCTTTATATTGTGAATACTGCAGCAAGTATATTTTTAACACACAGAGGAAAACACACTGGCTCATTTCCAAAGACAATAGCCTCGTTGCCAGGGTCAAGGGGTCATTGCTTGAAATTTTAAAAATCAGTTCTGATTTAAACCCAGCCTCTCACTTGGAGCGATGACTCAGGCTAATTTTGTGGGCGGCATGTTTTCCTTTGAGATTTCTCATCCGATCTGTTCCCTGTTCTCCTAGATTACATAAGGGTGAGATGAATTCCGTGACTGGATCCCAACTCCCTGGGGACCAAAATAATCACTGTTCTGTTTTCCATGGGAGATGAAGATATATATTAGGATTTTAACATTTTTTGAACACCTACTTTAAAAACAGGAGACATCCGCAGCAGGTGGGGCTTGCAAATGATATTTCTAATCAGATATTCATCCAAAAAGTAATTAACTTTAGGAAAGTGTCTTCCCTGTAAGGCCCCGGAGACTTGTAAAAAGACTTCCTCACTCTCGGATCTCTCTGAATACACTTTGTTTTTGCCTCCGCCTGTGTTCCAGAGTCCAAAGGGAAGATGAGAGGCAAGTCCTGCTTATAAGAACGTCATCACATTATGGTGTCTCAGGGCTGTGGGGCAAGAAGTCTCCCTTCCACTTGTCCCTCTCCACCTCAGTCCCAGCTCCCTCAAGATGGTGCTTTCTCATGTTTTGTAAATTGCTGAGGGTTCTGCCAGTTTCTTGGGTTTCATCTGGCTCACTGCCTTGGCTTCTCTGTCACTCCTTTTAGGAAATTCAAGGGAGGAAAAGCTAAGCATCTCTGTTTTGAATTCAGAGAGACATGAGTTCAAGCCCTGGATCTGCCACTTCGGAGCTGTGTCCTCGTGGCTGAGCCGTGACCTCTTTCTGAGTCTCAGGTTCTCACCTCTGCCTGGACTGTCATAGGACTATTGAGATGACTCACTGAAAAAGTCCCAAGAAAACACTCAGCTTGGTGCCTGCTTCCTAGAAGTTTTGTAACAGAGCGTTTACATTCTGCCCTATCTGCATTCTATCTCTTTTTGGTAAAAGAAAGTTTGGATAGAGTTTGGCTAGTGTGTGAGCTTCCTGGGGCTGTTGTACGTAGGTACCACAAAACGGGTGTCCTAAAACAATAGAAATTGATTGTTTCACAGTTCTAGAGGCCAGAAGTCTTAAATCAAGGTGTCAGCAGGGCTGTGCTCCCTTTGGAACGTGTAAAGGACTCTTTCCTTGCCTTTTCCTAGCTTCGGGTGGTTTGCCAGCAATCACTGGCATTCCTCGGCTTACAGCTGCATCAGCTAAAGTGCCTGCTTCGGGTGTCACGTGACGCTCTCCCTGGGCTCTCTGTCCACACGTGCTGGTCTTCCTACAAGGGCCCTCACTGTATTGGAGTGGGGGTTCACCCTCCACCTATACAACCTCATCTAAACTAAATTACATCTGCAAAGACCCTGTTTCCAGATAAGGTCACATTCCAAAGTACTAAGAGGTTAGGGCTTCAACATATATTTTTTTGGAGAGGGAGTGGGGGATGTGGACAACACAATTCAACCCATAATAAGTAAGTACTAAATTTTATGCTAATATACTCTAGTCTATTTAGTCGATATATCATATAGACTTCTGTTTAGCTTAGATTGGATTTTGCTGCCTGAGAAGTCCAATCCTGGAATAGCAGCCTTAGAGCAAAAGGAAAGATGCTGTTTATTTCACTTCTTCCCTATTTATGCCCCCTTTCCCACATCTTTCCCTTTATTCTAAGTCTCCCAACCACCATGCTCACCATCTTTAATCCATTATCCACCCAGCAGCCAGGCTTCTCTCTGTCTCCTCCTCCTCTTTCTAGAACAGTCATGTGTCTCCGTCATCTTGTTCTTTATAAGACAAAGGTCAAACTCCTCACCGTGGCATAAACTGTCCTTCAGTACCTGATCCCTACTTACTTCTGGGGTAGTTACCTGTCATGGTTTGTTCCAGACAGCCCCCAGTTTTAACACTGAAATTATTGCATCCTGAGAAACCTCTCAGTCCTAGACAAACCAAGGCAGCTACTCAGTCTACTACCTCCCTATGGTTTTAGATGCTTTCTAGCTATTACAAGTTTAATTTGGGGGCGCCTGGGTGGCTCAGTCATTAAGCATCTGCCTTCAGCTCAGGTCATGATCTCAGCGTTCTGGGATTGAGCCCTGCATCGGGCTCCCTGTTCAGCAGGAAGCTTGCTTCTCCCTCTCCCCCTCCCCCTGCTTGTGTTCCCTCTCTCGCTGCCTCTCTCTCTGTCAAATAAATAAATAAAATCTTTCAAAAAAAGTTTAATTTGGTCTTGCTAATTGCATATTGTTCTGTCATTAGCTGTTTACTTATAAAGCTCCGCTGCCAAATGACGTTTCTTAAGAATTTCATTTATTTTATATTTTATTTAAATTCAATGTAATTAACATATAGTGTATTATTAGTTTCAGAGGTAGAATTTAGTGATTCATCAGTTGCATATAACACCCACTGCCCATTCCATCAGGTGCCCTCCTTAATGCCCATCGCCCAGTTACCCCAACCCTGTACCCACCTCCCCTCCAGTAACCCTCAGTTTGTTTCTGAGAATTTTAGATCCAGATAAATCTGGGTTTGAATTTCAACTCTGATGACCTTAGTATGCATATTTCATTAAGCATCAATTTCCTCAAAAGCAAAAGGGGCACAAAATGATGTATCCTTTGGTTGTCATGAGGGTAAATTAGCTATTATGAATAAACCACCTGGCAGAGTGTCTGATACATATTGGGTGTTGCATAAATGGTAGATGTTTTTCGCTGGTAGATACGTCTATATACTCCAGAGTACCTGTGTTCAGTAAATGCTTTTGAAAGAAAGCTCAAGGCTACAGAACTCAAATCTCTTGAGCCATGATCTTTCTGTCCTGCCATTTTCTCTCTCTGACTTAAAAATAAATCCATTCTTTTAGAGGTTAGCCTTACTAAGAACTTGGCTCAAAGCCTTGTCAAGTAATGTAGAAAATGACAGATGTATTTCCTATGGACCTTTTACTACTGGAATTTTCCATGTGTCAATAATTTTCTACCCTCTGGTGATTTTGATCTGGTTGGATTCAGCAACTGATCCTTGAAGGGAAAACAGAAAACTGAAAAGACCTTGAACCCTCTCTTGTTCTCCAGTAGTTGTGAACTCAAAACATAAATTCATTTAAAATTGGTGTGACATCATTGATGAAATGAGGAGTCATTTAAAGTCTATTTCTCCATATCGGCCCCCAAAGAAACAAGCAGTGTTTTATTCAGCCTGATGGTGTTCAAGTTATGTGTATGAGAATGAGTGATGTTGTCTCCCACTCATGAGGGGAGAAGGGAAAATCCTGACTGTGGTCAAAAGGATATCACTGGCTCTTGGTTTTCTCTGAGATCCTCATGGAGGCCACTGGTTCTTTTCATCTAGTGGGTATTTGATGTCATGAAGAGATTAATAATTCACAGAGTCTGGGCAGTACTTTTCCACTGAGGGCTGTGTTCAGGGAAGAGCAGAAGTGCTGGCAAAAACCTGAGGGCTCCTGACAAGGTCGGATGCCTTATGCTTCAGCAAGTGTTCCAAATCCTCAGTAACCTCTTCCTTGCTGTGGCTGACACACAGAAAAGCAGGGATTCTTGAAGGACTTTTAGCTTTCTTGGCTGAGGTTAAGGTGAGTTCCATCAAATTGACCTGTAAGAAATGGCATGTCATCAAGAGCAACAATAAAATGTAAATAAAAATTTAATTATCAGTCCAAATACTAGTAATTCAAGAGGTGCTGTGAAATTATATGGGATTCATTGCTATAGGTGGTCAGAGAGTTAGTAATATCCAGGGGAAGATGAGGCATGATCTAGTATTACTACTATCACTAGTTCTTGGTTTAACTATTCTTATCTACCATTTTTTTTAAGTTCTAGGAACTCTTCATTGCATGTGACATGTCTTTTCATCTTTACACTAATTCTTGGAGATAGACAACTTTATGTCCATCTTTTAAATGAGTAAACAGGCTCAGAAAGTCAGCTGGGCTTTTCTGAGGCCATCAAGATGGTAAAAGGTGCTTGACCCTGGGGTAATTATTTCCAGACATTGCTTCTTACATGTGCTATATCACCTTCCAGTAATAATTAAAAATTAATGATTATGAAGAGTCTTCTTAGTATTTTGCAGGGACTTATGAGTTTTTGAGACCATTTATATCTCCCCACCCCCTTACCTGTCACAGCAGTCCTGTGCATGAACATTCTGGGGGTTACTAGCTCTATCTGGTGAATGCAGAAGTTGAACTGGAGGGATCTTATGTGATTCCCAAGGTCACTAGCGGAGTGGCTAGTGGCTGGCTTTGTGACTTGTGCTTTAGAAGATAGAGGGTCTCACACCAATGGCAGCTGCCATTTTTGGTTCCACCCCGAGTCAAAGGAAATGAGGCTGGAAACTGGTCTGAACTTAATATTCTACCTTCACTAGCTTTAAAACTCTTTTGTCAAGTCCACGTGGCTTCCTGGCAGCAAGATTTACCCTGACTAGACTTCCAACGGTCGTGATGAGAGCTGCCATCTTTTGTTCTTGTCCCTTTTCAAACTCTGGTTGTACAGCCTCCTGGCAATTCTATGATCTTCCCAATAACTTTTTAATAATCAGCCAGAGTCTGGTTCTGTCACTCTTTATAGCTGAAAATGCTGACTGTACAATATTCCACCAACACTGTGTGCAAAGAAGCTTCACAGTGTTTCTACATATTCTGTCTTCAAATAACCATAGTTCTGGCCCACTCCCCCTTTTTAAAACCATATATTGTCAAAGTATAACCCATAATTTCAACCCTTTTGCTCAGCCATTATTTCAACAATGCTTTGCTTAACTATTTCATGCAATAGTAAAGATGACTGTCGATTCCCTAGAGAGCTGGTTTTAGATTTGCCTCGCAGAGTGGAGAGGAGCATGATGAATATCAAGGAGCAGGGGGACAGGTCTAGGAGACCTTTGACTGGTTGAAGGTCCTTATACAACGCACTTAATTTTTCTCCTTGCAATCTTCTCCACCTTCTATCCTTGTCTTTCTCTTTATCTCCTATTCCCACTCTTTTGTCCTCTCTCCAAGCAGAAGACAAGGGGTATTTGAGGGATATTTAGCTCTACTGAAATCTAAACATCAGTTTGAGCCCCTTTTGTCCTGAGCGTGCTCTGTGATGTTTATCATGCTAACACATACATCACCTCATTTAATCTCCTCAAACAGTTTGGAAAGAGATTATGATGTCTCTATTACGAAAAGAAAGAGGAGGAGAGAAACTAAAGTCTGAAGCATGTTAGGACTTGCTCAGGGCAGGGCGGCTCCTAAGTATCTTTCCCATGAGGTTGCAAACATCAGTTGAAAGTCAGCACAAATCAGATAGTCAGGACTATAGACTATAGACAATGGACTAGGAAACAGACAGCTTTTTGGAGCACTTGCTCTGTTACTTACCAACTGTGTGTATCCTGGGCAAATTATTCCAACACTTTCTTAGACAACACCATGGGAGTGTGGGAATGTGAAGGTTGGACACCCAGTGGAAGATAAATAGAATTCAGGCACTTCACTTGAAATGTCTCTTTTGCCCCACATTCAGTTTGTTCCCCCATAGCATGCCTCCTGTGATATCTTTGGAAGGTATGAGATCTAGCTTTCTTTCCCAGCATGTAATGATGCCTGGGTCCCAGATGGCTTTTGCCACCAGCCAGATGGCCTCTGCATATTGGAAAGATATACCACTAGAGCTCCTACTTCTCTTTTTATGAAAGCTCAAGTTACCCATGGCTTTCCTGACCACATTTCTTCATACAGAAAGTTGGAGTACTCAACAAAATTGGATGGGGCTAGCTAGAGTATGGTATATTTAGAACGGTGAACCTCAATTTTGCCTGTAAGCAATGAAGTTGGGGGAGTCAAGGGTCACACTTCTGCCCCAGGAGAATCATTCACTAAATTATAAGACTTTTAGACAGATAAAATGAGTTTCATGGTGTTAGATACAGTTGGGGTAAATTCTTGTTCTGTTACTTACTCATTGGTGTACTTGGCCAGCTTACTTACTCACCCTATGCCTCAGTTTCTTCTTCCAAACCGAGGACAATATTTTAAGACCTAGTTGGTTGCGAAGATTACACAAGAAGATTCCTGCAAAAGCATTATCTCTGTCTGACACAGGGCAACCATTCACTAAGTATTCACTGCTAATGTGCTCATTGCCTGGTTGGTATTTGTTCTGTCATTGCTGAAGGTGACATAATATATGGGTGAAGTGCGATGATGGCTTTTATTATAAACTTGGCAAATCCACTCACCTGAATCAGCTTCTTTATTAAGGGACCTGATTGGTAGGGATAAGAATTTTATATGTTATCTTCACACAAAAAATATTAAGTCTACCATTGGGTTTTCCAAGTAATAAATATTGAGAAGTAGACAGCTTTTCTCCCCTTACTTTTCAAGTAGAATTTTTATGTGTTGTCAACATAGCAAGAGTGAGAAGAAGGTAGAGGAAAAGGTAAGATGTTTGAGAGCCATTCTGCTGTGTATCAAGAGATGAATTTTACTATTCATTCGAAAACACATCTGCTTCTTGTGTGGAAGTTGGGTCTCCCTGGCTAGACTACAAGTTCTATTCAGGTACCAATTATGATTGAACTCTCTTTGTGTTTCTTATGTGTACATGGGCACCATGTAAATTATCCCTCTACTCGAGCTATACTTTTCAGTTCTTTCCAGTTCATGCCTCTGTACCTTTGTTTTCTCTGCTGGGAACCAGTTGCCACACTTGTCTGGCTGTTTAGCTCATTTATCAAGACTCAGTTGAAATGTCACCTCCTCTGGAAGAGGGCTGCTTATGCCCAAGGATGGCTAGTTAAGTCTGTCTTCTTGGTATTTCCTGGACAGGAAGCGGAACTGCTCACCGTCACATCAGCCAGAGAGCAAGCGCTCAGATCATTCTGACACAGCCAGACAAACAACATCATCAATATTCAGACAAGATGGATATTTTTAAGGTACGCACTTGGTCAAATCATCTTGATCCTAAAGATGTTCAACTCTTGGTGTCTTAGGCTACCTGTTACAAGAAAAAGAAACGTGTGTCGTTTTCGAGGCAGCGGAACAAGGATTTGGCTCTTGGTTCTCACTACTTATAAGCTGTGTGAAAATTGAATCTCAATTTTGTTATTTTTTTAAAAAATGAATATAATGAAAGCTACCTTGAAGATCTGATACATGATTGACTAAGATAATGCAGGTCAAGTATCAAGCATGTCTCTGGAATCCAGAAGGCATTCAATGAACAGTAGTTATCATAAGATTGTCTGTCCTTGTAGAACATTCTCTGGTCCCTTTCTGAGAAACTGCAGTTTAGTTCCCATTATTCACACATAAAACCTCTTTTTACAAGATGATCCTAAGCGTAGCTTATTAAAGAAACAGTCCATCTGCACATGCTACTCTGTCTTTCTGGAAATAATAACGCTTGCCAACCACATTTCTGGAAAATGTTATGGTTGGTAAAGATTATTACTAGTGTAATCAAGATACAACAAAAAAAGATAAGTTTAAGGGATAAACAATAAAGGTGGCATTGCATGTATTTTATTTTATTTTTTAAAGATTTTATTTATTTATTTGACAGAGATAGAGACAGCCAGCGAGAGAGGGAACACAAGCAGGGGGAGTGGGAGAGGAAGAAGCAGGCTCATAGCGGAGGAGCCTGATGTGGGGCTCGATCCCATAACGCCGGGATCACGCCCTGAGCGGAAGGCAGACGCTTAACCGCTGTGCCACCCAGGCGTCCCTGCATGTATTTTAAAAGCAAATAAATGTTAGGAGGACATCTAACTCCAAAACACAGTAAACACAATTGGTCTGGCAAGACAAACTGAGGGCTTCAGAGGGGAGGGGGGTGGGGGAATGGGCTAGGCCGGTGGTGGGTAGTAAGGAGGGCACGTATTGCATGGAGCACTGGGTGTTATACACAAATAATGAATCATGGAACGTTACATCAAAAACTAAGGATGTACTGTATGGGGACTAACAGAACATAATAAAAAATTATAATAATAAAAAAAGGTTAAAATCTTGCTGTTCCTCCTACAAACACTGCTTTATGGCAATCAAATCGGTGAGGAAACAGATGTAGCGAGGCTGACTGTAAGGTCCATTATGTGTTTCATTTTCTCCACGGTATCTATTAAGAGCGGATTGGCTGAACGATTTGCATGACTCCTTACTGTTATTTTTGTTATGAATTCTCCAAGGAATCAGTGTTGGGTTTGGTTGTTATTTTGTTAGTACCATGACAGGGACAGTCATAGTTCAGGAAGGTACATGTTTGGTACAAGGGCAGAATAAAAAAGTAGCATGCTCTTTTCTTTGTTTTATTTGGACTAATGTTAGACTTTTTAAAAAGTTACAGAAATAGTACAAAAGTTCCCTTATATGCTTGACCATACTTTCCCAAATGTTAACAATGTTAACATCTTATATAACTAAAGTGAGATTATCAAAACCATGAAATTCACATTGTGCGATATTGTGAACTGAAGTACAAACTTTTTTCAAAATTCACCAATTTTTCAAGTGTTCTTTTTCTCCTTTAAGATCCAATTCAAGATCCCACGTTGCATTTCTCTCCTCGCTGTCTCCCCTCTATAACAGTTCCTCAGTCTTTTCTCGCCGCTCATGATTCTGGCACTTCTGAAGAGCACGGATTGATTATCTTGTAGTTTATCTCACAATTTGGATTTGTGCCAAGAATGGATTTGTTTCCTTATCGATGTTTATACGTCAGTGTCTTATACCTAGTCATGCTTACCTCGATCTTTGGTTAAGTTAACATCTGTCAAGTTTCTCCATTGTAAAATTATTTTTTCCTTTGTTGTTGACAAATATTTGGGTGAGATGTTCTGAGATTGTGGAAATCGTGATTCTCTTCAAACTCTCACCAAAAAAAAGCATCTGCAATGCTTTTTTACTGTGGTGTTTGCCTACTGGTGATCCTAGACTTCCTTCTAATCTACTGCATTTATTGATTGGAATTCTACTGTGTGGAAGAGCTATCTCTTATTGATTGATTGATTTCATTATATCAATAGAGCTCATGGGTTTTTAATGCAATTCTATGGGTTGAAATTCAATACCACCATTACTATCTTGTAAACAAAAGCACTCTCTTCACAGTTGCCCTGGTGGTATTGGAAAGAGCACAGGAAAGGCTGATTGGAGGTCTGGGCTAAGCTGAGCCTTCTCTTTCATTATGCATTGAAATATCTATATCAGCATATTTGGGTTGGCTTGTGGATACTGAAATAGAGCACAGAGCATAAGAATATGAGAGACAAAGAGGCAGAGAAAGACAGAGAGAGACAGAGAGAATGAGGTGAGAGCAAGTGAGCACCAAAGGGCCACATGGAACCTGGAAGGGGGGAAAACAGGGTGGCTCCATCTAGAACTCCTTACTGAGTTGAGACATGCATCAGATACTCTATATGCTATCCTGGAGTAGGGAGGACCTGGAATTACTGAAAAACAGTGCTTAGACCTTCAGCAAAAAATATATAACATACAATAATGACCAATATTTGGGGGTTCCTTTGGAATCAGTTTATCTCTGGCCAAATAGACCAGAGATTTTGTCCTTTCAGAATAGATGGGACAGAGGTCTGGCCAGTGACATTGAATGACTCTCTTGTAAGCCTATAGAGGATGGAGGGGTTCAAGAAAACAGGAGACACGAAATTATTTGGAAAGACTCAGATATGATGTGGAGCAATGAAAGGGGGGAAATACTCAATGCAAAATGCCGTATTGGAGACCAGATATTCAACCTCTAGTCCTGACTTTGTATCACGGGGCTTAGTTTCCTCATTTGCAAATGACACTATTACATTTGATGGTCTCTGAAATTCCTCCCTTCATCTCTCTGGCACGGCGCTATTCTTTCTAATGTGTTGGTTTAATGCTGCTAAAGTGGGTGGGTCGTATTCATTCATGAGGAATTCCTAAGGAGTTTAAAGCATTTTAGCCCCAGAGTCTATGAGCTGAGATGTGCTCCAAAGAAGACCAAGGCGAGCTGCAGGATTTGCCATGCTCAGAAAGGCTCTGGGAATTCCTGAAGACAAATGCATGAAGCCGCTCTGTACTTGACGTTTCCGTGAAATCGTTCACATTCAGTTGCTGTTGGGCACATATGCTACAGAGCTTGGTTTCAAGCTAGCATATGGCAGCTTTGGAATAAAGTTCAGATTCTTGTTAATATCCTTGGCTCATTTGTCTTCCCAGTTCTAGTAAATGACAGAAGAGAGAGTAGAATGCAATTCTAGTGCGGGGCGTTACATCAGTGAAGTTTGCTCTTCACCTGCGGGGAGGGGGGTGTTGATGTTCAGCGTTCAGAAACTTCATCAGGTTCTTTCCTTTTCTTTGTTTATATCTATCTGTCTCTGTCTCCTTTCTTTCTTTGTGTCTTTCTTGTATCCTTCTTTCCTCTGTCCCTCTGTTGCTCCCTCCTTCCCTTATTCCTTCCTTTCTTTTTTGCTAATGAGTTCCTTGCGGGTAATCTGTGACCACTAGATGAAGAGAGAATTTTCTGAGACAAATTTCTTTTACTGGCAAGTCTTGAAAAGAAGGGAGGCCACAGGTAATGTGACTCTTTCTCTAGCCAGGCCAGAGCTTATTCTCCACTGAGGGACAGCCGCTCCTGGCTCACACCATCCAGGAAAAGAAGAGAACAAATTCATTCCCCTCAGCAAAGCCCAAGTCCTCTGAGCTTTCCATTTGTGAATTCCTCTGCCTAGAAATTAAATCGGAACTGACCTAACAGTCCTTTAGGCTCAGTGACTTTCCAGAATGCTCTCAAAGGTGAGCAAGATTATTGGGGGTGTCTCAAGGCCACTGAGGCCGATGGATGGGTCCCTGAGTTCCCACCCCACATTAGCCAATATGGCAGGTTAGTTAAGGGCATGGATGGCAGAGCCAAGTTTGCAGGGTGTGATTCTGGTTAGTAGCTAGAAGATCTAGGGCAAGCTATTTAACCACTCTGTGCCCCAGTTACTCATCTATAAAATGGGAATAAAATAATAATAATAATGCTTACCTCGTGGGATTGTGTGGGAATTAAATGAGCTAATATACTTAAAGCACTTGCAACAGCGGAGGTCGTATGTCAAGTGCTATGGAAATCTCTTCTGTTGTTATTACTAGGTCTACATCATCATCGCCACTGAAATTCGACACACATCAGCTGATGAGAAGGTTTAACTGTTAAGAAAATACTTTGCACACCCGTACGCATACTCCGGTTTTTTGCTAATTTTATCCAGTGCTAAGAAGCCCTATAATGCAGTCAGCTAAACTCTGCTTGAACACGCCTGGTGATAGAGCGATTTCATCAACTCGTATGGCCGCCCGCTTTGTTGGTAATAAGCTCTTGCTAATGAGCTAAAATCTATCTCCTTGTAGCTTCAACCAGTGAGCCCTTTTCCTCCCCTCTGGAATCATGCGGAATTAATCTCTTTTACTTCCCTATGACAGCTAGTCTTTCACTTGGCCCAAGAATGAGCTCAACATCATTGATGGGATCCAGTGTCCTTGCTTACATACTTCCAATGGGAATGAGCTCACTACCTCCTGAGGCAGCTTGTCTGGCTGTCGGGGTAGGGGCCAAGGGCAGGCTGCCCAAAATGGGCCACTTTGGCATATTGGTTATTTTAAATAAAAGTTACTAAAGAGAGACAGTCTATGCAAGAAGGACACTCAGGCTCTCTGTCCCTCTGAAAGCAGGAAATAAATCTCCCATGTGAAAGGGGCCCTCCCCGTGCTGGAAGGTATAGAGAATTCTCATCACCAGAGGTGGGAAGTTTAGAGCCTAGAAGGCAGTACAAACAACTCTTGTTACTTTTTACTAATTTACTCCCCAAGCCCAAATTCTGTTTAGAATTCCTTACTAATTGAACCTCCCAAAGTTAAGTTTTCTTTGTCCTGTCAATTCCTCAGAGATTCATTGTGTCTTTGTCTAAAAAGTATAAAAACTGCCTGCCTTGGTCATTTCTTTAGGTCTCAATTTCATTATTGGGCCTCCATGCACATGTAATTAAACCTTGTTTTTTTTTCTCCTGTAAATCTATCTCATGTCAATTTAATTCGTAGCCTAGTAGAAGAACCTTGGACAGAGGAAAATTTCCTCCTCTCCTTCATTGGTCACCTCTGATGATTAGAAATTCTTCCTGCAGCCAGACTAACTGGCCTGTCCTTGTACTTGCACCCACTGGCTCCCCTAGAGTTGCTTAAAATTCTAGCTCCCCTTCTTTAAATGGGCTTTATGATTAAAAAAAAAAAGAGAGAGAGAGAGAGAGAGGCATTCTTGTCTTCTCCAAGTCAACAGAGTATACGCTTTCAACTGCTCCTTATGTGAAGAATTTCTCCAGGACTCATCATTGGATCCGTCCAAATAAAGCCAAAATCATGTCGTGACAATTTCTCTGGCTCATTCCCAGCCCTGCATTCCCGGGGCCCCCAGAGTTTTGTGTCACACGAGCTCTCCAGCTGGTCCTTCATCCTTCATCTGGTCTGGTTCTCTCTTGTCAGTGTCCACTGTTGAAAACCAATGAGGGCCGCCCCTCCCTCTGCAACAGTTGAATACAGAACACTGGTGTCTTGGCAAAAACTGCTGCTTCTTCAGAAACTGCCAGCATTGTGGGGGGCTATGAAGCATTTGTTCCTGCCTCAGGGCATCCAAGCACTTTGGGCCCCTTGTGGAGGCCCCACTCAGCCACATCTCCCCCCCGCCCCAGGCACCAAAGCAGTGATGCTGTGTCTCCAGGTTAAACGGTGGTGACCTCCCTCTTTTCATGGCTGACAGACATCCATGGGGCTGGGGGACCAGGAACTGCAAAGGACACTCCTTCCTGCCCCTGCTCCCCCTAAATGTATGTGCAAACCTATTTTCCTTGTTTTGCTCATAGGGTTGCTTCTTGCTGCCCCGCCCATCTGCTCATATATATCTGACCCAGTCAGAGGTCCAAGTGGGACTCCTAACACACAGGGCAAGCTGTTCTGGTCTGCCACCATCACATTTCCTCACCTTTGCTTGAACGAATTGATTCACATTAATCAAATAATACAAATACAGATATTGGGTCCAACCGTGGTAGGGGAAAGAAGTGTTCCAGGAGAGAGCTTGAATGGGGACGGGCAGGGGGTTCCATGAGAGGGTGGGAATTGACCTGAAGAGGGTTCATACCAGCAGACGTGATAAGCCGCAGACTCTGTGTTTGGGATTCTAGTGTGCATGTGTACATATATGCTCGGTATACTCGCCGGGGATATATGGGAAAATATAATTTGATTGCTTTGGGGAATAATTAAAATAATTAAGCTTAAATTAGAGCCATTGACTTGGAAGGCTATTTTCTAACAGTGATTTACTCTAATACAAACAAAAAAATCAATACTATTTACATAGTGCAATCCCATTCAAATAGCTATACTTAGTTAGCATTCACATCTTACCATGGCTGACAGTAATTGTTTATTTGTCCATAATAGTCAAGTTGCAACCATACAATCTAAAAACAAAATGAAAGCCTTTGTTTTATCATTTATGATTTCTCAGTTGCATTCATTTTTCTACAATTGGATTAGGTGGAGGTTCCAGACCACAGCCCTTTTAAAACAAGTTCTGAAATTGTATATGATTTAAGATTTTGTCCCTAAACACAATGATATTTTATCTGTGAGATCTCTCTTCAAATCCATTCATTCATTCATCTACTCATAGAGAAAAATATATGAAACGTAATATGTGCAAGGCAATAATGTTAGCTGCAATAGGGAATATCAGGAATGAATATGATATCACCTTTGCCCTCAAAGAAGAGCTGGAAAACTAGGGGAGAAGCTCCCTTACACTTTAATCTCAGGTAGAATATAATTTGTATTAGGATGATGGCACAAACCAGGTACAATGGGAGTAAATAGAAGGGGGTCACAGTCTTTTAACTGGTGTATGGGGGACTTCAATATATTTTCTACAGGAGAAAAATCTCAGAAGAGTCTTCAAAGAATAAAGTAAGAGAGAAGCCAAGACCTGGAAGACTGGGAGCCCAGCACACACTGAGAACATAGCAGATATGTTGGTGCTGATGAAGAATGTAGTACGTGGAGAGAGTTGGGCTGACCATGCAGTTTTGCAAGACTGCAAAAGGCATTGGGAGATCAGCTTTCAGGATTTTGTTCCCTGCCTTACCCAGTGAGGGGACTCTCAGGAGTTTGGAGCACAGGAGTGACATGATCAGAGCTCGGCTTCTGCGTTCTCCCTTTGCATCTCCGTTTTTGTGGTATTCATCCTAGTCAAATCCATCCAGAACCACGTGATGTCATAGGTCTTCTAGACCTGTCATTTTGTGATGAGCAAACTAAGGCACAGAGAGACCAAGTGGTTCAACTAATGCTTTGCCTTAAAGATCGGTGCTTTGGAGGGAGTCCCGCCTTCTCTTCAGCAGCATCTAAGTCTCTGTTTTGGTTAAGTTGGGAAGAGGAAGGAAGAAAAACAAACATGTGCAGAGCTTTTGTCACGTGAAGAACATTCCACGGAGAATGTGCGTATATTCTGACTTGATCCTCACTTAACCTTAATGTGAATGGGCTTCCCTTGGTTGTGAGGCCCAAGGGCTCTCAGGCTTGTGTTGGAGGGGAAGAAGAGGAGATGTCAGAACAGGAGGGAGGGTGTTATACGCAACTAATGAATCATTGAACACTACATCAAAAACTAATGATGAACTATATGTTGGCTAACTGAACATAAAATAATAAAGGTTGAATATAGAATAAAAGAAGAACAGGAGGGAGGAAAAAGTGATTAAAGTTCTTTGTGAGGTGGACTTTGTGATAAGACCTTTGCACATATTTTCTCTGCAATGTTCACAGTTTAGGAAACTGATGTAATGCTTACCATTTTTATAGATGAAGGAATTGAGGCTGAGGATAGTTACACAATTTACAATGTACATAATTTTTGAACACTTACTATTCTAAGGACTTTTTGGATCCAAACCACTCCGTCTTCACAACAGCTTTATGGGTACATCATGGATAAAGAAATGGGCAGAAGAATCCAGGAAACTTGACCAATGTGAAATAACTGGTAAATCGGTAGCTGGGAGTTAAGCCCATGTAATATGGTTCCGTAGTAAACTTGCGTCATCATGACACCAATTTATCAGATGGCACAATTGCTACATGATGGAACATCCCAAATCTGAAGCTTCCTCATCTTCTTCTATTCCATGAGGTTCAAAACATTTTCAAGCAATTCAATTCAATTCAATTCAACTCAATTCAATTCAAAACTTTTATTAGCTTCCTGGTGTATTAGCTTCCAGACTTTATGGTAGGTGTTGGACATTCACCAACACACATGTGCACGTGCACAAGCTTGTGTGCACACACACACACACACACTCATGTACCCTGCCTAATGTGAGGCTGTCAGTAAGCTGGTGGGAAACGGATCCTTTGGGGTTTATAGTGTCATTATAAATCTTATTATTTTGCCACTATCTCAGAAGCAAATTTAAAAACATACATTTAAATATCCCTTTATGTATTTAACATATCTATTTAGTAACATCTGCAATAATTAATACCGAATGTATTATCTATTTTTACATTTAAAAAAACACCCCAAAACCTATTGGTTTAAACATTAAAACAAAGCACTGTTTTCTGCTCACAAATCGGGCGGATCTGCAATTTTGTCTGGGTCCATACTGGTGGACCTTCTGGTCTGACTTGAGGCCACTCAAAAGATAACAGTCCTCTGGACACTAGATTCATGTCGGGTGGTCTAAGGCCTCAAATATCTAGCCATTAGTGTTGACTTTAGTTAGACCAGCAGACAGGAGGAAGAGTGAGATGTAGAGATAAGGACAAGATGGAACCCACCAACCATCTCTACTTCTGACCACAAAGAGTTTCAAAAGTAATAGTCTTTCAAATTTCACATAAGCTCCTCCTTTGGTCAATTCTAACATAGTACTTCACAGAGAAGGTGATTTGAGGAAACAGTTTCTAGCTTAATTGATGGAGCAAAGTGAAGCACAGTGACCCCTTGTCAACTTGGCATCCGTACGATCCCTTTTTAAAGAGAAAAAACCATTAAATTGGATTAAAAACTAAATAAACAAAAACAAATAAAAAATAAAAAATCATATTGAATTTTAAAGTTAATACCAAAATCACATTTCGATTTTACGTAATGTAGCTCTCCTTTGTACAACTAAAACTATGTTAAGTCTATCTCCCTAAATCAGATGCACAAAGTCTCTTATACCACATTATCCTCCTTTTGGTGGTGCTCATTTTTCTCCTCGCTGAATCACACTGTCCCCTTGGTATCTGAAAACTTAAATACTGAGATATAAAGTTAACTACGATTAAAATATTTTGTATCATATAGTAGGATAATAGGATGGGAAAAAGAAAAAAGAACAAAAAATTACTTATCAAATAAATATATTTGTGTCAAAGCAAAAAAGAAACTGCATAGTCCTCAGATCTACAAATGGTCACAGAGTTCATAGCCGGCACTCATAACTTCTTCCACTGCCTCATCTCATATGCCTTTGCTCTCAGTAAGCACCTCAAGTGATCATGGTCCCTTGCCGTCTTTTTTGAACCTTTATTCCCAAGAGTCTATACTATTCGCTTTTCTGTCTATATTGGGTTGTTGGAGTTTTTTTTAAATTAACTTTTATCACAAAGGTGATTAGATCACAAGGCGCGAGGGCAAAGCTCTCATGACTGGGATTCGTGTCCATATAAAAGAGACCCCAGAGACATCCCTTGTCCATTCCACCAGGTGAGGCTGCAGCAAAAAGATGGCAGTCTAGGAAGCAGGTTCTGATCCAACCTGAAACTGCTGGTGCCTTGATCTTGGACTTCTCAGACTCCAGGTCTTTGAGAAATAAACAGATATTGTTTATAAGCTACCCAGTTTATGGTGTTCTTGTTATAGAAGCCTGAATGGACTCAGGCACTGCCTCGCCATTGCATATTGGGTGACCGGGGAACAGGTAACTTGCCTTTTTAGTTTATGGATCTCTGGTTCAAGAGGATCTTCACACAAGGGCTGTCCCCAGGTAACCTTGTCCACACCTGGACTTGAGACAGAGCATGAGATCATGGATCCCACTGAAGCAGATCATATGACGGATGAGATCTGGGGAGTCTTGAGGGAGGATAAAGTATAGTTTGTATGTCAGGGGGTGTGAATTACTGGGACAAAAGGGCAAATTACGCTCTTCTTCATACTTCTCTGAGCATCAAGAGACCGAGCTTTATAGATTGTAGCATCAGGGCTCCCTTGTTTTCTGGCTTTCCTTAAGTTTGGCCAGTGGGAAGTACCAGGAGGAGACCAGAGATTAGAAGAATAGGGCTAAGGCTTTACTCTTTCTGCTTCTTCCTTGCTTCAGAGTGGTTTGGGAAAAGGCTGTGTCCTTTCATAGATATAGCTCTACGGGTGGGTTTTCTGTGACATACCCCCTTTCTTTTCCCTTTAGGACTAGGGGCTGGTAAAGACATCCAGCCCACATTCATCTTTGGGTTCCTCAGCATTCCTTCTGGGATTCCTTAACCCAATTGACACTTCTGTAAATAGTTATATCCCTACAAAAACTCTTCTAAAAATCCCAGCTCAGGGTTTGATTTCCTGCCAGGACCTTGACTGGTATGTCTAGTTTCAAGTGATGCTTTTTGTCACTTACCAGGTGTGTGACCAGGGATGAATCATATAATTTTTCTGAACTTAATTTTTTCCATCTATAGAATAGAGCTGCAGAAGATCATCACATTCATTGAGCATCAATCATATGCTAGGAACTTCATGTAGGTTGGTTCATTTGCCCTTTATTTAGCTTTTATGAATTTATCTTTTTATCATGTCATTCCCAAACCTATATAGACATTTGGAACATGGCGGATGGTCAGTATGTTTATCGAATGAGGTAGGCACAAAATTAGTATCATTATCTTGGCTATAAAGAAATTGGTTCTGGGGCACATAATGCCACCAGATGAAGATCACAGAGCTAATGAATGGCACTACTGGAATTGGAGGACAAGCTGCCTAATTTTATAATTTTTGCTTTTTCAGGACATGATCTTGCTTATCCATTTAGCCAACTCTTACACAGCTGTCATGAGAGTTAAAGGAAATGAAAACATGAAAACGTGTTATGAATTCTAACATCTTAAACATTCTGCATCATCATCATCTCTATAAATCTGTTTTAGAACCTCTTGCCCACTCTCCTGCTTGCCTCTGAGTACCACGCAGGCACCATATACAATACGAAGGCTGGTTGCTAGGGGAAAAGGATAGAAAAAGAAACTTACTTGGGGGTTTTCTGCTCGTTTATACTATTTTCTCAGCTGTGTCCTCTAATAACATGGCTAATTAGATAATTTTTCAAGTTTCAAAATTTCACATTAGAAGGAAACATTGATTTTAAAGAAACAATTTGGGCTTTGGATCTGGATGTGAGAGGAAAATATTCTGAGAGTATGTTTAGAAAGAGCTTGAACTTGGTTCTCAGATTCCCAAGTCACAAGTCAATGGAAGTCATGGGAGTCACAAGAAATTGTGCCTGGGACCTTGGGTAAAAATTGAGGTTCTGAACCTTGGGACACATTATTGACTGTTTCCATGATGAAATGTTGGTCTCCTGGGGAGTCTAAAGATTGGCTAGACCCAAAAGGCAATGGACTCTTTGATGAGGAAATGGTTGAAATAGCTTTATAGAAGTTATATACAGCATGGTATCCGTGCCATTTCCCCCTCTATGTTGCTTATACATCACTTAAAAAAGTTCAAAGTACAGAATGGCACAAAAATAGTGGTGAGATAGATCTATCTCTTAGAGCAATGTCCTTGGCTGTGGAACTCTCTCTCTTTGCTTCTCATAATACAACCCCAGTGGCCAGTGGTTCTATAATTTTGGAGATCTCAGATTCTATTTACTACTTTTATAGTAGTTGAAACAAAACAAACTCATAGAGAAGAGAGTGTCTAAGAAGTGAAACTGGTTTTAGCAAACACAAGCGTCCAGATCAATGTAGTTCTTCCAAGTGGTTGCCCTGAGAAACTGAGGTCTTATGTCAGCAATGACAACTTTGATGAACTGCATCGCAATCTGAAATATACAAAGTCATTAAAAAATCCTGAATATTCTCATACTCTTCTCTGTAGCTGTAAAACGAAGGATTTTAGAAACTCTTTTCTACATTCAAAATGTCATGATGTTTCAAAGATCTCAGCCCCAGTAACTCTAAATTCATTCTTTCATTTACACACCCAACAAATATTTATTCAGCTCTTAATAGTGTGTCAGGCCTTATTCCCGACCCTGTGGCTTGAAGATGGATGTCACAGTCTCGGCTGGAGGAGTTGGCAGTTTAGTGATACAAATAAGTAAACATCAATAGCAAAGGATGAAAAATGTGTGCAGAGGAGTAAGCCCAAGGTGTTCCAGAAAACAGAGAAGGGACCCTTAACATCCTGGAGGATCAGGCAGGGGTACCCAGAAGAGAAACCTCGCAGGCAGATTTTGAAGGATATTCAGGAGTAATCCAGGTCAAAAGATTGGAAAATCAAGAGCAGAAGAGGAACTAGGGTGAAAGAAGATGGTTTATTCATCATGCAGTCGTTCCTTATGGACAGATCATAAGTCAGGTGTCAGGGTGCCAAGGGAAGAGGCAAGATATATCAATCGAGGACATCACCATGAAGAGATACTTTCAGGCCAACCTTCCCTAGATTTGGTCTCTTTAGAGAAGAATCAGAGTCTACAAAGGGGTGATAGCCAGAATTGATTTTCTACTTGACTGTAGTACCACCTTGGGAAAGGCCTGTTACCATCCCAGCCTTTAATTGTTAACGGTTTATGATGGGAATTCATTCAAGGCAACTTTGTGTTAATTCTCTGAGCTTCTTGAAATCTATTTGTGTTTTCCATCCCCACCTTCCTTTGGAGCAATGAGTTTGGTTCCTTATTGACCCCTGCATCGTATCTGGTCCTCCATACTCATCCTGATGTTGAGAACTATTACTATTAAAAGTAATTCTCCAGCCTTACCATCTGATAATTCTCTAAGGTGCTAGCTGGTTCAGGTGGAATGTCAGGTTGCTTTATCTCTCTGGTATTGAATGGTTCAAATGGCTGATTTTCCTATCACCCAGATACTCTTGTTCTGGATTTCAGCTCTTTCCCCTTTTTTGTCCAGTACCCCCAACATGCCCCATAAGTCAGGTCATATGGCCCATGGCCCCAAGACTAGATTCTGGACTTCAGCAGTCCCTGCTAATGGTTTGTTTGTGCTTCCATATTAGCAACCAGTAGAGAAAAGGTAATTTGAATTTGGGGTCAAGGGGCCAGTATCAGATGGGGCTGCAAACTCCTCTATCAGTGTTAAGCCCCCACTCAAAGCCTCTTGGTCTATTAGGAAACTGAGAACAAAGGGCTCCTTGTATAGCCTGTATCGATTAACAAATGAATTTCTTTTCAAGAGAAGTTGAGTGGAAGAAAGTTCTTTCCTTTTAATGTCATGAATATCCTTTCCCTAAAGTAACCGCCTTCCAAACAGCCCACCAGATCTGTACAGCCCATTTCACTACCTGCTCAAATTTTTGCTGGGTTGTTCACCGTGCCTCTATCACCATCCTGTTGAACCAAGTGGTAGCTACTGCCCTGGGAGTTTTCCCCCTTGTGAAATCCAGCAGCGTTGGGGAATGTGGGTGTTCTCCTTTGGACGTGTGAGCTCCCTCAGTGTCCCAGTGACTCAATTTGTAATACATTAAGAAATTTCTGCACTTTTGTCCAACATCTTCCTGTCACTGCAACGGGGTTACCAATCTTGCTGACGATTGCCAGGCGGCTCCTGCTTCTGACCAGGGAAGCTGAGAGACCGCCATTGAAATGGTTTCCAACTTCTTTCTGTGTTAGGTGGAGGGGGCAGCTAAAGCTCCATCTATTCATGCTCTGTCTTCTGTTTCATTAGCCTGCAAACTCCCTGGTGGCAAATACGGGGATACGTTTTCATTCAAAAAAATATTTGTTGAGTATCTACTATATATGCTGAGTTTGTCCTTTTGGCCCCTCACACAGGGAATGGCTCATAAGTGATGCCCAGTAACGAAGAATCCACATTTTCAAGAAGGGAACCATAGGAAAATAACGCGAGGCAGGAAGTATACTTGGGTTTGCAACGGAATCTTAGGTCCTGTGGCATCCCTGTTTATCATTGCTCTCAGCATTAACCCTGGGTCTTTGCACCAATTCTCTTTCTCTTCTTCCTCTTTTCTCTTTCTTCTTGGCTGTTGATAAGCTTCTCTGTCCCTGGTCCACTCACTGAGCCCTGACCCTACACTGGTTTATTCTCGTTCCCATAGACTGTCTTACTTACACATGGCTTGGTCTTGGTGCATGGTGGGCTGAGCAAACACCTACCCCAGGCCCTGTCTGTGTAGCTCCTACAAGCCTGGCTTTGTGTTATTCACCCAGATGCCCTGTGCTGACCGACTTGACTCATCTCTCTCTGCCTGTCTCAGTCTGGAACTGAGATCTCCAAGTTTTAGAATCTGAATACTTGCAGCTCCCTTGCTCCTGTATCACTTGGAATTCAGGGTAATGCTATTTCTTTCTGTTGCTTCAAAACCAAAGGATGGGCACTGGGTGGGCAGGTTTCTTGACAACCCCTTAACCCTATTCCCATCCCCATGCCTGGAATCCCTTTTACAGAACTAGAATTGGACAGTACGATGATAGACCGGGACCCTTGTCTACCACTAGTAGAGGAGGCCACATTTCCCATATATGCTTATCTAAGATCCCACTTTTTCCATCTCTGCAGAGTATTAAAACTCATTACTTTGATAATTACGTCTAAAATCTCCGACTATATGGGAAGAACCAAAGTGAAGTCAGTGATGATGATTCTTCAGGCATACAAAAAGTTGGACTAACTACAGTGTTCTATTTTAAACCAGTGGTTTGGGGAAGAGCTGATACAGCTTCAGTCTGCTTATTGTTCCTCCCAAATGCATCATTCCAGTGCTGTGGCTGCTTGAACGGACGTTTGTGCATCACTGCTCTGAAGTTTATCTGTATCATACCGATAACGAGATTAAAAAATACTACAATGTAGGGAATGTTCTGAATTTGCTTCTTCAAGGGCATTTTCTTACAAGGATAATGAAAATGCTCACTGTGAATATTTAACTCACACCGCACTTAATTTCTAACCTTATTTTAACATCTCTTTTTCAGAATCATAGAAGGAATAGCTACCCTCAGTTCACAGGCTAGGTGACAGTCCCCTGAAGACTCCTGAGAACCAAAACACATTGATAAGGGTCAAGTATATACTAGAGACCCACATTTCTCTTAATATAGTAACACTGAAATATTTTTATGCTTTTCTGTTTCTAAAATATGGGTTTTGTTTTTCCTAATTTCAATAACAATACTTTTGTCAAGCCAACTGTAAATACAAAACTGCCCTGAAAACACAGTTGAATGAATTGTCATTTTCTGAGTTTCAAGTTTGTAGAAGAAGGGAGGAAAAAATGGTTGATAAAGAGAACCTTGGGGATGTTTTTCTTGACATCCATATTTGTTGCCATGGTTCAGTTACTTGCTAGGCAAGCACTAGGAACCAAGAAATAGAAGAAAATGACCCTTTGTGATAGTCTTCAGTGATGGTTGTCAAATATTTCCAATTGTTTTGCTTCCAGCCACTCCCTGGATACTATGTGGTCAGGTGAGTCATGAGGCTAGTTCTGGCCAATGAGTTGTGAATGAAAGTGCTTTCGTCATTCCAGGCTAGAACATCCAATTGTTAGTACAAAACTCTTTGGCTCCTTTGCCATGGTGGCTGGCTGTGATGGAGGTAGAGACGCTTCCCCTTGAGTATAAATGGAACCTGTGAATAAGATGGGACATGTCTCCTATGATTACATTACTAATCAACACCTTTTGAGTCGATAAAAAGGGAGGCGATCCCGGGTGGGCTTCGCCTAATCAGGTGATCCCCTTCAAAAAAGGTGATGTCTGAAGAGACACTTTCCTATTGGCCCAAAAGAAAGCAAACAAGATATTGCTGTTTTAAGCTACTAAGTTTGTGGTCATTTCTTACACAGCAATAGAACTCTTCTATAGTCATTAGAAGATTCCCAGGATTGATATCTCCTGATTTAGGGGGATGGGATCTGAAAGAGAGAGCCAAATAATCCAGGTGTAGAATCATGACCTAGAGGTTATACCAACATGAAGGAACAGTAATTCTAAGGTGGAGAAGCATGAGAGACTTCGAAGTGCCTTGGAAAAGAAAAACAACTCAGTTTATGTAAACAGGGCTGGCAGAAAAAATACTTAACCACCCATAATATTGATATTGTGGCAGACCGAGTTCTCTGGAAGCAGATGCTGAGACAGATGTGTGCCAAAGGTTTATTAGGTGTTGACTTGTGGCAGGAAAAGAGAAGAAGCAAGGTTGGGCAGGGGGAGATGGCCAATCCCACAGGGAGGTCTAGAGAAAATACCGCCTATTGGAAAAGTCCCATTGAGCTGAAGTGGCCAGGCCCTCAGACCACATCTTACTCATTTCTAGAAGAGCAGGACCCTGGCTCTCTGCAGCTGAATCAAATCCTGCCTAGTGTCTGCTGTGTGGATTCCTTGCAATGGAATGGTAAGTCCTTCATCAAAGACGGATCTGAGCAGCTCATCTCTGTCTGCCGTAAAGTCCAACCAATTGGAAGAGCAGGAGAAGCCCCATGGGGTCAGGCAGTCACTGTAGTTAATGGACCTTGGGAGACGCTGGGGGAGTTTTAAGGTAGGTGGTGATGGCACTCTGGAGCTCAGGCTGTGACTATTTAACAAATAATATAGAAGCATTTCAGTCTTCTGTCCACTGGTATGACTGATTCAGTGCATATCTGCTTCCTATGGGCAGATGGCCCTACAGAGATGAGGTCTGAGGAGCGAGCAAGCACCGGAGGGTTCCTGCTGTAATCTGAGGCTTCAGGTTTCATATCACACCCACACGGAATCAGAAGGGCCCCTGCCTACCTTTCCAGCAAGGGGCTGTTTCTCCACAGAGAACTTACCAAGACTTTAAGTGGGGAACATGGTCACCAAAAATTATTCCACATAAAAGCAGTAAAACTGCAGCATACCGCACTTCAGAGCTCATGGTTAATTTTATTCTTTGCACAATTGTGTCTCCACTCTAACTGTGTTCTCCTGTAAGTTGCTCCCTGTCCATGCCATGATTTGACCAGTAGTGTCCCCCAGGTCCACATCAAAGCCACTCTGTCCCTTCCATGCCCTCAGTTACAAAGCTCATTCCATCTTCATCCATTTGCCATGAGACAGTCTGTCATGAATAGATTCATTGTGCTCACTGCTCTTGAGCCCGTCGTCTGAGAAGTGTCCAAGTGCCCTTAAGCTCCTCTGGTTGCTGAATCGGAAACTGATCATCAGTCACCGTTGGCACCATTGAGCTGGTCTGTTCACTTGCCAGGAAGTGTCTGACGCCTTTGTCTCCTCTCGTCCCAGGTAGAGTGGGGGCACTCAGCAGTCCTGACAAATGTCACATTTCCCAAAGAGAAAGACAGGACAAAAGATAAGGTGGTGCTGGGGAAGGAGGGCAGGAGCACCCCGGTTGCCATCAAATGTTCTTTATCTTCTGGGGGGGGGGATAGGTTGATAGCTATACAAAGAAAAGAATCTAAAAGCTCATTTGGGGGCGCCTGGGTGGCTCAGTCATTAAGCGTCTGCCTTCGGTCCAGGGCATGATCCCAGGGTCCTGGGATAGAGCCCCGCGTCGGGCTCCCTGCTCTCTGGGAGCCTGCTTCTTCTTCTCCCACTCTCCCTGCTTGTGTTCTCTCTCTTGCTGGCTGTGTCTCTCTCTGTCAAATAAATAAAATCTTAAAAAAAAAAAATAAAAGCTCATTTGGCTCCAAATTCTCAATCAATAGGTGGAGACGAGAGGCCCAGGAGGATGCATGGCTTGTCCCAGATCACCCAGCATCCTTGAGACATTTGTCCAAGTAGTTCTGTCCACTCAGCAATCAGAGGGGCAGTGAGGGGCAGAAGATGTAGCCATGCACAGGACACTAGATGACAGAATGGACAGCAAAGGGGGCAGAATGGAAGAAAGAAAAGTAAGAAAGGACAGAGAAAGAGGAGAGAGAACCACCGAGAGAGAAAAGCTAAGTAAAATTAGAGGAATTAAGCTGTATTTTAGATCTGCAAGAATTAAAAAGATTATTTTTCTTTCCATCCTGACTGTGAAGTCTATAAGGGTGAAGACAGACCAGTGGATTTTATTGACTCGGAATTTCAGAGTTGGAGGAAACAAAAAGATAAGAAGGAGTTCGAGTCCCAAACTTGGATAAACAGACTGACCAAGTTGGTACAGGGAGTTCAGGACACCTTCATTGTGAATGGCGGGGGCGCTGCCCGGGTCCTGGCCTTCTGGAGACATCCTGCCATAACTGCCCCCAACCCACCTGTGGGGTGACAATAAGGAGCACAGATTGAAATGAGAGGGCTCTGGGGGTGGATCCCTGTCTCGCGCCTCCCCAGCTGTGTGCTTCCTGGTAAATGCCGGTCCTCCCCTGTTTTCTAGAATGTGCACATCTCTCTCTGGATTAAGTATTTTCCCATCTACAGATGTGCTGGCATTTATGAAGGTGTGAGCTCAAATTCAACGAGCAGGCAGGGCGGAGTACTGGGACTTAATTTTTAAAAAGTGCTTATGGTTCCGTAGAGATTAGATTTGAACTTCCCTCTGTTTCTTGCAATCGTATCCAAACAATAGACATGAAATCCTTAATGAATGTCTTTCTTTCTTTGACTGTGACTTCCTACACTATTTCTTCTCCTGAAAACCTTGCAATGGTTTGCAACCAAAGCCGCACTGTCCCCAGTGACAAGAAGACAAGCCACCTGGCCTCAGCCTTGGCTCCAGGGCTCAGGGATGGGGATGGGGACACTGTCTTACCCCAGAGTCCCCGGGGAGGGTGCTACGGGAAATTGGAAGGCTCAGGCCTGGGTTTTCAGTGCCACCACCCTGGAGTCCTGTGGCACCCAGGTTTTCAGGGGCTGGGGGCTGGGTTGGGAGGCCGATCGGAGGCTCTGCAGACAGGGATTTCCTGGTCTGAAAGCCAGGCCTGGCACAGGCTCTGCTCTTCTTACTTCACCAGGGCAGACAGGCTGCCTCCAGAGGTGTGGGCTTGAACACTTAGCGGCATTCTCTGCAACTGTCGTCTCATTTAGAGTCTGCTAAATGCTGCTTTCTGAGGTGTGGTTTCTACACGTCCACAGGCACCGTGATTAGAGTCTCTCTGAGGTTGAGGGAGACCAAGTCACTCTTTTTGGAAGCTCCCTTTAAGTTGGAAAAAAAAAAGAAAAAGAGGGGCGCCTGGGTGGCACAGCGGTTAAGTGTCTGCCTTCGGCTCAGGGCGTGATCCTGGCGTTATGGGATCGAGCCCCACATCAGGCTCCTCTGCTATGAGCCTGCTTCTTCCTCTCCCACTCCCCCTGCTTGTGTTCCCTCTCTCACTGGCTATCTCTATCTCTGTCAAATAAATAAATAAAATATTTTAAAAAAAGAAAGAAATGTGATAATAAGGTTATAAAAAACATATTTTAAAAGTTTATATTTAAATATTTAAACCTTGTTTTTTTCAATTAAGCTGTTTTCCAGGTGCAAAAGTACAAAGGGAGACAACGACTTACTAGATTACTAAAAAAAGAGTTCATAGTATATTACAGGTAGAATATACAAGTTAAAGATAAAATGACAAATTTTGCCTCCAACCCGATGGGCTCTCACTAGAACTGTGTGAGGAACTTGAATAGCTCCTTCTGGAGCAGACGAGAGCCTCGGTGAAGCTGAGGTCCAAGTTGAGGTCTAGACTGAGGGGTCCTTCCTGCCTCCCACCCCTGCCTGGCCCACTCCTTATATCCCCATCACGGGTGATGGGCCTTGACCCTGGTGTCTGGAAGAAGCTAACCAGGTACCTTCCTTCTAAATCCTGGCTCACAGATCAGGGCGTAGAGGGGGGAACTGGCTCATTGGATGAGTCCACACTTTAAAAGTGTCCTATCTGCTAGACGCCAACCCAATGATAATAATGATAATAACCTGGTACTTTCTACCTGGCTGACTTGGGGCAAGACATTCCTTCTCTAGCTTCCAGCAATTCTCCAATGACTCATCTATAACACAGGCATAACTAATATTTAACCTATCTAAAGCAGAGACATGCATTGAGTGAATGACCTTCTGGAACTCCTTCTTCCTCTAAGGTCAGTGAGTCAATGAGTTCGCATGCTGGAGAACAGTACTTTTCAGAGTGGGGTCCCCTGACCAGCAGCAGCAGTAGCAGCACTTGGGAACTTGCTGGAAATGCACCTTCTTGGGCCCCACCGTAGAATCCCGGGGATTCTGATATGTGCCTGAGTTTAAGAAGCTCTAGTGTAGACCAGGGGAACAATACCTCTTCTTTATGGGATGCTTGGGCATTTGAACTCTCAAGAGTCCCAGGTTTCACATCCACAAAAATCAAATAATTCTATGTCTTCCGAATCATTGTCATAAGTTTTCAATGATATAAAAGCACCTAACACACAGTAGGAGCCCAATAAATGTTGGCTGAAATCAAAGGACCAGAGGGTTGAAGAGAAGACTGGAAAAAAAAAAAAAAAGAAGAAGAAGAGAACCCAGTCTTCATTTTTTCCTTATATAACATCTTTAGCATTATATAATTTGCAATTTGCATGCAAAACACCCTACCCCGGGGCATCATAGAAGCCTTGAAAAATCCAATATTATGCAGACAGCCAGAGATTCTGGCTGCTAAACCAGGCTTAAAAACTAATTTTCCCTCTTTAAGGAAGTGACATTTGCACATTCAACACAGCAGCAATAAATTTAGGCTTTCTTACCACCCCCTGCTGTACATGAGGTTGATATTTTTACCAATAGCAAAGCTATTTCCTTTTGAGTATTTGGAGCTGTTTTTGAATCCCCCCTTATGCCCACACTGCGGTTAGCAGCAGAGTAAACAGCTCATTAGAGAAACAACAGCAACCAAAACAACAACCTGAAACCATTTTTAATGGTAGAAATGTGATTAGAGCATTTAATTAGACTCCAGAAAGCACACTTTCCATTAATAATTGGGGATACATCCCATGTCAATTAAAAAAGGATTAACAGTGAAGGCTTGAAAATTTGGACTTAGATGTAGCCTGAATTTTGAGGCTGTTTTTATGAGCAGACTATGCCAGTGGAAATGCACACAAAAGCTATGCTGTTGCTCCTTAGAGATTTCTCAGGTATTTAGGAAGCCCCTTCATCCTTGTAGAGGGAGCACTGCTGGTTTTGCAGAGTGAGGGATTGACCTCTGAGCCCCAGATGTGAGTTTAGAAAGATGGGAAGGGACACTATTAGGGGAAATGAGAAATTGGTCAGGTGACCTCAGCTCTGTCCCCTCCTTGGGGGCCACTCGGCTCACTTTTGTTCCCACCCTTCTGAGACCCCAGGGGCAGAGTGTTTCCCTTTAAGTCTCTGTTACCAACATGGATTAGAAACGCCTTCCTTTTTCATGGCCTGTTGCACAGGGAGAGCTTTTTTCGATTAGCTATTGATGCGATATGAATATGTGTGTTTGCAGTGAGAAAGATACTGTGGTCAAGATCCCCAAAGAAGTTCAGTTCTAGGGACAGTGATGTGGGTGAGCTCGCTGGGTGAGTACCTCCATGTCCAGTGGAGCACACTGGAGGGCATGAGAAGGGAGCAAAGTCTTCTGTCCTCTAGGCCCAGGGCCCAGGGTCTGGCTTGAAACAGAAGACAAAGCTGTACATCCAGAAGTCAGGAAGGTATTAGAATGAAGAGTAAAAGAGATGATGAGAGCAGGAATCAAGAACATTCCCCTAGTCAATAAATATTGAGTAGTCAGGCACTGTTCCCCATGGAGCTTAAAATAAACTCATTTTCATTGGCCTCCGGCTTAATGATAGTATAGACAACCTAAAATAAGAGTAAAGACCTAAATTCTTGCCGTTTACAAAAACCCGTCTCTGTTGTAGTTCGTTTGACCTTCGTGAGAAGGAAGCATCTTAGGTTCTGATGCCTGTATTTTAGAAAAGGTGAAACCAAGATCCCTCAAGTAACAAATGTGTAGACCCGGGAGGTTATCCCAGGTTCCCAGATTCTAACTCCCATGGTCTTTTCATTTTACTCTGCATGGCCCCAGGATGATTTAACTCCTCCTTGACTACACCCAGAGTCAGACGGGCAGTTTCTATTTTGCTACTCCCTCTAGAAAGCCCACGAAACCCTGCATGGGAGCCTCACTCACTGGCCACATGTGGTAAGGAAGAGTGGTCAAGCGGAGGTCAAAGCTGATTATATCATTCAAAATATTTGTACAGCGTCTCCTAAGTGGTAGGAGCCGTGCTGGGTACTTTTAATAGAGAGAAGCAATGAGACGAGGAGTAGACTGCATCGTACTGCACGGTATCCCCGGGGTCAAAGCGTGACACCTATGGAATAATACAGTCCACTTTCATGGATGCACGTGTATAAAGATAAATGCCTAGAAGGTGATGGCATTTTTATTTTATTTTATTATTTTATATTTATTATTTTATTTTATTTTATTTTATTTTATTTTATTTTATTTTATTTTATTTTATTTTATTTTTTCTCCTAATCTCCCCTAAACAGGTGAGTAGATGCCTGAATCGGGAGGAAAGACTGGGAAATAGGATGGGGCTAAAAATGCAGTGAGAAGCGGAGTCACGGGCGGCTCGAGGTTGATGCTGACCACCACCGGGGGCGAATGATGCCCGTACCTTTCCGACCGTGAGCCCCTGCCGTCTGCAGAAGCAGAAGCCGAGTAAAGACTTCCTCGACTCCCAGAAGGATACACACAAATCAGCAAGTACCTGCAGTAAGTGGGCTCCTGCCCAGGCTGCAGGCTTCGGATTTTAAGCAAGTGTTTTCCTAGGAGCTCAGCCTGGGAGGAGGGTTGCTTCTGGGCCAGGGAAAGATTTGTTTGGTGTCGGCACTGTTGGGCCTATTAAACTGAAGTTGCAAACTCATGAAGTTGAAGTGTGAACACATCCACTCTTGGCTGTGCCGTGGTTTCAGGAGGATGGCTGGCGGCCCCTGCTATTCTTGGCTGCAGGGACTCTCTCCCACACGGAATCTCCTGAGGGACATCATGTTCCAGCACATTGTAAATGAAGGCAAGAGAGCGTTTAACAGCACTCGGGACTCAAATAACTTTGTCTTTTGTGCACAAGCAGAGCTTTGGAGGAGGAGAGCAGGAAAGAGAAGGGGGGCCTGGCCCCCACCCAAGATACCTGAAAGGGGAAAAATCTCGGTAATGGTGATAATTGGGAAAGGTTATAAAAATACTCTCTTTTCCCCCTTGTTCCTGAGCCAGAGATTTCCCTGGGAGTCTCCCCGTGGCTGTGTCTGGTCAGCACCTTCTGAGCTCTGCTCTTCTTTTGTTTGGTTTTATCTCTGTGTCTCTCTGTCTCTGTCTCTGGTTCTTTCTGCGATTCTTTCTTCACTTCTATCTTTTTCTGAGTCTGTCTTTTGGTCTCTTTTTTTTCCCCTTCCCTTCCTGTTTCTGTATGTGTCTCTGTCTGTTTATGTCTCTCGGATTCTCTAGGATTCTCTCTCTCCCCTTATCTCACTCTGCCATTCTCTCTAACTCAGTTTCCTGCTATGTTTCTCTCTCTTTCTCTGACTCTCTGTGGCTATCTCTCTGCCTCTGTCTCTCTGACCATCTCCCTGTTCTCGGCCTCATACTCTCTCCTTCCCTCCCTCTCCCATTCATCCTTTCTGTCCCACCTTGTTCTTTCGTAGTTGTTCCAGGATACCTGGAAATTTTGAATGGTTGTCACCCAGGTCCAGAGAAATTGAAAAACAATATTGCCACACTGAACAATTATGGCTCAGGACCATGAACATTCCATGGAATCTCTTCCTTTGCCTGAGACCCCAACCCCTTAAATGCCTTGGTCACATCATATCTGTGCCAGCATCCTAGAACAGCAGAGCTGAAAGAAACTTCAGAGCTCTCTTTCACATGGAGAAACTGAGGATCAGGGAAGAGGAAGTGACATTCAAGAGCACACAGCAAATTTATTGCAGACTCAAAATTGAAATAAACATATTTAAATGACAGTTCAAAGTTCAGAGAAATATTTGACTCATCAATCTACTCATTATCCAAAAATATTTAATGAAACTATCTACAATGTATTATTAATAGATTCCAGGACAGTGGATGAAATATAACCCACAAAATGTTCTCTTGACAGCCCACAACTTACACGAGGACTATACATGTTGGAGCGTTAGGGGACATATAAATAACACCTCCTTTTTCCCTTCCTGAATTTAGAACCAAGTGAGAAATAAGGTATGAGAGAGATGGAGTCCAAATGGTCAGTTTTACTACTTACTGGGGAGTGACTGGAGAATGTGGCTTTGGAACTGTGGCCGGAGAAGCTTGCTGATGTTCTCTGCCTCACGTCTGGAAAGAAAGTCTAGGTCTGCCAGCAGACACAGCACATGGGATCGTTATTTCACGCCAGCTCTGGGTAGATAGGAAATGGGACAATGAATCCCCAAGACTGGCAGATTCTTCAGATGGATTAGCTACACCGAGAGATAAAGGTGGACCCGTGACTCTTAAGCCCTTGTGATGTCTTCGACCTGCTGGGAAGATAAACCAGGGAAGCTCCCACAGGGAAAATAGGAAAAAGTGAAAGCTCCCTACTTCTAAAATCTCCCTGAATTTTTAGTTCTCTTAACCTATTGAACTCCACTACTAAGCCTATAATCAATCAAGGCTCACATTGTCTCACCTGTGGGAGATCAACGGCACAGAAGGGGAGTCTGGCTACCATCTTCCTAGGCCAGTTCCCTAATACCTTAATTTTCAGTGCAGGCAAAACCACCCCTCAGGGTGATTCTTGAGGTGAAGAGGGTGAAACATCTTAGGTTTTATAATAGCCTGTGACCCGCCAAAGCTGAACTCTATGTGGCAAGGTCAACAGATACACAGTGTATCTTTGATATTAAAACTCCATGGAGAGAGGGTCAAGTGGGAGAAAACAATGTCTCTAAAGTCCTCGGGGGAGGCTATATGTGTGAGGAAACTAGCCCCGAAGATAGTAATAATGAAAAATAGGTTGAGAAACACTTCCCTAATACTAATCTTGGCTGTGATGTGTGTCTGCCTGGGACCACAATGTGCCATTAGTTCTTGCCCCAGAAAGTTCTGAAGTCAGCAACAAAGAGAAAGGAAGGCACTCCTATCCAGCCAACTGTGCCAGCCCTAATAGTTTAGGAGAAGAGAAGGGAGCTGCATAAGATGTGGGCTAACATGCTGGAAATGTAGCTGAACCTTTTGGGAAGGAGGAGGGACCCTGTAGGGGGAAATGATATGTTAGTGCCATGTCCTCTGAGAGCAGAAGGACGTTGTTGCAGTAAGAAACATGAGTCACGGTCTCCACCTGTCAAAACCTGGAACCAGACCAGGGCTGAGACTAGGGCAAGGTGAGTGACGCGCCCAGGGGAGAAAAGGTAAGGACCTGGTATTTCCATGTCCTGAGAGGGGGCACCTCCTTAAATGGGGCACCTGAGGTACCTGTCTGGCCTCACGCTAATCCCAGCCCTGAGAAAGACTGGAGCCTGAGTGGCCCTGGCAGAGCTCTCGGCCTTTCTCAGCCTCTTGGGGCTCAGGATCTGGCAGCTTTGCCGGATGCTTTGGTTCATGAGTCTGCTGGGCTGATCGTCCAACTGAACAAATGTGCAGACAAGAAGCAAATGTTCTTCAGGGGGCAGGTGTTCTAGTCTAGGAAATTCCACAGCAAGGATAGAGGATGTTTCCATTGACCTTAGCTGGTAGTTTCTTCACTGGGAAAATCCACGTCCTCAAGGTAGGAACACTGCCCCTTGCCCTGTTATCATGGCAGGTGTATGGTGAGGGAATTGAGGCCCGGGGTGGCTTGCACAGTTCTCTGCTGTAGCTGGGACTGGAATCCGGGTCTGCAGTCGAAATCACCACCACACCCGTACAACAGACGGGGTCCCAACAAAGCAAGCGGCCCATGCCCCAAGATGGTAGCGAGTGTAGATAGAAAGGGATTCTGTCCATGTAGAACTCGTTATTCTGGTGTCAGTGCTCTTCTGGTGTGAGTGGCTATGACTAGAGACACAGAAGGAGAGTATGTGTGTGTGGGTGGGGGGGTACTTGCGCATGCGTACATGTGCTCTGCATACGTGTGAGTGGGTGATGATTTGACTTAATTATAGGCCTCATTCACTCAGAAAAAGGAAAATAGAAATTAACTTCTATTATTTCACTAATTCTACCCCTTCATCTGAATCTTCACAATGATGTCTTTGAATATAGACCCTTTATCTACAGTGGCCATAATTGCAGGGGCTCCTCCCCTCACAATCCTGTTTGGAACAGCGTTCGCACAATGCTCCTTTGCCAATTACCCTGTTTCAGAAAACAGCAACAATTCCCAGGAGTGCTGCCACCCAATTCCCTTCCACAAATGTGGGTTCACCCCCTAAAAGTTGAATGAAAAAGCACAAAGCTTCCCTGGATGGGAGCTTCGAGTTGGCCTGGTTTCCTCCTTATTCATTTTATTAATAGGTTTCTCTTTTCAGATACCTTAAAAGTGACATGAGAGAAAATTATTTTGGGGAGCACAGAAGCATAGACCTCCTAAAGGAGCTTTGAAACTACAGAGTTTGGATGTCCTATCTGGCGACCCAATCATTTGAGCACGGACTGTGCCGAGGCTGTACGAGGTGGTGAGATGCGCTCTCACAGGACGGGAGGCCTGGACGGCTCGCCTCACCCCCATTCTCCTCCAACTCACTTTGTGCCTCCCTGTGGCTGCACCCCTCCTCACTGCCTTCCTTCTGCCAGCAACACCCTCCTCCTTTCAGTAGGGGTCTCAAACCTAGTTGTCCTTTCTTTACATCTTTAGGGTTCTTTCCCTCGAAGTGCTATTTAGTTGACCTGGTGCTAGGTTCATAACCCCTTTGTGTCTCGGTTTTATGAGCTGTCAAGCTTCGAAAATAATGGAGCCTGACTCTTTGGGTTGTGTAAGGATTGAAGGAGTTAATACATGCCAAACTTCTAGAACAGTGCCTAGTACACAGTGTTTTGTAATTATAGGTGCCTGTTGTTTTTCTTGGCATTGCTCATCTGGCAGGGAAATGGAAAGGACAGAAAAAGGAAATGACAGCCAACTCCCAAGAGAGTCAGAGTCAGCAGATGCTATGGACTGAATTGTGTCTCCCCAATCTCATATGTTGAAGCCGTCACCGCCAATGGGATGTGTTTGGAGATGAAGCCTTTGGGAGGCACTTAGTTTAGATAAAGCTGCAAGGGGGGAGTCCTCATGATGGAATTTGTGTCCTAGAACAAGACAGCAAGGAGCTCTCTTGCTCTCTTTCTCAGTCTTGTGAGGATAAAGCAAGAAGGCAGCCATCTTCAAGGCAGGTAGAGGGCTCTCACCGGGAACCGGCCATGCTGGCACCCTGATCCCGGACATGTCAGCTTCCATATTAGTGAGAAATCAATGCTTGTGTTTTAATCCACCCAATCTGTGGTATTTTGTTTCAGCAGCCCGAGCTAACAGCAGAGCAGAGACCAGGTCTCTTGGCATCTCAGACTCTTTCCAGGGGCTGCTGATCGTTGAGAATGGGGGTTATTTCTGCTCTCCACTCCATCCTAATCTGCCCCGCATGTTGGGATTAGCCAAGAGGGGTGAGAACATAAGAAAACACATCAGGCCTCCTATATGCAATCCCCCTTCCTGCACAGCTCAAAAGCCTTACCCACAGGGTGGAAGGCAGAGCCTTTCAGAGTTCATGATCATACTTTCATTCTCCTGCCTCTTGGGAACCTGCACTGTAAGCATAAAATCTAATCTTCTTGGAGCTGCTGGGCTTCCTTGTCCCAGAGGCAGTTTGGGTGAGTGGAGTGACCCAGACACTCTTGAGTAGGCTAGAAAGAGAAGGGCGTCTGTCAGGATCCCATTCAGAGGCCTGAGGACCCACCACTATCCTGAGAACTCAGGAGGGAGGGAAGTGAGGTTGGCATGTCTGTAGGGCTATGAGGAAAGTAGGACATAATTGATTTTGGCAATTGACCCATACGCATACGCAGTACTGTTGGTGAGATCCCTGGATTCCTACCTCTTCAATAAGACGACTAAGAGCTCCCCTACCAGTGTATGCAGGGTTCTGGATGAATCCACTGGGTTATAACAACTAGAGCAAACCACCTTCATGGGGCGCCTGGGTGGCGCAGTTGTTAAACATCTGCCTTCAGCTCAGGACGTGATCCTGGAGTCCTGGGATCAAGCCCCACATCGGGCTCCTCCGCTGGGAGCCTGCTTCTTCCTCTCCCACTCCCCCTGCCTGTGTTCCCTCTCTCGCTGGCTGTCTCTCTGTGTCAAATAAATAAATAAAATCTTAAACAAAAACAAAAACAAAAAACACCTTCAGTTTCCAGACGAGACACGCTCTTTCTTGGTCCCTGTGGCTGGAACAATTTGTCTACCCCTCCCTTAGCTAGCCCTTCCTCATTTTTCAGCTTAGATGCTATTTCCTCTGGAATTCACCCCAATTTCTGCAAGACAAGGTTCTGTAACTCCAGGGGCCCTGCCATTTGTGTCTTCAGCACCCACCACACATGTCACTGTGAGCTGTCCTTGCCTGTTTACTTCCTGAGTGAGCCCGTAAGTTGGAAGTTCCTCGGTGCTGGGGCTGGTCTGGTAAACTGCTGACCACTAGCCCTGAGAACGGGCCTGGTGCATCCTAGGAGTCCCACAGTTCTCTGATAATTTCTGGGGAGATCTGACCAGTTCGGAGAAAACCGAGGGGAAAATGTATTCAAAGCAATGCAGGTACAAAGACTCAGAGATGGATGCGTGGGGTTGTTTGAGAAGGAAGAATGGGGGAAGGAGGGGCTGGAATCCAAAGGGGGCTGGAAAGCGAGGCATCCAGAGGGCGACAGGAGGACTAGATCAGGTAGGATACCACGGGCCACAGTAAGGGGCCCGGATTATTTTATTAAAGGCAATGAGAAGCCTTTGGACACTTTCTTTTTTTTTTTAAATCACGGGAGTGACACAATCTGATTTCTATTTTCGAAAGATCACTCTGGTGCTGGGCAGAAGCAATTGGAGGAGGACCAGTGCAGACGCTGGGAGGCTGTAGTCATTCTCAGTATCTGTTTGGAGATTGGAATTGGTGTGCTTCCATAAATTGAAAAAAAAATAACAATAACAAAAAGAATTTTTAATATAAAATGGTTTATTTTCAGCAATCTGCTTATGAGGCTCTTTTTTTTTTTTTTTTTTTTAAACTGGAGAACTCCTTGGTTATTCTCTTACAAACTGGAAGTGATGGATTTTATTACAAATTTCTTCAAGTAGGGTACAATTTTCTTTTATTACAAGACCAATCTTAAAGAAACAAACAAAAAAAGAGAAAAGAAAAAGAAAAACAGAAGAAACAAAGGAAACGATTCACCTGTCCATCTCAGAAAATCAATTTTTTTTCTTTTTAAAGTTCCCTTCTAGTCCCTGACGGTGAGCATAAAGAGTTTGGTTAAAGTCGTCAGGATGACAGATGTATAGTGTATTGGGGCTCTGTTCCTTTCACACAATGGATGCTACAGGCTTTTCCCACATTCTCCATGAGCCCGTGATTCCGTGTCTGACAAATAATCAGCAATAAACACTGAAGCCTTGGCTTTCCTTTCACACACCCTCCTCCATCTATTTCTGCTATTGTGTTAGAACTCAGTCTTTATAGTGATTATTTTTAAAAGTTGCCGGGCATTTGATCAAGTGAACAGTCCATTTAAAATTGTTTTACACTCTGTTGGATATTTAGTCTACTTTTTTTCCAATCTCATATAAGTTATTGTTTAATTAAAATTCATTGTGTTTAAAACCTTTTTCTTTTGGATCATTGCCTTTGAACACTGGTTTCCAAATGATAAGCTCTTTTACTTTTGGGGGAAGAAAAACCAATCCCTCCTCCCCCGCCAAAAATATTATATAGACTTACAAGATATTTAACAGTCAGAAATAAAGCTTACTTGTTCCTTTACCTCCAAGACGCAACCCCAGAGGTTCTCAGGAGAGCTGAAAATTCCTTCTATAGGATAAATAGCCGGGGGTAGAATTTTGGATGAAAAGTTATACATATTTCTTAAAATCTCTATATGACTTTCATATATGTATGCATATTCTAAAAGGGTTGAAAAAATTTGCTTTGCTCCCAGAAGACTGTAAACGGATCAGTTTCTTTATTTTTTTTAATTTTATTTTAATGTTTTTTTATTATATTATGTTAGTCACCATACAGTACATCCCTGGTTTCCGATGTAAAGTTCGATGATTCATTAGTTGCGTATAACACCCAGTGCACCATGCAATACGTGCCCTCCTTACTACCCATCACCAGTCTATCCCATTCCCCCACCCTCCTCCCCTCTGAAGCCCTCAGTTTGTTTCTCAGAGTCCATAGAACAGATCAGTTTCTTAACCACACTGCCAGCAGTGGGTATTGTCATGATAATAAATTTTGTGATCTAGAAGGTATGGATGACACCTCATTTGTATTGAAATTTACCTATCCTTGAATATGAGGAAAATTGAGGATTTCTATGAAAAAAGAAGCAAGCGACAATTTATTGGACATTTACTATGTTCTAGGCAGCTGGTCACGGGTCTAGTGTTAATTTCCATTTAATCCACACCCTACCTCTCTTACAAAGACATTGTTGTTGCATCTATTTTATGGATGGGGAAACTGAGGCCCGGGGAAATGGAATAGCTTTCTAAGGGTCAGTGAGTGCGGGAAGGGGTAACCACGTGTGGAAGTCGGCTGTGCTGGACCCCCCTGCTCCCTGCCTGTCCTCCGGCAGGAATACATATGCATTCTCTATTTATTGTAAACTTGAGGTTTTTCTCACTAATTTGAATTTGCTCTTGTTATGCTGTAGGTATGTATTTATTTTCTTGGCATAGTTAATGCAAATATTTTTCCCCAGGACTTTTGAAAGATCCATTTAGCAGGAAATATTTAAGCCGAGGGAGTCATATGCTGAGCCAAGAGGAGGTCTAATTTTATTAGTGCACTAGGTGTGTGATTGCGAGAAGCAGAAGGAGACATTTTTACAATGTTTACTTATAAAACTTCCTTGGGTTTTCAAAAAGTGAATGAAACCGAGAAAAACCTCATAATAACTCTGAGAGCCGAGAGATCCCCTGTCGATTGCTTTAGGCTCTAATAAAAGTCCCCACAACTCAAACATTCCTCAAGTCCTTTTACTCTTACCTTCAAGGTGGGTATAATAAATACGGTTTTTACAGATGAGCAAAATGAGACAAAGATGTAAAATAACTTTCCTAACTTCAGAGAGATTTGCAGCAGCAGAGAGGGAGTAAACAGATGTCTGAAGGAGTCCAGAGCTCATGCTCCTTCTGCGAGCTCATATCAAAGGTGTCCGAAAGGTGCTCCTTTAGAGCAAATACAGGCTTGAGAAAGATTCCGAGAGAGTGGCACCCAAGGCTAGGTGTAGACCCCTTCAACAGGAAGCGACTGGCTGGGGAAGAAATCTGCTCACTGTGGTGGGAGGTGGTGGGAGGGAGGGGAGATTTGGGACATTCATCCTTTTCTTCTTCCCTCCCTCCCTTCATTCCTCTCTTTCCCTCCCTCCTTCCTTCCCTCCCTCCTTCCTTCCCTCCCCCTCTCCCCCTCCCTTCCTGTTTTCATTTCTCTCTCTCTTCCCCTCCTTTCCTCCCTCCCTCCTACTCTTGCTCCCTCCTTCATCTCCCTACCTCTGTCACTCTCTCTCTCTCTTCCTCCCTCTCTCTCTCTCTCTTCCTCCCTCTCTCGCTCCCTCCCTTCCTTTCATCTATCCATTCATTGCTTCCTTCATTAAAATATATATTGAATATACTACTATAGGCACTGAGGACGCTGAGATGAATCAAATTCGGTCCCTACCATTAAAGGACATTCCTTCAAGTGGGAAAAGGCAGATAAATAAATGACTGAAAACCCTGTGATTCTATCCGATAGCACCGACAGAATTCCATGAGACTGTAGGGCTTGTCAGGCCATGGCTGATTGCCAAGTATCAGAATCTGGGGGTATCCGAATCTGAGCGGGAAGGGAGTGGCCAAGGAAACTTTTTAGGGCGGAAGTTAAGTTTGAGCTGAGCCCTTTTTTCTGGAAGGGTGCACAGAAGTTAATTAGCTGAAGGGAGTGGACGGGTTATTCCATGCCAAGGGATTCTCCTGTGCAAACATTTGGAGGTGTGAAATAGAAGTAAATACACCAGGAATTAGAGGCAGTTTCGAAAGCATGGTGTGAAAGGGAGAGGGAGGGGATGGGGTCAGGAAGATTGCAAGGTTCACACCAAGGCTAGGCTGAGGTTGATGGTTCGTGGGAGGAATTTGCATCTGGAGGTCTTGTTATTTTTTGAGCTCACTTCCCGCATCATCGTGACTAAGAATCTCCCCCCTGAATGCACATTCCCCCCAGGCCAGTGCCCCCTGCTGTGTGAAAGGTCATCTGACCTGGCCCTGCACCAACCGGCATCAGTAACTTATTTCCATGTCGCATGTCCAGGGTTGGGGGGGGGGCACGGGTGGGGAGACTGGTTTGGAGAAAAGAAAACTGCCTCCAGCCTCCTGCATGAAGTTTCCGTGGCTGGAGGGCAGAGCGTTGATTTATGGCTCTGAAGAAGTCTGCTGGGAGAAGCCAGTCCCCGGGGTCAGGCCTCGCCAGCCTGCAGCTCCCTTCACCAACTTTTCACTCGCACAGTTTGGGGACTGGCTTTTCCACGGGGCCGCGTCAGCATCTCCGTTCCAGCTGTGGTCCTGCGGCTCGGTGGCCACGTGGTGAGGTTCAGCCTGGGGGCTGGTCTGATGTATATTCTGCAAGGAACCCACAGTCCCTGTAAGAGCTCTAAGTCGGTGGGCATTTCCCTTGGCCCGCATTGGTGCCAAGCTACAGACATCCCCTAAGCACCGCGAAGTATCCTAATATCCATACAAGGTAGGGGTTATTATCTTCCTTTTGCTGATGAGGGGGGTACGTTTTAGAAAGATGAAGCGGCTCACCCTACAATACACAGTCCGCACCCGAGGTGAGATTATGTGTTTGTGCCCCGCACTAGCGTTCTCTCTGCACGGCAGGTGGCTACCATGGTCCTTCGATCCTGCAGTCCTTGGCATGGACTCTCCCCTCTGCTTGGACTGCCCCTGACCTTGTGCTTCTTGCTGAAATCCTGGGTGCATGTTAGACCTGCTCTAGATGTTAACACTCTGCCAGGAGGACTTTCCTGACCCTCTTCCGTCATCTCCAAATGCGAATTATCCCACCTCTCCTTTGTATTCATACTTTACACAAACTCCTATTATTGTCCTCATTCCACCAGGATTTCTGGCTTTACCCACTGGGCGGTGAGCCCTTTGAAGGCATCTCTTCTTTGTATCTCCAGTGTGGCTCTGGGGTCTCAATAAGCATTGAGTAACAGCTGAATAAAAGTCACTTCTGTTGTTTCAACTGGGGAAGTTACTTCACCTACTCATGACAGCTCTCAGGGCTCCAAACGTTTGTCTTTTCACTTTTTTCAATATTTTAAGTGCACAGTTCAGCAATGCCGAGTTCATTCACACTGTTGTGCGACCATCATCACCATCCATCTCAGAACTCTCTTCCTCTTGCAGTATAGCAACTCTATACCCATTAAACAACAACTCCCCATTCCTCCCCTCCCCCAGCCCTTGGGAACCACCCCTCTAATTCCTGTGTCTGCGATTATGACTATGCTAAGTACCTCATGAAAGTGGCATCATGCAGTATTTGACTCCCTGTGACTGGCTCTCTCACTCAGCAGAATGTCCTCAAGATTCCTACGTGTTGTAGCGTGTATGAGAATTTTCTTCCTGTATTTCACCATTCAGTATGACGTTCACTGTGGGTTTTTTACTATATGGATTTTAATATGCTGGGGTAGTCTCCTTCTATTTCTAGTTTGTTGCATGTGTTTTTTATCATGTTGAATTTTGTCAAATGCTCTTATTGCACTGGGATAATCATGTTCTTTTTCCCCTTCATTCTATTAATCTGGTGTATTATATTGATTGATTTTCATATGTTGACACATCCTTGAATTCTAGGAATAAATCACACTAAATATTGGTATGTTGTGAATCTTTTTAATGTTGTGCTGAATTCAGTTTGCTAATATTTTGTGAAGGATTTTTTTCCATCAGTGTTCAGAAGGGATATTGGTCTTTTTCTTATAGTGTCTTCATCTGGCTTTGGTATCAGGGTAATGTTAGCTTCATAAAAAGGAGTTAGGGAGTGTTCCGTCATCTTCAATTTTTTTGATAAAGTTTGAGAAGAATTGGTGTTCGCTATTATCCTTTAAACTGTTTGAAAAATTCACTGGTGAAACCATCAGGTTTGGGACTTTTCTTTGTTGGGAGATTTTTGATTCCTGATTGAATCTCCTTACTAGTTATGCATTGACTTAGATTTTCCATTTCTTTATTTTGATGTAGTCCCAATAGTTGATTTTTTGCTTTCATTTCCCTTGCCTCAGGAGACATATCTAGAAAAATGTTCTTATGTTCGATGTCAGAGACATCACTGCCTGTGCTCTCTTCTAGGATTTTATGGTTTCGGGTCTCCCATGTAAGTCTTTAGTTCATTTGGAGTTTATTTTTGTGTATGGTGCAAGAAAGTGGTCCAGATTCTTTCTTTCTTTCTCTCTCTCTCTCTCTTTTTTTTTTTTTGCATGAAGCTGACTAGTTTTCCTAACACCATTTGTTGAAGACATGAACAGACATTTCTCCAAAGAAGGCATCCAGATGGCCAACAGACACATGAAAAGATGCTTAACATCACTCGTCATCAGGGAAATGCAAATCCAAGCTACAATGAGGTATCACCTCACACCTGTCCGAATGCCTAAAATCAACAACATAAGAAGCAAGTGTTGGTGAGGACGTGGAGAAAGTGTTGGCGAGGTTGTGCCTTGTTGGCAGGAATGCAAACTGGTGCAGCCACTGTGGAAAATAGTATGGAGGAGCTTCAGAAAGTTCAAAATAGAGCTACCCTGTGATCTAGTAATCGCACTACTGGGGCTTACCCCGCAAATACAGAAAACACTGATTCAAACGGAGACATGCTACACTGTGTTCATTGCAGCTTTATTTACAGGAGCAAACTGTGGAAACAGCCCACGTGTCCATCAAGAGTTGAATGGATACAGAAGATGTGATGTGAGATATATATATCTATAGATATATATAGATAGATATCTATATAGATAGATATCTATATATCTAACGGGATATCATTCAGCCATGAAAAAATGAAATCTTGCCATTTACAGCAACGTGGATGGGGCCAGAGAGTATGATGTTAAGTGAAATAAGTCAGTCAGAGAAAGACAAATACCGTAATGTTAGGAGTTAGTTGAACAGTTAGGTCGTCAGGGCCAGGGTCCCCGTAAAGAAAATATGGAATCAAGACAATTAAAGGAACACAGCACTAACATCCTACTTTGCAGCTTAGACAGGACCACACTAGCATTCTGTTTTGTAGCCTTTGCAGAATTGACTTCTGCAAGATGTCCCTAAAATAAAATAATTAACCACAAAGCATTTTTCACCATCACAACAGGGGGCAGTTAAGACAGAAGCCCCCAGATGTCAGCCAAGAAAAGACCATCAGCACGTACACATTAACCTAATAGGTAGACAGAAACATGACAAAGGCCTGATTGGCACGACTCAGCACACCCTGGTTGCTTAAGATAGTTCCACAAAAGAGCTCATAAAACCCCCTAAACTTAGAAACTCCAATGGCAACCATCTCGGGTCCCCTCCCTTTTCGGGAGCTTTGTACTATCACTCAATAAACTTTGCTTTGCTGCCCTTCGTCTGGGCCACCTCTTCCTTCTTCGAAGCGGCGTGACGGAGAACCGCAGGCACTAAAGGCAGAGAAATCCTGCAACAATATGATTTCACTCATTTGTGGACCTTAAGAAATGAAACAATGAGCAAAGGAAGGAAAGACAGAGAGAGAGAGACAAACCAAGAAACAGACTCTTAACTACAGAGAACACACTGATGGTCACCAGAGGGATGGTGGGTGGAGGGATGGGTGAGATAGGGATGGGAGTGGATTTGTGATGAGCACCAGGGGATGTAGAGAATTGTTGAATCACTATATTGTACACCCAAAGCTAATATAACACCATATGTTAAGTATACTGGAATTAAAACAAATAAATAAATAAATTCAAGAAGACAGTTATTTTAAAATACTGTTTAGTAGATCTTCCAATAGGTCTTTTTCAGGGACAGTATCTATTTTTTTTTTTTTTTCCCCTTTGAATAAGCTATATGCTTGTTTCCTTGTTTGGTTTTTGGCATGCTTCGTGATTTTTTTTTTTTTTAAATCTAGACATTTATATCTATAATTCTAGAAACTCAGATCTCCGCTTCCCCTGAAGGATTTGCTATTTAGTTTGTTTGTTTGGCTGTTGTAGGTTATCTCTGTCCCAAGGATAAGCCTAAGGTGTAAACCTAAGGACTTCTACATCTCAGATCTTTTCTGAGCCTATACCTTTTGGGTATGCATGAGAACTTTCTAGATCTCCCCTTATAATTGCTTTGAATGTTACAGTCCTTGATGTCTGTCTCTCAAGAGGAGAAAAGGAGAACAATAAAGAGGACAAAATAAAAGTTCTAGCCCTTTACATCCCCAGGCTGTCACCTCAGCCGGAGGCGTAAGGGCTTGCAACAATGGGAGAAGGAGCAGTAACAATGGCCATTCCTCTTTAACTGCACTCCCATGCTCAGAATAAGCAATCAGAAATCAGAGCACAGATCACTGATATTTGGAAGACAGAATCCTTATTGCCCACCCTGCTCCTGTAAGCTGTGACAAGCTGCTCCAGGAGCAATAGGCACAGCTGCCAGTCACAGGGCTGAAGGGTGGGAAGTGGGTAGCTGCTACTGTTCTAGGCGTTGAAATTGACCAATACCAACTGCAATTTACCATCAAAGCCTTCTGCAGGAAGTAGCAGACTTTCAGGAGGCTCCAGAGTTCCAAAAGAGTTACATCAGACAGATTCTGCTGGTGCAATTGTAGAGAGAGGGGTTTCTGGTGCTTCTTGCTTGGTCATCTTCCCAGAATCTTCTCTCCAGCCCTTTATTTATTTATCTTTGTAAGTCTGTGAAATTTAACAAATGTTTCCAGTTAATATCAGCAGAGCAATCTGACCTCTAATGAGAAAAGGAGGCTTTTGTTTTCCTCCTCTCTTTCTGGGAAGCCACAGACAGCTTTGATGGAGATCCTTCCTCGTATTCTTTCCTCATTTCTTTGTCTCCCTTCTCCTTTCTTCTCTCTACTGTAAGCTATGGCTGTTCATTCCAGGGTGAATCAGGCTTAGTGAAGCTGGGGGGAAAAATGAAGACAGTTTTAAACTCATTACGTGCGTACTGATATTTCACCATTTGGGTTTTATGCATTTTTCATTGACAAGCCACCTACCATGAAGGCTGAAGGTGAGTACTGATGTTGGACAGCTTCTGCCAGTGGTCTGTGTGCTCATGGGCAAGTTATACTAATTCTCCATGCTTCAGTTTCATCATTCATAAACTTGAGTTAATAATGGTATGGACCTCATATGATTGTCACAAAGAAAAAATAAGTTGAAGTATGCAAAACACCCCTGTCACAAATAATACACCAGCATGTTTTCTCTGGATAGTTTCTAAGTGTTAGTTCATAATATTGGCTGGTCATTATATTCATGCATAGAACTCTATAGATAGATAAACGCTCAGTCCTACCACTGATATTTTAATAAACACATCCTGGAGTGTTTTTTTTTTTCCCATTAATTTTGATTCAAAATGGATATTGGTTAATTTGAAAAGATTAGAGAATACACAATATTATAATTAAGAGTGAAAGCTGTTTTAAATTTAATTTTTTACTAGAAAAACATGTTATTTTGTAAAAACAATTATAAATCTGCATCATTTTTGATGGCTGCAGAATATTTCATGCCAAGCTCATCTTGACTTTGGCTGAAATTCTCAGCATTGCTAAGGAGAGAGGTATCCATTAGAAAATAGACATAGGAATGCTTCACAGATCTTCTTGGAACCTGGTGTTGGGAAGAGGAGGATGTGTTCCTTCAACATACCCCTTGTAGAGATGGGTAATAATTTATTAATCATTATCATAATAATGGTCAACATACATTGTTCAGTATTTTTAACAGAGTCTGGGTAGGTGTTTTTCCATATAGGAGCTCCATTTATCATCACAACAAACCTACAAGTTATAATTATTATTGCCACCAAACATATAAGGAAACTGCTATAACTTTTCTACTTCAATACAATCAGTATGTATCAAAACTGGGATTTGTCAGAATCCAGGGCCTGACAAAATACCTCAACGTGGTACCTTACTATTTTTGAATATTTCATTTTTCAAATTTTTTTCCACATATACATTTTTAAATTTAAATTTAATTAATTAACATATAGTGCAGTATTAGTTTCAGAGGTAGAGTTCAGTGATTCATCAGTTGCATATAACACCCAGTGTCCATTACATCAAGCACCTTCCTTGATGCCTGTCACCCAGTTACGCCATCCTCCACACCCGCCTCCCCTCCAGCAACTCTCAATTTGTTCCCTAGAGTTAGAGTCTCTTATAGTTTGTCTCCCTTTCTGATTTTGTCTGATTTTATTCTTCCTTTCCTTCCCCTATGTTCATCTGTCTTGTTCTTAACTTCCGCAAATGAATAAAATCATATGATAATTATCTTTCTCTGATTGACTTATTTCACTTAGCATAATACCCTCTAGTTCCATCTACATGGTTACAAATGGCAAGACTTCATTTTTTTGATGGCTGAGTAATATTCCATTGTATATAAATACATCTTCTTTATCCATTCATTTGCCAAAAGACATCTGGGCTCTTTCCATAGTTTGGCTATTGTGGACATTGCTGTTGTAAACACTATGGTGCAAATGCCCCTTCGGATCACTATGTTTATATCCTTTGGGTAAATACCTAGTAGTGCAATGGCTGGGTCATAAGGTGGTTCTATTTTTAATTTTTTGAGGAACCTCCACCCTGTTTTCCAGAGTGGCTGCACCCATCTGCCTTCCCACCAGCTGTGTAAGAGGTTCCCCTTTCTCTGCATCCTCACCTTGAATATTTTAATAATATTTTATAAGTAATTCCTTTTGTTATAAACCTATGCTTACCAAGCAATCTTTTGAGTATGGTTTAGCTTCCCACAGAGCAAGTCTACAGGGAGAGAATGTGCTAATCAGCTTACATGAGTTCGCTCCGCTTAATGGTTATATTTTTCCACGAATGGCCATCAGGTTGAAAATTGACTGAACATGTTACCTACAGTTGGTTCACATGCCAAGACTATGTTACTTCTAAGCCCAAGTGTCCCCTGTTGATGCCTTTCACTAGTTAGAATTGTACACCAATCTTCCTTTTGTACACCTCTACCTCGATGTCTTACAGAATGTTCAGTTTTCAGAACTGAGCTCATTGCCTTCTTCTCCTCCCCAATAGTATCTTTGCCTCCCACTTAGTCCCTTTAGGGTAATGATACTAATTCTTTAAGACATGTAACCTAGAAACCTGGGACACAGCCAAGGTCCTCTGTCCCTCCCTCACTATTTGAATCAGTCTCTACATCCTTTCTTATCATCATCATAATGACCAGAATTTATCATAGCTTAACAGTTACAAGTGTGGTTTCTGCAGTTAGACTACCAGGGTTGAAATTCTGGATCTACCATATTTTAGTCTTGCTATTTGAGCAAGCTACAGAACTTTTTGGTGCTTTGTTTTCTGTGAATTGGGAAAACTATAATAATGGAACCTCCTTCACAGGATTATTGCCAATTAAATGAATCAATATATGAGAAGACTTGCCATGCCGGGAAGGTAGCATGTGTTCTCCTATCTTCTGGTTCCAGTCAAAGATGAAGCCTCCTGATTGATCTCTCTTTCTCTACCTTCACTCATCTCCCTTCCATGCTTTCCATTGTCATCAGAGGGCTAGAACCCTTCAGTAATACCTTACTGCCAACCAAATAAAGTCGAAATTCATTTGCATGTCAGTTTATAAGTCCTCAGGTTTGGGATGCATGTTTCCCACTAACCGCCAACTCCCTTTTTTAAAAAATACCCCATCAAATCTGAACAATTATTCCTTGAATTATGTTTTATTGAGATTTTTAAAAATGTTTATCTCCTTGAGTTTTAGAAAGTCAAGAAGAAAAAAACAAAAAAAACCCCAAAAAACCCTAGGCTACAGGGTGCCCAGATAATTGGTGAAACATGATTCTGGGTGTTTCTGTGACAGTGTTTTTGGGTGAGCTGAGAATTTAAATCAGTGGACTTGAGTGAAGCAGTCTGCTTTCTATAAGGTGTGGGCTTCATCCAAGTAGTTGGAGGCTCAAATAGAACAAAACACTGATCTCCCGGAGTAAGAAAGAATTCTCTAACAGGTGGTCTTCAGACCTTATCCGGACTATTGGTTTTCCTATCTCCTGAGTCTCCAGCCCGCTGGCCCACACTGCATATTTGGGATTTGCTCGTCTCCATAATACCATGAGCAGTTCCTTATCATAAATCATACACACCTACACACACACATCCCATCGGTTCTATTTCTTCGGAAGATCCTAACACACTCTCAATAAATGTATTTTGTACGTAAGGGATTAGTTCTCATATCTGTGATTAATTTACCGTCTCTTGTGAAACTAGTTGTAGTTCGTTACTCCCCAAAACCTTTAAGACCAAGGTCTGTGGCTCCTGCTCGCCTCTTAAAATAGTGATAAGATAATGATCTTCGGATACTGGAAGATCTGGGTTTTAATCTTACCTACCCCACTACTAAGTGGGAGACTCTTCTAGCCTTTGTGATCTCTCTCTAACACCTTCCTCAAAGCGTTGTTGTAAAGTTCAAGTGAGTTAACATATATGAAAGGACTTCGTGAACCATATTAGCCCTCTGTTGCTTTGCTAGAATACTGAAATATTTGCTTTCTTCTCTCCCTTTCTTATTCTTGAAGTGCTGCCAAACCTTAGAAGAATGTGAAGGGCTGCCAATTCCTGGGAAGAGTGAAATCTTTTAAGACCAATTTCAATAATATCTTCATGGTCGGATCACAGCACTTGTTTGCTTGGTCTTGCATCTCGCCTTCCCTCTGAGTAGTCTGTTCCTGGCACTGTTTTAGGTAATAAGGAAAGGTTAGATCCTGTCTTCTGGCCTAACTTCATGCTCCAGGCCAAGTGTGTTCAGTTTCCTGGACTATAGTCTTTGAAGAGATTACCAAGGAAGAGAAAAATCCCATTTATCGAAGAACAAATTTGAAGATCAAAAGGAACAAAACTGAAGTGAACGAAGGGCAGGAAATAGGATTGCGATCTGGGAATTAAAAGTCAGGTGTTGTAATTATCTACTAATTATCTTATTTTTCCCTGACCATAAATCAGGCCACTTTTGGTCCTGGATATGTCACCTGTTTTTGTATGACTTCTCTTGTATGAGAATAAACCTTGTGTGTTGTCTTCTGTCTTCCATCAGTGAATCTGGCCTTTGAAACACCATTTTGCAAACTTATGCACCCACTTCAGCTTGAGGAGTTTGTTCGGATTGCATGAGACAACAATATCACTGCAAGTTTCTTCAAAGGAAAGATGTTTTAGAACCCCTGAGAGACACCGGTGAGGGCAGAGAAGGGAAAAAAACATGCTGCTGAAGCACTCTCTGGGGTGCTGCAGGTGGACAGCCCCATCTAAAGAATTGCAGAAGAGAAAGACAAGCACTTTCTCTTGCAACAGTCCATCTTCAAAACCTGACTAAAAAGCACAACTTCTAGCTCTCAGGAGAGTAAGAAGCAGAAAGGCATATCTGTGAAGCTTTATGAAGGGATTTATGATTCCTTGTCTCCCCAGTCCCTTTTATCTGAGCAAATGACATCATAACCACTCAGGAGCTCAAGCCGGAAACCTGGGAGAAATTCTTAATTCTTCTTTTTCCTTCATCACCACAATCAATCCTCCTCCCATTCACACTGGCAGGGCTGAGAGAGTCTGATTTGTCCTGGTGAGAGACATTCAACCATCCTTCGTGCCCCTTAGGCTGTAGGAGGATACAGCCCAGAGAGGACTAACCCAGTGTCACCGGACTTGTTCAGCCTCCACGGTGAAAAGACACTTCCTATTTTTTTAAGTATATCTTCATCAGTCTTATGGTTTTATGAAACCCTGTTTGATATTGGTAATAACCAATATTGTTGAACACTTATGGATTCCAGGGTGGAATCATTGGTGGAGACATCTCAATTCCCTTGACTTCAAAGCAGTCTTGGCATTTGAGTTTGAAAAATAGCCGTGATGATGAGAATTGGCCTCTTTATCTCTCTATTGAAACACAGTAATCTTAATTTTGTCACTTGTACTTTGCAGTGATGAATCATGTGTTTGGTCCTTGACACAAAACTCCTAAAGCTCATTCAAAGATAGCATTAAATCCCATGTATAAAAATCTGTTTGATTTCTTTCAATTATGTCATTGCCATGTACTTTGTAATGGCTGACACCCATTTGTCCCCTGTCTGCAAAAACATAAAAATTCATTTCAAGCAATGAAATTCAATTTGTCTTGAAAGTAATTCTGTAAAAAATAATAATCTGTGCAGCATTCTAATCTCCTTCTACAATGTTCTGTGGAGCCTGGGCAGCATTATCTGCCATTGTCCTAGCATTATAAGAGGATAAATGGGAAATTAATGCTTCTGGTAAGGCAACTATTAGTGATAATGGAAAGTAATTAAAAGCCCAAAGTTGAACCTGGAGGAAATTTGCTCCAATCCAGAGCAAATCAAAGTGATTTTTTGGTTTAACTTGCTGTGATAGATGGTATTAATAGTTCACAATTATTCATTCCTTTGCTGTCTTTGCTCTGAGGTTTTAGTCCTGGTTGCTCTACTTGTCCAATTATAATGAATCTGGGCATGTGGATACCAGTGAATTGCCTAATATTTTCGTCCCTTATTCCTCTATGTAGCAGCAATCTTATCTTCTTGGGATGGTCATGATCCTTTACCATGCCAGCATGGGAATTCCTTTCCTTGTCTGCTATGTCCAGGCATGAGGACCACAAGGTGACAAGAGGCTTTCAGTTGGGTGTGATAGTTCTGATGTCCCTTGTAAAACTTTTCCCTATCTGGAAAAAACTTTACACTCATAGAGCCAAGATTTGTAAGCAGAGGAAACATAAATTTCCCAACCGAGTCGCTGGGAATTCTGGCAAGTAAGAGCGCTCCTTTCGTGCCTAGGTTCCTGGGCCAGCGGAGAGCGCGACACCATCTACCATTGATTTAAGGCACGTGTCTCATCCTTTCAGAGATCATCTCTAAGTTGGACCATTAGCTCCATCTTTAAGAAACTATCCCATCATTCCATCAGGTTAGCAGCTTCCGCAAAAGGACCAAAGGATCTTGTGACTACAGCTGCATTCCATTTAAAGGGGGTTCCTTGGCTCCCCAAAAGGTGACATTGTAAGTATATGAGTCACTCTGTGAACCTCCAGATAATCATGCTCAGTTAGTGTGAAAAATTACATTTTCTGCCATGACGTCTAAACTACTTGTGGTGAACAGAGTTCTCCCATTAACACGTGACTAAATTCGAGTGACAAGCAGTGATAACCTGTCTCTCTTCCCTTGATCCTCTCCAGTCACAAAAAAAACTCCTCTCTTCTAAAGGCAGCATGCAGGCCCTTGCTGGTGAAATGGTGTTTGGATGTGAATGCTGGTAAGGAGAGCTAATTCGTTCTGCTCTCCGGTAGAGGTGGGAGAAGTATTTGTAGCTGTTTCTCCTGATAACCACTGTGTTTACCAGTCAGCCGGGCCAATGGGAACATGGAAGATTATAGGTTGTGTGTTCCTCCAATACTTTTAGGCTACAGTGGCTGAGCAGCCCTGCCATAGAGCGCATGGATCCTTCAGAGAGTACTTTGACTCTCTCGCTACAGTAGCTTTGTCATTTATTTTGTGGTGTAAATCTTTTACCTTATTTATTTTATTGTTTGATAATTTCTCCTTTTCTGTTTCTTTGTTTCACAATAAACCCTATTTTTGGCAGCCATTCGCTCAAAAAGCAAAAATCCATGTTTGAAGAGAAATTAGGCACTAGATTTTCATTTCTCTAGAAAGCTGATGATGATGGTGGGACCTGCTCAAAGTATTTGACACTTAACCATCCATCAAGAAGTCCGCGGTGATGTCACTGACTGCAGACTCTGCCCCACGTGACAAAGTAACACTTGTAACTGCAGACGGTGTGCAACGTGGCTTTTTATTTAGATCAATTGAGTATTGTTCCAGATTTATTTTCTGTGTTTTTAATTTTGTTTGTTGCATATGGACCGCCTCCCCCACCAAAGAAATGAAAGTTATAGATGTGAATGTGTTTCTTCTCTTAGAAGAAAAAGATCTTTGCAAACAGTTAAAGGATATCATCTCGTCTTTCAAGCAAAATAAAAATCAGTTAAGATCTTCCCAACAATTGTTCAACTGTTTATTTAGTAAATCAGGGTAAAGCTTTGGGAATTTCATTCCGTCAAAGATGACATATCTGACCTTATTATAAGTGCTCCTGTAAATACGATTAAAAGAAAAATCGTGGTGATAATATGAATACATATATTGATGGAACCTAGTATCCTACATACGTGATGTTCTTGGTGAATTAAGAAATCTATGGCTCAACGATGAATATGGAATTGCGATTGGGTACATATAATCATAATTGCATCCAAGCAAGCTTAAATATTCTACTGCAATGAATTTACTGTTGTGTCCTCTCAAAGTTTCAAATTCTGTTGAAATTCTAACCCCCAGTGTGACAGTATTAGGAGGTGTGGCCTTTGGGAGCTAAGTAGGTCATGAAGGTGGAGCCTCATGAATAGGGTAGTGCCTTATAAAAGGGGCCCTGAGAACTTCCTGTCTTCTTTCTACCACGTGAAGATACAACAAGAAGATGGCAGTTTGTAACCCAGAAGAGGGTCCTCACCAGAACCAGTCATGCTGCTACCTTGATCTCAGACTTCCAGCCTCCAGAACGGTGAGAAATACATTTCCATCATTGAAAAGCCACCCAGTTTATGGTGTTTAGTTATTGCAATCTGAACTACCTAGAATGTCTACCAATCAAAATGGAAGCTCCAGGTGTTAAAATTTACTGAAAAGATTACATTTAGATTAGACTGCAACTTTAATTTTGGGACAAAGATGTTGATGCACAGAGAAAAGACTTTAGCATTACAGTGCAAAGAGTCTTGCTCTTCGCTGCTCATCAACAACTGAATTGTAGAAACGTGAGCTAGTTATTTATTTATTTATTTATTTATTTATTTATTTATTTATTTATTTATTGAGAGAAAGAGTGAGTGCACACATGTGCACCTGGATAGGGGGGCAGAGGAAGAGAGAATCTTAAGCAGGCTCCACACTCAGTGTGGAGACTAACATGAGGCTTGATCTCATGACCCTGAAATTATGACCTGAACTGAAATCAAGAGCCAGATGTTTAACTGGCCGAGCCACCCAGGTGTCCCAAAACATTTGAGGGTTTTGAAGAATAATTCCAAATCAGCCCAAGTGCCTTAAGTGAATTTGCTTATCCTTCAGCCAATTCTCTTTCCTCTTTCCTCTTACCATGTAAGTCACTAAGGCAAGCACGACTCTAAGGTTTATTTGCCATTTGCCATTCACCCACATCTCTTCTCCATTTATAGTTGGCTGTGGTCATTTTTCAACACACATACATGTACACGCACATACACACAATAGTTACACCATTCACACTTGTATACCTTGCTTCAGTCATTTCATAGTTAAGAAATATTTCCATATCAGTGCACTACAGACTTATCCCTCTGGTGGTGGTGCAGAATTCCGTGGTATGAAAAATGGCGCAATTACTCTCCAAGTGCTGGCAAGGACCTGGACTTACTGGATGCTTCCATATGCTGACGGAGGGAATGTAAATTAGTGTGGAATTCCAGGAGGGTCATTTTAAGTTGCTTATAAATCATAATTCCCTCAGTAAATTGCCTTATGGGATTTCTTGTTTGCGCGCCTCCTCGACCGTTTATTAGGGGCAGTCCTTTGAAATGCAGAAGAGCCGAAATTTAGATGCTTGGCTGATGCTTTACTGAAGTGTTTTTGAACATTTGTTCATTTGTTTTTGTCCTGGGTGGGTGTTTAGTCTTGTCTTATTTCGGCAATGCAGGTGGACAGGAAATTGGGGTCCTTACTTAGCTGGTCATATGTGCTTAATGAGCAAATTGGAAGCAACCTTCTGAGTGAATCCTGCTCCCAGGCCAGTTCTTCCTCATCTCATGTCCTCATCATGGCCTCGCCTCATTTCTGGGACATTCAGGCCCTTCTTTCTAATCCGTCTTCTCAATTCCCACCAAAGCTTACTTCCCTGCTCTTGGCTTGCTGGCCTCTCAGGCACACAGTTCTCAATGCTGCAGAGAGCATGGACAAGTTGAATTCAAAGCATTTCACACGGAGAGACTATCCCAAGCTGATTACTTCTCCATGTTGGCACAAAAACCAGCTGAGAAGAAGAATGATACACAGGGAGGATGGCTTGAGGTACACCAGCCTGTCCTCTGTTTCAGATATCCTTAAATATATACTTGGGTCACATAGAATAACCCAAGACTGGAAGGATATTTCTTAAATTGAATTTCATTTTGCTGTAATATCTGTTTAGTTTACTTTGATATTATAAGATTCAACCTTCTGAAATATTAGCGGGGTTCATAGTAAGGATGTTGTACAGGTCACGGCATTCATCACAAGGTTTCTTTCTTTCTTTCTTTCTTTCTTTCTTTCTTTCTTTCTTTCTTTCTTTCTTTCTTTCTTCCCTTCTTTCTTTCTTCTTTCTTTCTTTTTCTTTCTTGGAGTACCTCTAGGAGATATTCCTATAGGATTTTAGTATCAAGGAAAGTTACAATTCTCCTGAGCTCTTGGCTTATTTTTATTTCATGGCCATTTCAAATCTTGTAACACGTAAGTTTTCTATTTTTGTGTTGCTTTCTAGAAAGCTTAGAGCTAAATTTGTGATTCCTTCACAGTGGGTTTTGCTTATGGAGCAAATTCTTCCAAGGCTCCCTGAGAATGAAGCTCCACCTTTTCCCATTCAACTAAGTTTACTCCTTACATTACAAAGCCTGTCGTTTTATGGCTATTTACAATAACCTGATCCCTCAACCCCTCACCTACCCAGCGGCCAGGAGGGAAGCACGCAGCGAACTGAAGATTTCAATCACTCATGCAAAGATAAGCATATTTGTCTCCACTCCCAAATCTCTCCTGTTTTGATTTCTTTTTTGGCTCAACTCACTTTCCTCGGGGTGGTTTGTGCCACCTTCTCAGGGGACCACAAAACTGCCTATTTCAGACTTTAAAAAAGTTCCCATGCCTTTTAAAGCTGAAAGTTCTTTGGGGTCCTCAGCTAATCTTTACCCAGCATTAACTTTCATAGAATTTGGTCTTCTTCCAAGTGTGTGCAAGGCGTGTTATGCCTGTGGGATAAAAGGCATACAAAGCATCGGATGCTAATTTTCTCTTTTATCTTATAGACACTGATTTTCTTTTCTTTTATTGCCTTTACTGCAAGTCTGCTTTCTCCCACATCAGTCTCTCTTCTCCTAAAGAATTATTCTAATTTGAGCAAACTGATATGTTTTCTCGTTAGTTTTACCCTCACAGTTACATAGGTCATTACAATATGCCTCTTTGTGCTTTTACCAACTTCACTTTGTCCCTGCCTTTGTTTGCCAACTGTCTTTATTCCTACCTTTAGTGTTTGCAGTCCTATCAGCTCTTAAGCTACCTTCTACATTGCCCCAAAATCATTCTGGAAATTTGTGGGAATAATGATAAGCATATCTTGGCCCATAAAAAGACACCATGTGGAGAAATATTATTTATTCCAGAGATATAGTAAATTTTCATTGTAACAAATATTAGTCTAAATTTCTCACTCAAATTTTCTAGAGTTTCTGAAGGACTGCCACTTCCTGTGTTCTGTGATAAATGAGTAAATGCAATACAACTTTATTTTATGCCCTTCCTTTTATTTCCTTTGATTTCCAAGTCAAAAGATACATAATTAAAATAGGTACTATTTGAGGGGGAGTCATTTAATCTTGTCTGGTTCTATTCAGGACGGAGTCAATTAACTGGGAAAGAAAACAGTATCATGGTGATGTTCATATTACACGTGTAAACACGTATTTCATTCTAGCCATGTGCTATACATGGATGATAAGAAGCTCTAGACCAGGTCGAAAGCAGACCCATAAACTAGTGAAAGTCAGAAAGGATTTATTTCCGTTATGGTCAGTAAATCGAATCTGGCATCGATAAACATCAAACTAAGATAGAGAAAAGGCCCTGGTGCTACTGCAAATTTGGAAGTCTTCATTAATCGGAGCACTATTCAAAGTAACTTCATAGATAGATCTGAATGTTGATGACCAGTTGTCATTTGCAGTTCTTGAAGGTTTTTTGGTGACAGAAAGGGTCTCTAGCAAGTGAAGAAAGAGACAGATAATTAACACCTGCTGGTTGCATTGATCATAGATCACCCAAATTTCAGGAGTTCCTTTGGAGCATGCCTGACTGCAAACTAAAAGGCGTAGTCAATAAAATGATCAAGTTTCATAGAGCACAAACATGGAAAAAATAAAACAAAGCAGCGCAGAGAGCAAACTAATATCTCCATCATAATGAAGGCTTTCTTCAAATACACAGTAACTGGTCACTTCAGTGTTTGTTCACCTGCTATAGTAAACTCATTTCTATTCAGAGTATCTAAAATGCGTGATTACACCTCTCTGATCACGTATGTCTTCCTTGTCAGGCTGTGCATGCTAGAGGACCCTGTTCTGCACAGATCCACTCAGATCCTTCTTACACTCTGTCTTTATCACTGCCCCAGCTTCTGTGTGCCTTTGCTACTAAGCACCTACCCCTGAGACCCTATGTTATTGGCGCTGGTTTGCATGCAGCACAGAGAGCCTGAAGTCCCTGGGAATGTACAACTCCCTCGGGAGGGCTTTGTCAATGACCGACTTGCACAGGAGCGTGAACGACCAGCTCCCTTGCTCTGAATTGGGATCAGTTCTGGAAGTTGATATATATACTTCAGAGCTCTGCGGGATCAGGCTGTAGCTGTCTCCTGTGGGACTTTGCCTGAAATCACATCCTTGCTTGACTTCGCTCCTTTCCCTTCTCTCTTTCTTCTACTCCTTTACTGGTTTCTCCCAAGAGCATTTCCTTAAGAATCACATGCACAGGAATCCTGTCTCAGGGTCTGCTCCGGGAGAATTTGACAAAGCTCCGCATTCTTTTATTCATCTTCATCTTCCCGGGTATAATAGGGGCTTAGCAAATGCTCATGAAATAAATGAGTGGGAAACTCAGAACATATTCCTATATAGAAACTTGGCAAATACCCAAGTGCCTGCCTTAACTATGGGCAGGTCTGATATATGTATGCCAAATCCTGAGCTGGATTCACCATGAGCGGTCTGATAGAGAGGAGCTTTCCTCTTGTTCTCTGCAGGTGATCTGGCCTGACTGATGTGCTACAGGTGTAAGAAGGATGCTCCAGACAGTCTTTTTATTATCAAGCAGCACTGGTTGCTTGTTCACTCAGAGTGAAACTCCTCTCTGGTTTGGCTGATGAATGTGAGCAGATAATATTAACACAGAGGGGTACTGAGGAAATGATTTCTGAAAATCACTGTTCCTGAAAATAAATGTTCTGCACACATGTAGTTAGAAGAGTGAAGGGCATAGGGTTTATCTATGGCCCTCCTTGTCTGGACCAGTATTTGTTTTTACTTCTCTTTAAGGATTTGCAGTCCCTGTCCGCTTGAGTCCAAGAGCCTTAGCATGGCATTCAAGGTCCCGAATGATATCAACCTAACATCTCCAGCATCACTTGTCATCAGTTCTTCCTTCTTGCTTAACCTTCCTATTACCTCACGCTGGGTAATCCCTGTTCATGTCATACTATTTTTCATCGTTATGTCTTTGCTCATGCTCTTTCCTTTTTCTACAACGGGCTCACCCAACACAGCTATCTTTAAAAACCATCTTGGTTACCATTTCCCTTATGAGTTAGATGTTCTTGTTTAGTTTCTCATAAAACCATGTGTAAGTATCTACCATTGGACTTACATATTTTAAAAATCAGTGGCTCTTGATAGGTCTTTCTCCTATAGATCGAGAGCTCTTTCACATCGTATCTTATTCCTCCTTGAATTCCTACCACCAAGGCCAGGATAAATGTTGGTTGAATGAGTAATTTAATCATGTTGATATTTGTCTTTGTTTTCACGTAATTTTGCTAAATCCTTCACAAAATCAAGTTATACAATGTTATCATTTTCATATCACAGCAAAAGGTGGCTGGGAGATAGAGGAACAAGTGATAAATATACAGTGTTTATACTTGCCAGTGATTTGAAAACAAATCGGAGAGTGCAAGATGTTCTCATACTTGGGCAAGGTATGTGAAATAGATTAACAGAATTTTCTCAGAGAGAATTTCCTGTCTAAGGACTATGATAGGAACAGGAAGTAGATGGAAATCAAGACTTAAATGGGAACAGAGCAGGAGGGAGAGCCCAGATGGCCACCAAAACAGAAAGTTCATGGTGGTCAGAACCTGAGGCTGATTGAGTCCAACGGAAGATGTTAAAGGCAAGCTGCGACATTTGCTAGGATTAGAGTGATTGGGGAAGTTAAGAGATTCAGAAGAAGGGACAACAAGGGATAGAGAAAATGTTTTCTATAATATTCAGAATTATCCTCGATATAATCTTGTCATGGGGGAGCCATCCTAAAAGTCTGATTGGCTTGAATCCGAATTACAAACCCGACCCTATAGAGCTGGTTTTGATCAAAAACTCTATGTGAAGTGCAGTGATTAAAAAAAAAAGATTCAAATTGTATGTAGATTTTAAAAACTAGAGGGAACACTAGGGTCATCTGTTGATGGAAGAGGTGTGAGATAAGAGGGATTCTTGAGTTATCAGATGCAATTTTTTTTTATAATTTTTATTTTGTTATATTAGTCACCATACAGTACATCCCCAGTTTTTGATGCAATGTTCCATGATTCATTATTTGCGTATAACACTCAGTGCTCCATGAAATACGTGCCCTCCTTAATACCCATCACCGGCCTATCCCAATCCCCCACCCCCTCCCCTCTGAAGCCCTCCGTTTGTTTCCCAGAGTCCACAGTCTCTCATGCTTCATTCCCCCTTCTGTTTACCCCCCCTTCATTCTTCCCTTCCTTCTCCTACCGATCTTCCTATTTCTTATGTTCCATAAGACAATTACCATATGGTTTCACTAATTTATCAGATGCAATCTGTTGACCTGAACAAGCAATAAATTTCTGTTCTGCTTAATCAGTGAGATGTCAGGTTAATTCGTTACCACAGCAAGCATGTCCTATCCTAACTAAAACAGACCAAGTATTAGGTCACTAACTAAATCTCGATATTATATAGACTGTGTTCCAGGTCACAATGCAGTAAAATTAGAAATCCATAGTATAAATATAGCTTAAAATCCCATATGTGTACAAAATAAGTGGCATACTACTAAATAATTTCGGATTATAAGGAAAATGATAAGACATTATAAAATACTGGGAAATAACTGGCAATGAAAACAGCACATGTCAAACATAGTGGGACACAACTAAAGCATATATAACAATTTTTACACTATTATAACTTGAAACACAGTTATAGAAAACTAGAAAGATTAACAACAAACAGGCTAACTTTAAAATTAAAGAGGTCAGAAGTTTGACACATTCCTCCTAAGTTCAGACCAGCTTATCACAACAACTGTTTGCATAGTTCAGAGGTTTTGTCATCCATTATAAGGAAGTAAATCAGAGGAGTAGGAATCAGAAGCGAGGGACAAGAGCAACATTCTCTTAGGTGATTTAATTATCCACTTAGCAAAAACAAGAATACTAACAGAGAAGAAATTAGAACCAAAATATAAAGGTAACACATACGAAGAACATAACAAAATGCTTAAACTTACTAGTAAATGGCAGTTAAAAATTATGGCAGCAAAGATTTATTATTTTACAGTTATCGGATTGGTACAAATTAGAAAACTAATAATTCCAGGTGTACCCAGAAAGTCAACATTCAGAAACTCAGTGGTCATGCAGAACTTAGCTCAAATTAAGCATACAGATGCCCTATGACCCCCAAATTCCACTTTTGGACAAGTGTCCTAGAGAATTCCCTTCTCAGGCCTGAAATAAATCATCCCTAAGGAGATTTGTCACAGCGTCGCCTATGGCAAAAGGGACTTACCCAGAACAAGGGAATGGGGATGTAGGCATTGTGGATGTGTGCTATGAAAAACCCCACAGCTGCTAAAAGCAAGGAGCTAGATATGCAATTATAAAAAGGTTTGTATCTTAAATAACACTGAAAGAAAGAAATAAAAAATCAAATGAGATAAATAGCACAATATCATTTAGACACATTTAAATGTATACTAAAGCTACTGTTTGCAAGGACTCATGCAAACGAAAAGGTGAACATTGACCACATTGGAGGAGCAGGCACGTAATGGAGGTGGGGATCGTAGTAAGATACTGGGAAGGGAAGAATGTGTTGTCACCCCTTTTTCTTTCGGTCAGAATGAGCACCAGCCCTGAAGGAGGATGTTACCTTCTGATTAGTTGGTCTGTGTTTGTTGTGAGCCTGTCCGAGTGCTCACTTGTTTTGCCTCTAACGAGTTTATTCATTCAACAAACATTTATGAAAATTCTGTTATGTGTCAGGCATCAGTGATATGTTTTCTGCTCTAGGAGACTGCAGTAGAAGTATGTTTTTGTGTGGAGCAAGGATCGGCAAGCAAATAAACAAGAAAATATCAGATGAAGTTAAGTCCAGTGCAAGGAACGACTCCCAGGTGAAAAGTCATGTATCAGGTGATCAGAATAGATCTATGTGAGGAAGAGATATTTGAAAGAGACGTGAATGATGAGAAGAGACTTGCTGTGCAAAGATCAGGAGGAAAGGCTTCCTGGACTTATGGGATAGCTAGAATCCTCTGGTTGGGAAAAGGCCAGTGCTGGTGGAGTAGCCCTGAGGGAGGGGTGGGCAAAGTGGAGTGGAAGGGGAGGGGCCAAAGTCTCAGAGATTTTATAGATCATTAGAAGGCATGGAAACTATATTCCAAGAAGCAAAGAAATATTGGAATTATTTTTAGATTTATAATTTTGGGGTTCTCAAATCCCAGAATGAATAGCAACTGATAGGCTGTTCTCCTAAGTACTTAAGTACAAAGTAAATATGACTCAGTGCTTTGGAGAACCAATGCACTATATTCACTATGGGGGTAAATCGTGTGTGCCAACTTGCCTGGGATATGGAGGGCCTAGATATTGGGTTCAGCATTATTCTGGTGTGAAGGTGTTTCTAGATGAGATTAACATGTAAATTGGTAGACTAAGTAAAGCAGATTGCTCTTCCCAATGTGGACGGGGCTCATCCAATACACTGAAGGCCTGAACAGAACAAAGGTAAAGTACGGGAGAGTTCGCTCTCTGCCTGGCCACTCTCAAGGTGGAACATTGGTCTTCTGCACTTGGTCTGGAATTGAACATCATTGGTTGTCTTCGTTCTGAGGCCTTCAGACTTGGACTGGAGATGCACCCTTGACCCTCCTGGGTCTCCAGCTTGCAGACGGCAGCTTGTGGAAATTCTTAGCCTCTGTAATCATGTGAGCCAACTCTTAAAAATAAAAGATATATCCATTTGTATTTATCTATATAGAAATGTCTCTATAGAGAGAGCTAAAGATCAATCTATTATCTATCATCTATCTATATCTATCTATCTATCTCTATCTATCTATCTATCTATCTATCTATCTATCTATCTATCTATCTTAATGACTCCATTTCTTTGGAGAACCTTGACTCACTCATTGTCCTAAAACACTGCTTTTCACAGACCCCATTATGTGCTCCTTTAAATCTTTCAATATGTCACAAAGTCCACAAGTTATGACCCAACTCCAACAGTCTGGTTTTTTGTTGTTGTTGTGATTCCTGATATTAATTGCTAACAAATCACTTAAACTCCTTGTGTTTTAGTTCTTTCATCTGTAAACTGTGTCTCATTCATCTGCACTGTCTCTCCTCTTATATCACTGTTTATCCTTCATTTTTCAGTCACATCTTCTGACACTTTGCCCAGTTGCCCTTGGTCTTGCTTCTAGCGTCTGGAGTTACAGTCAGAACAGGAACGTTGAGGTTTGGGTTTACTTAGAGTCACATTTCTAATATAAGTTTATAATTCACGTACGAATTTGGAAAGTCATCTGGGTGCATATTCCTTACTTTAAAAGCTTTCATCATTTGTCAGATAGCGGTGGAAGAATTAGAGGATTTTTGTATTTTTCCATTTAATTAAGATGGAACAAAGCTTTCTATGCTTTAAGAATTGTTTCCCAAATGCAATATTCTCTTCTCTATTGCCTTTGACATTTGTTGCTATCAGATCTCCATTTTTTTGTGTATAAACTGCTTATTTGATTTGACCTGGTTCTGAATTGAGAAATCGATTCAGAAGGGCCTCTGCCTTTGGAAATGGTATTGAATGAAAGCATTATACTAACATATGCTGAAACTTAAAACTGCAAATACAGGAGGAGAAAATGGTCTTGTAGCTACTTCCCTCATTTAGAGGATTGGAGACATGAGACTTTATTCTAATAAGGCACAGTGTTTGCAGCTGGGGTTGGGGTGAAATCAAGATACATTAGGAGAAATTGACATTAAAAGTGCAATATAACAGATGGATGAAAAAATGAATTTTTATCAAGATGATCCATTAGTGCTCTGCAGCCAAGCAGAGGAGAACAATGACCCGGAACAAATCAAGAAGAATGATGCTTGACTTGTGTTTGCTTGTTCTGAAGGGTGACCCACATTTATAATCTTTAATTAGAAATGCATTTGCTTCTGGTTGATTGGATACATTTTTCAACTATTGTTATTTTTCCTTTTTGTGGGGTTGGGGAGGTGGGTGCTGGAGGTGTTTCGGTGCAGAGGGTTTGGTTCATCAAATTAGAGTAAATGAAAGGAGAGAAAACAAGCCTGTGGAGTGAGCCCTAACTAAATGGTGGAGTTCTTTGCAAAGAAGAGAATTAATCTCCAAGTAGGGAAGAGCTGAGCTGCTCCATCAGCAACTGTTAACCTCACGTAACCTCGGTGACTCTGGCATCAATATTTAAAAGCAGGTCTAGGGCAGATCTTGTTTTTAACTTCAGATTCTATTTCTGACTATCAAGATTCTGTCTACTCTTTAATTGATCTCTGGAATTAATAAGTGCTTATTTTTTAATGGAAAGGAAGGAGAAAGGAGAAAGAAACTGTGAACAGAATGTCCTTAATTTTTCTTTAGAAACAAGGCTGAAAACACAAGCCAGTGGGGGCACTATGCCAACTCATTCGGGAAAACGGGGAGTTTTACTGATGATGAATTGCTAGGTTGCTTGCCTCGCTGCCAAGGAATAAGTAGCTCGAGATAATTCATTTACCGTGTCTGTTGCTTGTACCTAGCACTTCCTTGCCTCTGGCTGATGTTAATAATATTAGCCTGGGAGGTGGAAGTGGATGGGGAGAGGGAAGTTCCCTCTGATGTCACTTAGACTCATCTAGAATCAGCACAATTGTAGCCCACGGATGTATGCTTGGATTAAAACCCCAGCCTATCAATCTCGATCAAATTCCCTGAAGAACTCGTCTGTGAATAAAACATTGTCACATAGCTATGAGGAGGATGGGAATAAGAAATGGCTAAGGACATTTTAAATAAAATTTTAAAGCTGAAAAAAAAAAACACCCTCATAGATGACCTAATTCAGTTTAACCCCATGTGGAATCTAGGCAGGTGAAAAGAGAGCTGGACTCAGTGGGGCCACTACCAAGTGCCAGGTAATGAGCTTCCCGTCCATCCACTCTTGCTTACTTGCTATGTCAGCATATCAAGGGAGGGTTATGCCCCCACCTCTCTCTCTTCCAGATAAGGAAAGGGGTCTCAGATGTAATAGGGATTGTCCAAGTGTTCTCAGCTAGTCAGAGATTGAGTCCAGATTGGGATGCAGGAATGTTGGATTCCAGTGCCCATACATGGATATCTCTCATGGGAGGGCTGTAATACCTTTCCCAGACAGCGACTATGGTAACAGCAAAATGAAACAATATTCCTAAAATCTATATATTTCCCACAAAGCTTGAAATTATAAGATATTACTAGGATACCGTTGATTCTTAATCTAGAGGAAAGGCCATGAACTTTGGAGACAGGATGACTGAAGTTATTTCAACTGTTCACTAGAGTATGCATACATATGTCACTTAGACGCGCTGAGCCTCAGTGTTCTCATCTCTAAAATGGTAACAATATGCTTACATGTAGAGTGATCTGTATCTTACAGTATTAGCAAAGCACATCTGCTGACACAGGTGGTGAGTGTGCGGTGGGGGGGACGTGGACGGGAAGAGAGCAAATGCTGGGATTTGGGAAGGAAGGAACCAGCTGTACCAGAGGCCAGACGTGTCTGCGTGACAGCGGTACAAGGTGCTGCCGAGAGGTGGGAGAACTTGTTTCTACTCGGATTTGAGGCCATGCCTTACGTGGAAATAAGTGTCAACTCTTACCCAGCTGGGATAGTTGTGTCGTTTTAGATTAGGGCTTAGTCGGTCTGAATGCAAAGCAGGGCCAACCTTGAATTATGGATACATGTTCAGGCTTCCCTGATGCAAAGATGCCCTAATTTATTCTTGCGTATCAGGGAGGAGGGGCAAAGAAACACCAAGGTCCGAAGCTGGGAGGGAGAGGTGGGGGTGAGGGAGTCTCTTGCATGCCTTTGGCTCCTTTTGCAAGTGCTGTTCAGAGCCGGTTGAAATGAAGTGGTTGGGACTGGAAATCTCTCTCTCCTGAGCTCCTCCAACCCAGCCTTACTCATCATTATGAAATATCGCCGGTGAAGGAATCAGACTTATTATTATGCAGAGATGATAGTAATTGAACCCTGAGCTCTCTGAAGAATGCTTATAATCCTCTTATTTGAGAAAGCAGGATTCTTAATATTTGTAACTAATCCTGATTCACCACACGGAGGAGAGTATTAGATTCAGATGTGTGAACAGTTTGCTTGAAAATGTTTTCAGCAAAACCTTTAGGAGAACTTTAGTCATGAAGCCACCTGGACTCAGATGAGAAAAGTTTCTCATTTCGTCTCTCCAGGGAGTCTACACTGTGTGGAGAACCACTTCGGACGTACCAGGTTCTGAGCAATTGGAAGCAAAACCATGAGTCATTCGTGTTTGCGTGCCCCTCAGAAGCGACGCGACATCCAGTGAGTGTTTGTTACAGAAAGAAACTGTCACAACCTTGGTGATATTTACCTTTCAGATGAGGAGGAATGCAGCCGGTCTCCAAACACGGGCTTGGAGTGGCAAGAAACAATCATAATAGAATTTCTCATTGCCCTGTCCTCTAAATCAGCTTCCTCTATGAATTAAACTCTTGCCAGATTTCTGTTATTGAAGAGTTTGAAAAGAAGCGTTCTTATCACATGGCATTTCAGACCTTTTGTTCTTCTTTGCATTCCCAGCTCTGCTTGATACAAACGCTACGCTTCGGAGGAGAGGGAGGACTCCCAGCCGATGGAGCGCACGTTGCAATTAAAGCAAACACATTTCCACTTCAGTCACAGCCTGTGGGTGTTTTAAGAAGGGGAAAAAAAATCTATTAAAAATATAAATGTCAAACTCCTTGGGGTTTTGATCTATACATTTCATGTAGAGTGAGTTTCTGGCAGAGCTTGGATCTTGAGGGGCTGATAAGGATGCTGTGCTCCTACATTGTGTAACTGAGAGTATCCTGCTGGGCAGCGAGCAAGAACAGCCAGGCTCTACTGGCAGGTGCTGGGGCTGCAAAGCCAAGGCAGAGATGGGATGAGAATGCAGATGCCCTGGGCCCATGGGGGCCATGGCCAGGAACCAAGGAACAGAAGAAAGGCGACTCCTGTCCTACTCCCCACATTAATTTAGCCTTTGACCGTAGAAGAGAGAGCTTCTAAAAATGTTTCTTTTTTTTTCAGCCCACCTTTAGCCTCCAGCTTTTCCTTCGCAGGGACAAAGTTGCTCATCGGATTGTTCAGAATTTAGGATTTAACTCCAGCTTCCCTTTCCTAGTGGACAGGAGGTTATGCTTTAAAAGGCATGTGGCCTCGTTTTACTTCCTGGACATCCTGGGCCTATTTGCTCCGGACAAGATGTTAGATTTTAGCCTCCAGGTCAGGCAAGACCTGTCCTTTGGGTGGAGACAAGCTTCCGGCTCTCTCCCTTCCAGTTCCTGGAGTCAGCCACGTGGATCTAACCATGCAGTTGTATGGATGGAAACCTCCATGAGTCCCACTTCGACGCCCAAGCCTGATCCTGGTGTTATGGGCTGAGTTGTGTTCTCTCAAAATCCCTGTGTTGAGGTTTGACCCGCGGTATCTCAGAATGAGACTGTCTATAGATATAGAGCCATTAAAGAGGGAATTCTGGCAAAATGGAGTCACCGGGGTGGGCCCAAATCCAATCCGACTAGTGTCTTCAGAAGAGGAAATGGACACAGACATGCACAGAGGGAGGGCCACCTGGAGGCTTGGAAGAAGATGGCCATCTGCAAGCAGAGAAGAATGGGCCCTAAGAAGAAACCACCCTTGCAGACATCTTGATCTTGGACTTTCAGCCTCCCCAACAGATAGATTTCTGTTGTTTTTAAGCCACCCAGTCTGTGGTATCTTGCTAAGGCAACCCTAGAAAACCATGATTTTTGGTTTCCGCTGACCCTAGGAGCTCTGTAGTAAGTTGTAATTATTGAATTCTTGCCCCTTTCTGGGAAAAGTCCTGTTTCATTGGCCACTATGAGCTTGAGGGCACCTCCTGAGACAGGGAGCCCTTGGAAGCAGGGACGATGATGGGATTGGGGCACCAAAGTTTGACTCCAAGCCCTTTCTAGCACTAGCTGTTGCCAACACACAAGATCATGCAGAAACACCAGGTCAGGCCTGGGAACTGAGACTGCAAAGGAAGATGCCAAGGTTTGCAAGAATCAGCTTACGCTTGGGTGAGTCACCCAAGCAACAGGGGTAAACAGCTCTGAGGGATGATAGCTCAGGACGAGCTTTCCTCTCCCTGGATGCCACTGCTCTTGCATCACAGCTCTCCTGGACCCTGACCTGAGGATCTCTTCTTGGCAACTTTTTCCCCCCACAGCTTCTCCAGTCCTATGTCAGCCCAGTCACAGGGAAAGAGAAGTGCAATCACATTAAAATTTTGAAGAATACTTTTAAAAAGACAATGATGACATTGCTTTCTTTTTTATTTATTTTCCTACATGACGCAAAGGTTTTTTGGAAGTTTAAGAAGTGTTTATTTATGTGTGAAGCTTTCCTGAAAATTCCACTGGAATGGAAAAGTAATAGATTGCCTATTTGTTTTCCGAGAGTTGAAAAATTGCAAAATTCCTTATTTCATTATTCTGAATATTGTTTTTCAAAGGCAATTATTTAAAAATGTAGTGGAGTCCTAATGGTAATAACGAAACTCGTATACCTAATGAATGGAAAACTCCCTTTAGCTTGTTGCCTCAGAGAGCCCACTGCACGGTGACTACGTCCTTGGGGCATACTGGAACGACATCATCATAAATCCCTCTCCTCTCTTCTTCATCTTCCTTCCCCTCCCCGCCTCTCTCCTCATCTCCTCCTTTGAAAAACTGCAGTGAGTGGGGAATGTATGAGCAGTGTTATATGCCTCCCCCAGGCAACTCTGGGTCATTTACAAAGCTGAGAGAAGAAAGAAACTAGGGAAATATTTATTTGACTCTATCAAAAAGGATGGTGGTTGCTAAAGGGGCTTCACTTTGCATTTCACAGAACAAGCCTCATAACAAACCCCACCGACCCCATGAGATCACACGAATGCAAAAATTGGAAGCAAAGGAGCCTGATAACTCATCACTCAGAGGCAAGTTTCCTGCCTCAGAAATAAACAAAAGGGGCCCAGGCTTCAGCAGGACCCATGTGCTCCCTTGGAAGCTGGCAAAGAGCTTAGTGAGACTCCTGCAGCCCTTGCAGCAGGAGAACGATGTTGGCCCAGGGGACTCTTGTCTATGATGCCAAATAACACCCTTAGAGTACCGACCCATGTGACAAAGGAACGTTCTGGTTAGCCTTTCTGGTCCCGGTTCTTCTGTTCTAGGGCAAAATTTAAAAAACAAAACCAAAAACAAACAAACAAACAAAAAACAGGGACTTGAACTTAGGCATCTCCATTCCACCTTGCTTTGGGAAGCTCTCAGGTTTAATCATCATAGATACCAGTAATTTTTGCTGCTTAGAAACAAATAATTCTGGGAAGAGGGCTCTGTCTTGAAAGCTGACTGGGCTAAACAAGTGTGAGTTGGTGACAAGTGCAATATTTGATCGATGAGGATGACAAAATATGGGTAACTAAATGATGCCCGACAGCAAAGTTTATTTCACATTTGTCATTCAGATTTCGCTAGCTCTGCTATCCCTACAGGCATAGCCAAAGTATGCGCCTAGGAGAAGGGGTGGGTGAAAATAAATTGGAATCTCCCCACTGGCAAACAGTTCCAAACCCCCAGTAAACTGAAATAATCTGTTAACACTCTTCTCTCTCCTGGCCTGTGAGTTATTTAAGGTCATGGACACTGTCTTACTTTCATTGTTCTCCCAAAGACCAATGGTATCCTATGAATATGTCAAGTTCTCATGAAACAGCTGGCCATTTGGAATGAGCCCATCACCCATTATATTTGGGTCATTTTATGACGGAAATGAGTGGTCAAATGTTCTATTTCTACAGTATTCTCATATATAGAAGAATATAACTATAAACATATATTCTGTAGCTCACATGTATATTTCTTATAAGTGTGACTTATATAAATGCTGGAATTTTGACTCCCTCTGTATTTCCTCTGATTGATACAGGTTATTTCCAAGGCTCACAAGAGCTTAAAGCACATGAGGGAAAGGAGGTTAAACTCTCGAATGAATGGACACTCAGATGAGAGAAAAATCAGCTAATCTAGGGCAGAGACAGAGTTTAAGTTTGGTGATAGATTCGTAAATACTATTGAAAGCAAAGTCTCTGATCTTTTCTGGTAAATATTCAGGAGTTGTGGGTTGGGTTCTCTGAAAAGCAGGCAGAGAGATGGACTTAGGGCTGCAGAAGGTTTACTATTATGAGAGGAAAAGAGGAGGAGGCAGGACTTGGCAGGAGAAACTGTCAGAGATAGTCCGGGATCTGACAAAGTCCTCAATGACCCAAAGGTGAGCTCTGGAGCAGAGATTGCCTGTAAAAGGGGTCTTACATTGGATGAACATGGGACACCCTAACAGCACTGTCCTACTCAGCTACTAACTGACGACTCCCCACAGGAATGTAGTCTTGGCTACCATACTTAAGATCAGTTATTGTCCACGGACAGCTTTGCAAAGAACTTGAGCTCAGCTGAAGTGGATGCTGAGGGGCTAATAGCTGGCAGCATCTGGACAACAAGTTCATTCTTTTTTTAAAAAAATTATTTCAGATTCATTTATTTATTTTTAGAGAGAGAGGGAGAGAGAGAGGGCATGAGCAGGGAGAGGGGGAGAGGAAGAGGAAGAGAGGGAAATCGAGAGAAAGGACTACTTCCTGCTGAGTGCAGAGCCTGATGCGGGGCTTGATATCCGGACCTGAGATCATGACCTGAGCCAAAATCAGGAGTCAGACACTTAACTGACTGAGCCACCCAGGCACCCCACAGCAAGTTCATTCTTGAAGTGGGAACCTGAGCAGTCCGTATCTGTGTCTGTGATAGTGCACCCCTGTACCCTGCAGACTCATTTCTCACTATACATGTGGAAAACAACTTCTCAGGGGTTCTCGTAGCTCATTCTCTCTCTTTTTACTTTTTTAAAAATTTATTTTGTTCTATTTTGGTAAGAATGTTTAACATGAGATTTACCCTCTTAGCAAATTTTCAAGTGTATGACACAGTATTGTTAACAACAGGTACAGTGTTACTCATCTTGCTTAACTGAAACTTTACACCTGTTGACTAGTAACCCCCCCTCCCCCCTCCCCCCGGCCCCTGACAACCACAGTCTACTCTTTGATTTTATGGGGGTGGCCCTGTCTATCTGAGGAGAAACTTACAATGAGGAGGTTAGTGAGATGAACTACAGACCCTTTTGCTGCAATTCCTTGTAGGACCAGAACTGGTATTTGTTGTCTCTCTCTGCCACTGCCCATCCTAAATCTCTCTTACCCTCGGTAATCACCTCTGCTGGTCGTGGTGGGTTGGGTGTATCCAACCCAAACCCTCAATTCCTCAGATCCTGGTAACCATTCCCTTCTTGGGTCAGGATTGCTCCACTTGCCCAATCATTGTCACCATTTGGCAAGGGAGCCCCAAGAGATGCCCAAGTGGACTGCCCAAGATTGACAAGTCCTGCCTCCTCCTAAAGATCAGTGTCAATTACCTATGATAAGACAGTGACTCTTTCTTGTTGGATGAGCCCTAGACACAAGGAAACCAAAGTGCCCAAAAGCCAGTGGTGAAATAAGTCAACCAGAGAAAGACAATTATCATATGGTTTCACTCATATGTGGAACATAAGAAACAGTGCAGAGGATCATAAGTGAGGGGAGGGAAAACTGAATGGGAAGAAATCAGAGAGGAAGATAAACCATGAGAGACTCTAAACTGTGGGAAACAAACAGAGTGTTGCTAAAGGGGAGGTGGGTGAAGGATGGGGTCACTGGGTGGTGGGCATTAAGGAGAGCATATGATGTGATGACCACTGGATATCATTTGCAGCTGATAAATTGTTGAGGACTACATCTGAAACTAATGATGTACTATGTGTTGGCTAGTTGAATTTAAAAAAATAATAAAAAAAAAATAAGAGCCAGTGGTAGCTTGGAGTTCCCTGGGATCCTTGCACCTTTTTGGGGAAGAGGACTTCCAATGCTGCAGAGCTCAGAGCTATGGATCGGGGAAGCATGACCTCCACCAGGAGGTCACTGGGGATGATGATATGTGGGACAACTCTTGCTTCCACCTCTTGTTTTCTGGATCCGTGCATTTTCTCTACCGGGGACACAGAGCCATGTTAAAGGCCTCTGATTCAAGGTGTGGGCTGAAAACAGGAGGAGGGCATCCTGTCCTCACAGGGTACTATCTCCAAGCTGGTGTATCAGCTGTGGCTTTACCACTGTATTCCAACAATTTGGGTGATACAACCAGTAGAGCCCATGGTCCTGAACCTACCCCCATAGTCTCTTCTTCCATAAAGAGGTACTGTGTGTTTCCTGGTTAGATGTCATATTTTGTGGAGTTCTATGTCAATGAATCAGGCATTCTATGATTTCAACAGTACTGAAAGTAATAACAACTCAGTGTAGTGATCCTACTCTCTCATTTTTATAATTTTAATATTAGATACAATTTATTGAGCACATGCTATTAGCCATGTCCTGCACAGAGAACATTATTTCTCAACCTCACAATGGAGATATTACAATGAAGAGATCAAGAACAAGTATATTAGGATTAGAAAGACCATAAATGTGCCTCTTATTCACGGGTTGACTTCGGGTCAGTTACCTAACCACTCTGAGTCTTTCCTTGTTTTTCATGGGGCTTTACCTCCTGTACACACAGAAGTAGGCCCCCATCTTAGCTTGTGCTGGAAAGTTACAGACTTGGGCGCCGCTCCTAGCTTTCACTCTCACTAGCTTTGATCTTGAGAAAAACCACCTTAATCTTACCATACCAACACTGAGCTCATTAATTTCTACAGTCCCTTTCAGCTTCAAGATTTTATGACTTTCTTTGATAGGCAATTTCTTAAATCTTTCCCTTAGGATGAGAGATTTCATCATTAAAGTTGTGTTGGGTTTGTCAGAATCACTTTCCTGATTTTCAGTTTGTATCAAAATGTGTCAGAAGCATATCTCTGGTCCAAACGGATTTTGAAATACCAGTTTCTTTGCTGGTGACCAGGAAGCTTGATTTTTCATTCAGTTATAAATTCCTTCTACATTCCAGGAAACAGACTATTTAGGACTCTAATTTCAGACATACAAGGTCAAATTATATAGTAACACCTGAGGTTAGAGTCATCAGCCAGGAGATGGACTTTACCCCCAAATCAGTGAGACTCTAATTCAGACTAATGTTACGTCTGACTTTTCCATCTTGGTAGGCTTGCTCGATTCCCTGCAGATGTTTCTTGTTTCAGTTTCCAGAAATGTTGCTGGTGATTTATTTGCTGAAATGCATGACCACTCACTTGTTTTTTTGCTGATGAATGATTTATTACCATCTATTATGCATGGGAGACAAAGTTGTTTTATTCTTACATTATTTTTTGTTTTTATTTGCTGTTTGCTGGTACACAGTGAACAAGTTAGGAAACAGATCTCAATGGTGATAGCTGTGTGGTTTTACATCTGGGTTTGTGCAAAGTCAAAGGACCAATTACTGCACCTATAATACTGTAGCTTGGGGAGCCTCATCCTGGACCTTCTTGTAGGCACTGGGACATAAAGGTTGACTATGGAAAGCGTGCGTCCTACTTCCTGATTTCATAACTGACGCCTTACTGTTTAGCTATGGATTCCCAATAGCAAATATTTACATAGAGTTCACTTTGTGTCAGGCCTGCTTCTAAGCATTTAACCTATAGGATCTCATTTAATGTGCTCATCAACTCTATGAAGTAAGTACTACTATCATTTTCATTTTGTGGATGAGAAAAATGAGCCACAGAGTTTAAATAATTTTCCTAAAATCACACAGCATAAAAATAATTGATTTTCTGACGTGAGGCTCTTAACCATTGCTCTAAGATTCATGCAGCATCAGGGTGGAAAGCATCTTAGATTCATGAATGCCACGTGCTCGCCCTCGTATACCTTGCTTTTCTTTCTTGCATGCATTTATCTACTCTGTCAGCTTCTCTAAGGACTAGGCTCCCTTCACTCTGTAAGCACAGCTTGTCAGCACACGCATGCCCATACCTGGACACGTCCTACACTTGCCAGTTGCTGTTATGAGTACACAGGGAGCGTATACTTACCACTCGTTATTCTAACAAGTAGACTTGAAACTCAGTGTATTTTTTTTGTATCGCTGCATAACAGATTACTGAACACGTAGCAGCTTAACACAGCACATATTTATTCTTTCACAGCTTCTGGAAGTCAAGAGTCTGAAACAGCTGAAGGTCCTCGGCCCTAGGGTCTCATCAGCCTGCAATCACACTGTCCGCCTAGTCTGTGTTTTCATCTGGAGACTTGACTGGGGAAGACTCTGTTTCTGACTTTACTCAGGTTGATGGCAGAATTCATTTCCTCGAGGATATCTGGCTAAAGGCTCTGAGTTTTGTTTTGTTTTTTTAAGAGGGAGGAGGGTGGGGAGGGGGAGACGGAGAAGAAGAGAGAGAATCTTTTTTTTTTTTTAAAGATTTTATTTATTTATGTGACAGAGAGACAGCCAGCGAGAGAGGGAACACAGCAGGGGAGTGGGAGAGGAAGAAGCAGGCTCCCAGCGGAGGAGCCCGATGTGGGACTCGATCCTGGAACGCCGGGATCACGCCCTGAGCTGAAGGCAGACGCTTAACGACTGCGCTACCCAGGCGCCCCAGGAAGACAGAGAATCTTAAGCAGGCTCCATGCCCAGTATGGAGTCCAACACAGGGCTCTATCTCAAGACCCTGAGATTATGGCCTAAGCTGAAATCAAGAGTCGGGCCCTTAACTGACTGAGCCACCCAGGCGCCCCAACCCTGTCGACTGGAGGCCATGTTCTTCTCCTAGAGGCTGCCCACAGTTCCCTGCCATGCAGCCCTTTTCAGAACAACATGACTGTTTGCTTTTCTAAGGACAACGGGGGAATCTTTATAATTCTAGTCTGCTAAGGCAGAGTGTTAGCTAACAAAACTTAAGAGTGACATCCATTATTTTTGCCATAGTCCATTGGTTATAAACAAGCCACAAGTATTGATTATAAGCTTACACCCAAGGGCAGGCAATGTATAAGGGCATGACTCATTGGGCGCCATCTTTGACTGTGTCTTCCACAGTCACTTCCACTGAGAAGCCAGTTCTTTCCTTACTGGCTAGTCTAGGGGCACCCAAATGGCACTCAGACTGCTATTTGCTGAGCAATCATGAAAGCCAAGAAATGGGAGTGAGAGGGTGATCATGACCAATGTCTTCAAGCTATGAAGTTTAAAGCACTCTTTGCCACATGCCTGTTACAGATGCCTTATTTTCAAATGCCTTCATCCAGATGCCCTTTTCTTTGAGTGAGACATATCCGACTCTTGTTCTGTGTCATTTGTGTTAACAGCTGGTGTCTTGAACTTCCTAAGCTTCTGCTTCTTAGGAAATGGGAATCATATCATCCACCTCACTGAATTGTTGGGTGGCTGTGCCAAGTGCTCAGCGCATAGTAAGTGCTTTATCTGTGTCGGATGCCCTTCTCACCTCTCCATTTCTCTCCTTTGTCCTGAAAACAATTCTCTGTGCATTTGTTAGTTCAAAAACAGAATCTTTCATCGGGTGAGGCTCAAATTTTCTCAGGAATAATCCCATTCCAGTCACATTTCTCTAAGTCTCAACCCGAGACTCCCTAAATCTCTTGGGGAACCTGACTGTTAATCTTGAGTTACTTTTATAGCTGGTCTCGTCTATTGCAATTTTCCCACATTTAATCCTCAAAGGGTGACCTAAGCACTTGGAAGGGTGACATGGTCGTTGCTTCTTTGCACAGTGTAAACTAGTTCTAATTTTTTGTTTATGTGCATCACACACTTCGCAAATATTTGTGCAAACATCACTTCTCACACATTCATGAAAATACATACCTAAACAAAGATACTTGTTCTGTATTTCTCTTTCCTGAAGAGATTTTATTGTTCTATGCTTTGGTTCTTCCTAAGTTCTAAGCAACTTCCTTGAGACTTAGGGTCTCAATACCTACTGAATTTTTCTAGGACCAGTCCATATTTGGAGTATTCAGACATCAGGGGACATTCCCTGCACTTTCTTTTTTGTAGTCAATGGCTTACTTTGGAATAGATGGTTCAATTCTAGAGGATCTGAGATGAAAACATTCTTGTTAGGCACTTTTAGTTCATTGCCAAATCATTTTTTATTAGAACGGACCAAAGCAAGAGGACCGTGCAAGCCTTGGAAATAGGCACAGGACTTTTGGGAATGGAACCACATGCCTAGAACTCACAGTGTGGTCTAGGAGAGAATGTGCAGGCAGGGAACCCACATGCCTGGGAAAGGAACATGGATTTCCCAAAGATCATTTACATGCCATGTTTATATTCCTAATATTTTCTCCTCCGGAGAGATTTATAGTTGACCCAGGGTGGAGGTCCAGGCTACTTCCCAGCATTACTGTGCTGATGATATGCTAGTAATCTTATCCACCTGCCTGACCCAAGGCCTCCAAGTAAAGTGGGAGAGGTTCCCTCTGACCTTACTTTCCTTGGGTGGAGGACTGCATTCCTGGAGCTGGAACCCCTGCCACTTAGATGAAACATTAATTTCCCATCCTTGGTTTGGATATCATACTTCTTATGCTTAGAATTTTTTATGGAAACCTCCTGACCTCTGATTCAATTAATGTTCCACTGTTTCATTCTCTGTGCCTGTATTAAATAGTTATATCACAGAAGCTGATATAATTTGCACAGAGCTTGAAACAACATCAAATAATGTTCATTCTCTTTGATAGTTGTTTCAGGGAACTACGCTTTCCAAATCAAACAGAATCCTCCATTTGGGGCATTATTTGGGTTGTAGTGTTTCTATTTAAAACAAACAAACAAAAAAACCCAAAAGTTTATATTTCTTAATCTCCTTGCCTGTTCTCCACTGCTTCCCCCAACATTTCTCTGAATTGTAACACCATCTTTTTTTTTAGAATTGTTTTTTTTTCCTCCCAGGAATGCTTAAAATAACCCTTTTTCATGGCACATTCATCAAATTGTATCCTCCCTAAAGGTTAAAATTGACTGAATGATTCATTTCTGAGAAGTTCATTTTAGGTTCTCCTGGATTGGTCCATCTGCTATAATGGACTTGAATTGGAAATACACACCCCACACACTCACTGCTACTCCTAATCCAGCTGTTATTTCTTAGGAAGGCCCCATGTCTGCCTTATCTCTGAATTCCAAAGACAGGCTGCTCCCTTCTCTTAAACAACCTCGACCTGAGCTAATCAGCTGCCTGCACCACTGGTCCCAGATTATATTTTACTTTATCTATTCTTTACTGTAGCAGTCCTGAGTGAATCTACTATCTGCCCCCTCACCCCTCCCAAGTATTCCAGGGTTCGCTGTACTTAGTGCAATGGGAGAACGGATAGCTCTGCCCTGTGAATTGCTGGCCTCTTGCCTTGTTTCCTCAAACAGACTATTAATTCCCTCGAGGCAGAAACTGTGTATCATTCAGTGTGTTCCCTCCACACACTCAATAGAGCTCTACTGAATGAGTAAATGCACCCCTATCATATACAGGAGAACACTGCAAACAGGAAAACTGAAGTGAGCTTCCCATCATCACATAATTATAAGAATTCAAGGCAGGATATAAATCTTTATTTAATGGCTCCAGAGCCAGATTTCTCCTGCAACATGCTATCCATGTTTAGTTTATTTGGTGTGGGTTGAACATGTCCCCTTGAAATTCGTATGTTAAAGCCTAATTCCCAATGTGATTGTATTAAGACATGCAACCTTTGGGAGGCATTAGTGCCCTTATAAAAGAGACCCCAGAGAGCTCCCTTGCCCCTTAGGCCGCTGTGAGTACACAGCAAGAAGACGGCCATGGATGAACTAGAAAGTGGCCATCTATGAACTGAATATGCCGATGCCTCGATCTTGGACTGCCAGCCTCTAGAACTGTGGGAAATAAAATTGGATTGTTTATAAACCAACCAGGCTATGGTATTCGGTTTATAGTAGGCTGAATGAACTAAGACATTGTGACAAAAGAAACAATCAACATTTAATGGCTTAAAAGAACCACTTATTTTGCCCTCAGTTTTGTGGGTCAGGTTTTGGGGAGGACTGGACTAGGGAGGTCACCTCCTGGCACCAGTGGGGACAGTTAAGGCTGGAGCATCCCCTCCTGAATGGCATGTCCCTCTCACGTCTGGAGCCTTGGGGCTCCTTGGTGCCTGTCTCTCTCCATTCTCTAGGGATTCCGCACATGGCGTGGGCTTATCAAAGCACGGCATCCTGTCTTCTAGTGCATCTGGCTGCCATGTCTTCTAGCATCAGGACAGGTAAAGGCTATGTTCAGAATTGGCGCAGGGTCACCTCTGCTGGATTCTGTCGCTTAAAGCCAGTCACAGGGCTCTTGCAAACTCAAGGGGTTGAAGAGAGAGGCTCTCGCTTTTGATGGGGGGTGAGGCAAAATCACCTTGTAGTATCAAGTTTGGAAAATATAATCTGCCACAAACCATATATTCAGTAGCTGAATGTATGGAAAGAAAAATTTCCTCTTTCTTTCATTCCATGAATTTTCTGTACACAGCGACTGTGATGTATGCATTCCACGAGTGATGAAGGCTGGCTTCCTGCTTTCAAGGTGCTACGTTCTGGCAGGAGAGGCAAGAGAAGTGGTTTATTAGTCAGGCCATGCTGTGTAACAAAACACCTCCAAATGTGGTGGCCTAAAATGAACTGTTTCTTTGGCTCATGATTCAGTGAGTTATTGACTTCGGCTGGGCTCTGCTGGGTTGTTCTAACTTCAGTCATGCTCGCTCATCGGTCCGTGGTTAGCTTTGTTCAGATGGGCGGCTTTGCTGATCCTAGCTGGGCTTTCTTACTTATTTGCGGTTGACAAGCTGTAAGCTAGTCTAGAATAACCTCGGCAGGACATCCAGGCTTTCCACCATCTCCTCTCTCAAGGCCTTGACTTGAAGCTGGCACGAAGTCGCTTCTGTGGCTTTTTATTGGGAAAAGCTAGTTACAAGGCGAGGCAAGATTCAAGAGGCCAGGAAATAAATAGACAAAGTTTTTATGGGAGAAGGTACAAAGTCACACTGCAAAAGGCAGGGATACAGAACGACTATTATTTTTGGCCACTGTGCAATCCATCCACGAAAGGTACTAACAGGGAACCTGGAGCTGAATTCTCATTCTCTTCCTCTAGGGTAGAGGGGTCTGCCCTTGTATGTTAGCCTGGTAGAGCTGTCATGCTAAGATACCACACCCTGGGTGGCCTAAACAACAGAAACTTACTGTCTCACAGTTCTGGAGGCTGGAAGTTCAAGAGCAAAGTGTAGGCAGGTTTTGCTTCTCCCGAGACCTCTCTCCTCATCTTGCAGATGACCATCTTCTCCCTCTGTCCTCACACGGTCTTCCCCCTTTGTGGGTCTGGGTCCTGATCTCCCCTTCTTACAAGGATAGAAGTCAGACTGGATTAGGGTCCAGCCTAAGCTCCTCATGTTAAATTAATCACCTTTCTAAAAGGTCCATGTCCAAATACACTCACATTCCAAGGTATTAGGAGTTAGGGCTTCAGTACATGAATTTTGGAGGATACAATTCATCCCACAACACCATGGATACATAATATCGGAGTTGAATCTGGAAGCTTGGGCTTTTCTCCATGAAATCTGTAGCCTCTTGGCATTTAGCTGAAAGTTGCATTCCCTATGCTTCCCCGATGACAGTTGTTCCTAAAAGGGACGCTTGCATCTGGTCTCGTCCCTCACTATGTGTTCTGCACGTCCCCTTCCTTGGGGATGCCTCCAAAGTCAATAAGAAGGCAGAGGAAGCTCAGGGCCCAGAGGTAACAGACGACCCAATGCACAAACAAGCATGTTAGCCGTCGGCACATGTGCGGGATATTATCTTTAAATTAGTTGGGGAAAATTAATATTGCTCACTCGCTCTGCTCACCCTTATTGTCTGCTCTGAGAATCAGCAGGGCCAGAGCCACTGTAGATAATATTTTTTAATTAAAAGGAAAATAACTTCTTGTGATTAATCTGCCTCTTTGGGGACTTGATCCAGAATCTCATAAATCTAAAAGGGAGGCGTGTGCTTGTTCACTGGCAGACGTCCTCCCTCGCAGCCAGCGCGGGAGCTGGGTAGGAGGGGAAGCTGCCCAAACGAGCAAAACCCCAGGCAGGGTAGACCTAAGCCAGGAGATGAGAGGCCGGACTCCAAGGAGGAGACAGTGGGATCTCAGCTGGGGCAGAATTCCTGGAAAGGACATCTTTTCGCACTGTGCCCAAGACCTCAGGTGTTGGAGGCAGGAGGTCTGAGGTGGAAGTTCTGGGCCCCTTGTCTGAGACCCTGAGAACGACTGAGACTCTGTCTTCTCATCTGTAAAGTGAGGCTAGATGGACATCTGTCTCAAAGGGAGCATTTATGGAAAATGGAGTCTGAGCTCCAGAGCCAGGTTGCTTTGTTTTGGTTTTGAATTTGGAAGTCTCTACTTTCTTGTGACCTTAACCTGGTTATTTAACCTCTCTGTGCTTCTGCTTCCTTCTGTGAGACATGATAAGAGGGGCTGTCTCATGGGGCTCTGTGAGGACTAAATATGTTTAAACACAGCAAGTGTTCGAGCGTGCTGTGGGAAACACCAAACGAGCATTGGCTCTTACGAGTCCATGTTAGCACACACAACGTCTCCTACGTTGTTAAAGCAAACAGGATCTTAGTGGGGAAATGACCCAGCCTCCATTTTCAGAGATGGAGAAACGGAGTTTCAGAGACAGGATGCGACTTGCCCAAAGCACAGAGCAAGTTAGGAGCAAGGCCAGGGCCAGGATGCAGCTTTTCAAACCCATGGCTAGAACTATGTACAAAACTGCGTGGTGTTGGAATTCTTGCCTGACTTGTTGTCCTCTGACAACCTAGAAACAAGGCCACTTACAGCAGCCTGGGCCTGGGCAGCACTCCAAGCGGGAGGGAGCAGCGCGTACCAGCGCTTGTCTACACTGCCAGCCCCGGGCAGCATGCCACGCCCATAGACTCATCTCCTCTTCCCATCAGCCTGCAGGACAGCCCTGTTAGACAGATGAGGACGTTGAGGCTCAGGGGAGTTACGTTCGTAGCCAAAATGCACACTCTGCAACAGGGGACCTGGCATTTAAGCAAAGATTAGTCTAACTCTGAAAGGCTACAGCTTGCAAGACTAGGGCTCCCAGAAAGAGGGCGCTGTTCCACACCCAGCCTGCACTTCCCTTTCCTCCCTCCCTCCCTTAGACCTCCTCACCTTTTGCTGTTGAGGCCTCCTCTTCATGTAAGGATCAGAAACTTACTCTCACTAAGGTGGCGGTGCCTGATGAACATTTCGAATGTTGTATCTTCCCCTTGCCCATCAGTCCTCCCAATGCATTCATCACACTACAGTCATGTGCCATTGAACACCAGCCAGAAGCTGGGCGGTTGCTTCATTTGTACCCCGGGCTGTAAAACCAGTTGCAGACATGGGCTGTTGTTATAACCTACCTGGAAGCTGTATGAGCCCTGCCAGGCAGAATCATGGTCCCATTTTACGGATGACAAAACTGAAGCTTAGGGAGAAGAATCCAGAGTTTACTATGTGTCAGGCACCATTTAAGTGAATTAATGAAATCTTGGGTGTCCCTTCTATTCCAGTGCTCTCTCCATGTGTTAGAACAATCAAGAGTTCCTTTGCCTGGAGATCTTGGGTTAGTGGCAGGAAAGAAGCTGGGTTTGACGAAACCATGTTCAAAATCCTCATAAATTGGTGTTTCATTCACTTAAGAGTTTCATGAAACAGAAATTCTATCGATCATATCAAAGCCCCTGAATTACCCTCCGAGAAAGTGCTAGAACCCACTGTCCACTGACAGATAATGAACCTGCTTCTCAGCCACGGATGCCACTGCACATCTGATGGCCCCGATTATTGTGGGACACGAGACTGGGACAGCAATGTCATTCAAACTTTCCCCTTTCTTTCTCTGTCCACAGAGCAACAGACTTTCAGAGCTGATGGGATACTTGGAGAACACCTCGGGAAACGCTCCTTTTACACGTGAGGAAAGCAATAATAAGAACAATCAAGGGGGCAGGTGTGTAGATGATAAAGACATACCAGCTCAGTAGCAGAAGGACCTTCCAAACAGGCACCGACTTGTTACTCAGGGAAATGGATGATTTCGGGAGGGAGTGGGGTCTTCTAAAAAACAATGGCTGAGCACAGTGTCAGGTACACAAGCAGGGGACCCCCGTTTCTAGCTAGGGGATTGCCTTCTGATCAGCAAAGCAGTTTCTCAGGCACTGTGTTAGTTGGTCAGTATGATTTCCCTCTAAGGTTAAAACAGGTATTATAGTTCCCGTTTACAGATTAAGAAACAAAGGTTCAGAGGACCGCAGTCACTTCTCCATTGGCTTACTATGGTGGCAGGAGGCGTTTGGACTGGAGTACTGGTCGCCTGCTCCTAGCTCTACCCTCTGCCCTCAGTAGACCTGCCTCCCCCCTACTAGCTCTCTGAGGCTTGGAAGCCGCTTCAGTCCTATGCGAGCTGCATCGTCTTCGTTCAGCGGCAACTTTGTTCTCAGTGTGTGTGTGTGAGAGCGTGGGAGCATATGTGCTGGTGTGAACCGGACTGACCGTCGGAGGCAGGTGCGCTGGTTCCCAGTTCTAAGCTCTGCTCTGTGTGCTCTGCGTCCCTGAGCACGTTCCTTACCATAGCACTGCTGTGGCCTCTTTATCTCTAAACTGCGGAGGACTGAGCAAGGTCTGTCGAGTGAGTCCCTGGAATGATTCCAGGCCCCCTTGCGTATCTGCGCAGTGAGGCTTCATAGTCTCTTTCTGGAAGGAAAACCTTTGCAACAGACTTCCATGACTTGAGGGCTCCAAATAGAGCATAGGGGGCAGGAGAGCTGGAGAATGCAATGGACAAATACTTGGAACTTCGGCAAACAGCAATGTGGTATCGAGAATGGGAGCGTGGCCTGGGATCCTTGTTCCTAACTTGCTCATTCATCCATCCCTCCATTCACTCGCCAGGCAGTATTCCTGAGCACCCCGTGCGGCCCTACACAGAGCAGGTGCAGAAGAAGGACAAGGAGAAGTCATGGCTTAGTCCCTCAAAAACTGCCTGATTTTGTGCCGACCAACCTCTTCATTAAAATGCCGAATAAATCCCCACATCAGACCTGTCCTTGCTTGCTGGGGCTGCCAGAACAAAGTACCACAGATGGGGAGGCTAAGCAACAGAAATGTATTTATTCTTTCATGGTTCTGGAAGCTAGGAGTCCAAGATCAAAGTGTCAGCCGGGTTGGTTCCTTCGGAGACCTCTTTCCTTGGCTTGCAGATGGCAGCCTCTCCCTGTGTCCTCACCTGGTCTGTTCTCTGTGTTCGTGTCCTAATTCCCCCTTTTATAAGGACACCGGTCATATAGGACTAGGGCCTAACCTAATGACTTCATTTTAACTTCATTGCATCTTTAAAGACCCCATTTCCAAATGCAGTCACATTCTGATATGCTGGGGGCCAGGACTTCAACCTGAAATCTGGGGGGACACAACTTAGCCCATCACAGTGTCTTTGTGATTTCTGATCCTTTGGCCTGGAACATTCATGCCTCAGATATTTACATGCCTTGACCCTCCTTCCATTCTAAGCCTCTGCTCAAACATTCCCCTTAGAGGAATTGTCTGCTCATCATTGTTAAAAGAGGAATTCTGGGGGCACCTGTGGTGGCTCAGTCAGTTAAGCGTCTGACTTCAGCTCGGGTCATGATCCCAGGGTTCTGGGATTCAGCCCTGGGCGAGGTGTCAGACTGTGCACTCGGCAGGGAGTCTGCTTCTCTCTGCCGCTCCCCCTGCTCTCTCTTTCTCTCTCAAATGAATAAAGAAAATCTTTTAAAAAAAGAAAGCAATTCTGGTCTCTGTTTCTCTCTCCCTTTCTCTCTCTCGCTTGCTTTCTTGATTTTTCATCATTGACCTCATGGATACACACATGTTAATTGATTTATTTCTTTTTTTTCTTATAATAATATTTTTTTTATTATATTATGTTAGTCTCTCTTACTCTAAGCTCAGTTCCCAGAGGGCAAGGGTTTTGTCCATCTTGCTCACTGACGTATCCTAGAGGAAGCAATGCTTCGCCAGTACTGGGACGTCCACATATATTTTGCGAATGAGTGAATGACTGAATGAAGGTACCATTCTCTGCGGAATCCTCCCTTCCCATCTCTGCACTTGTTCTGAAATCGATCAGTTTTCAGTCCTTCTCATTCATGAATCCCACGGAAGTCTGGAACCCCTCTTCACTTTGGATCCCCAGAAACCAGCACCTTGTCAGGCCCTCGATACAAGTCCAGGAAATGTGTGTGCATATAATTGTTAATATTCCAACAAGGATGCCTATTACGCTATGCTATTATTTTCAAAAGGGCTCACATGAGAAATCTCTTTTAGAATTTAGTAGCAGGATAAAAAAATGTAATTTTGTCTCATGAGGAATTTGTTCATTTCTATTTTTCTTATGAAGAGGACTATGTTAGATTTTCTTTTGTGTCCTGGCAGCAAGGAATTGCAAAGCCGAATCTGACACGTAATTAAAGCAACATTATTGACACTTGTGGTTCAAATGTTCCCCTCTCCATCTTTCTTAATCTGGAGTTTGCTTTTCAATGTTTAGAATATATTTAGCATTTTTTCAAATCCCTAAAGTCACTCCCGATATGTTTCAGAATGAGGTAAGAAATAAGTAAAATGAATACATTTGAAAAGTGGGGCTCTATCTGCTTAGCAGACATTGAATAGTAATGGGGATGGGAATAAGGGAAGGTGGATGAGGTTGAGGTCTGGAGAGCTTTCAGGAAGAAACGGGACAGGTCTGCCTGCCCCATACCTCCCACAGCCACCCCCTGCCCCACCCCATCTCCCTTCACTATGGCACCCAGAGCAGGGAGGGGCTGCTGGGGAACATGCAGAACGTTACAAGCTGTGGAGAAGGACAGGCAGACACTGGGAAGATTACTACCCATTAAATCGCTCAGAATTTATACCATGAAACATATTTGGAAATGGCATGCAAATGAAGCCCAGTCATTCTGCTCAGAAATCAGAGACTTTTGAAAAATGGGATTGTGTTGCAGGCTTCCTGGGGTTTTGTTCATTGGTGTTATTGCTTAATTCTGCAATATCCGCCCCCAACCCCCGAGTCATAGAATTTTACTGCCAGATGGGGATTCTGTACCTAGATTCCAGGGGTAGCCATGGGATTGATGTATAGGTTTAGGAGATTTCCCCCCAGTGATATTGCATACAGAATGGGCATTTTTCTTGAGTGTACAGATTCCTCTGAGTCTCAAACAAGTCTGTGATAGTGTGCCCCCTCAAACCTCCCTCTGATAATAACGCTGACCAGCACTGAGTATCAACCTTACCATTTAGAGGTGAGGAAGATGAAGCCCAAGAATGCAAGTGACTTTCCCAGGCTAGATTGATGGCACAGCTGTGCGCTGCAGCAGACCCATCCCCGGGCTCTGAGACTGGAAGATTGTTGCTATGCAGGTGCAAGACGGCTTGTGGGCTGGAGAGCCGGTGCCTTCTGTGATGAGGTGATTTTGCCCCTCCACGTACCCCCGGACATTTGAGGTGATTAGGCATTTCCCTGGACCTCTAGACAGCTCAGAGAACCTCTGGCATCCAGAACTCTCTTAGGGCAGCTCAGGTGCTGTAACAGAAGTACATCAGAACAGGTGGCTTGTGAGTAGAAATTTATTTCTCGTGGTTCTGGAGGCTGCAAGTCTGAGCACAGGCATCAGCATGTTCGGGTTCTGATGAGAGCCCTCCGTGGGGTCGTAGACTGTCAGCTTCACACTCTACCTTCACACGGAGGAGAGCAAACGGAGCTCTCCAGGTCTTTTTATAAAGCACGAATCTCATTCATGAAGGCTCCACCTCATGACCCAATCTTCTACCAAAAACCTCACCTCCAAATACCATTGCATCGGGGATTAGGATTCCAACATATGAATTTTGGGGGGACACAAACGTTCAGTCTCTAGTGAGAATCTTCTTTGGAAACACCTTTGATGCAGGTATTTGGGGACTTTTCTGCTTCTAGAGAAGCAAATCTCATTTGCACAGGTGCTCGAGAAGCAACATGCATTCTCTCTCTACTTTCAGAGCCCATATTTCCCGTGTAAGAAGAAAATCACCTTCCCAGGGAGGCAAGGGGAAGCTGGAATAACCCACTAACTGGGTTGCCCTGGCTGAAAAAGCGATGTCTCGCTCCTTTATGGTCATAATTTGGATATGGGGCAAATTTTCGTAGTACATTTCTGTCTAAAAGAGAACCTTCCCTTTTTATAGCTCAGAGTTTCACAAAGAGAGAGAGAACAAGACCTCCGTCCAAGCTGCACTTGGGCAACAAAGTTCCACTTTATCTCTCAGGCGAGTCTAAGCCAAAGATCAGGTCATAGAGATGATATACCTTGGTGGAAGGTCGACTGAGGAGTAGGGTGTGGGGCTTCTCTAGAATCCATGCTAACTGTCATTGGAGACAAGCTATAGGCAGAGAGAGGTGTATATCCTTCTCTGTCTTTCCAACATAATTCCACGGTTGGCAAAATCCAGAGACATTAGTTGAGCTTAATTTACTTGCTTACCTTGGGGAATGATGAACTACCTTGAGTTGTCCTTAAGATTTGATTTGCATTTGTGCCCCTGAGCCAACAGATATGACAAATGAAGAGGGATTTGGGACTATTGCCAAGTTCCTTGCAAATCTTGGTTTAAAGACTTCTGAGAGGGTGTGGTGGTTTTCAGCCTGATACCCCCATGTTTACGGGCTGGGGACATAAGATGAAGCCTCGAAAACCAGGACCTCGGTTCAGCGTTGGCTGAGGATCTGCTTTGTTTAAGGGATTCTCCTAAGCCCTACGGCTTCAACAGTGACTCTCAACTTCTGTTCTTGAGAAGCTCCCGGTCTTGTCAGGAAGATGGATACGCAACAGGGATATACCATCCAATCCCGAGACTAAATGACAGTGGTATGAATAGGGAATCATGGTGAGAGACAGGACCTAACCCAGCATGGGAGGGAACAGGGAAGTCTTCCTTAAGAGATGATGCCAAACTGGGTCTAGAGACTGACAAGGATATAAGCAAAAGCATCACAGGCAGAGGAGGCCAGGTGAGCAAGATGTGGAGGTAAGTAACCCTAGGGTGGACCAGTGATGCTGAGAAGCTCCCGACTATGGGTGTGTGAGTGGGCGGTGAGGCAGGCGAGCAGAGGGGTTGAGTCCGTGTGGGGAGGAGCTAATCCTCACCTTCTCAGTAACATGGGGAAGTGAGCAAGGTCAGATGTGGGAATCACATGGAGAGATTCGAGCTACAAACCAATTATTCTGATGACCTGAGTGGAGCACAGGTTGGATGGGAGAAGACCGTAGGAGAGGTCACCGAGAGCTGAAGGTCTAATGAGATCAGAGGTCACAGGGATGGGGAAGAAAGGAACACATTGACATACATTTCTGGAGTAGTAACAGCTCATCTTGAGCTAAAGGACACCTGGAAGAGCTGTTTTCTGCTCCAAGACATGGAAAGAGGGAGCTGAGTACAGCAACAGACACATGACTCAGAAGTGACTGAGGAAAAGAAAAAAAAAAAGAGCCTGGTTCCTTAATGCAGTGAGGAGACCTTCCGTGCGAGTTGTTTGAAAGGTTCCAAAGGCTCTGGGCGTGATGTTGTTGAGACAACTGGATGAACTGGGTGTCCCTGGAGGACCTGATTTTATTTTATTTTTCCCCAGAAGGAGAGCATAACCACAGAAAAGCATCCCCGAAGACCATCCTACTTCAGAGCGCTCTGGGAGATTCACCCAGCAGGAGTTTTGCACTGAGGCCCGGGGAAATCAGCAGTGAAGTCGCAACCGGAGCCTGGGGCTGCTTCTCAGAAAAACTGCTTAGAGGTGGTGCAGGGTGCCAAGGATGGAGGGATGGAGTCCCTCTCGGGAGCACCGATGGACTGGACAAATGGCTGTCCTGCCAGAGCGTGGCTTTCCTCAGAGTCCTGGGCTCAAAGTAGGCTGTGAAAATACTTTGTCTAGAACTCCAGTTGCTTTCTTTGTCTGTTAGGGGCTGAAATGTGTTCCCACCAAGTTCATATGTCGCAGCCCTTACCCCTAGCACCTCAGAATGTGAATGTATTTGGAGATGGGGCCCTTAAAGAGAAGATTCATTTAAAGTGGCCCCTGCAGGGTGGATTTACCAGGGAAAACGTGGTCTAATCGGTGAGACTCGAGTTATAGTGTATCTTTTTTTAAGATGTATTTATTTATTTGAGGTGGGGGGCAGAGGGAAAGAGTCTTAAGCAGGCTCTGTGCTGCGCGAGGAGCCCTACGAGGAGCCCAAGGTGGGTCTTAATCTCACTGAGATCCCCCTCTGAGCTGAAATCAAGATCAGAAGCTTAACTTACTGTGGCACCTGGTGCCCTCTGAGTTATATGGTATCTCAATCCCTCTAGATACCTAACAGAATCCTAGAGTGAAGGTGTTCTTCTGAGTAGATATTTACTGCATTACTTATTTGCTCTTATTCCTGCAACAAGCATCTATCAAGCACCTTGTAAGTTTCAGGGACCGTGGCTACAAAGGTGATGAAGACAAGGTGTGGGCGCTGGGCAAGCGGAGAGCTCAGTGAAGGGGTTGGCAATCCCCTCTGCACAACCACAGCAGAGTTGAGCAGTTGCAACAAGGACTTCATGACCATGTGGTCCGGCCCTTCATGGAAAAAGGTTGCCAGTCACTGAGCTAGTGGGAGGTAGACCACTGTGGACCAGCTTGGAATGCTGTCCAAAATCTTCCCTTTCCTTCCAGTAAGGCCTCACTCAACTGGATCTCTCCCTTCCAGTGTCACCACGTTTGAATAACCTTTCGTTCTCCCTCTCTCAGATTCATCTAGGTCTCATTGACCCACATACCTTTCTTTCAAAACACACATCACAGTTTCTATAATTATCCATTTTCTTGGTGATTATTTGATTAGTGTCTGTTTTCCCCACTAATGTAGCCCTGATTACGTGCCTGGCACTATTCTAAGCACTTTACATATATTACCTCATTTTTATCCTCTTGACAACCCTACCGAGTAGGTGTTATTATGACCTCCATTTTACCAATGGGAACCTGAGATAACCTGCCCCAGGTCCCTGGGAAACATCACTGTCCACATGCATTGTTGGTGTTCCAGGTGCTGGCTTTAGAAGCAGACTGTTCGAGGCTCAAATTCTGACCCCTTCACTTACTTCCCAGTGATGCATATGGACCCACCCTAGTGGGTCTTTAACATATGCTTGTTGAGTTGATGAACGGTTGAGCATCATAAGCCAATACTATTCTAGACAAATCAACTCAGTACTGTGCAGGCAGAAATGAGCACATTTATAGCTGATGGGGGTGGCTCAAAGAAAATGACACACACGACCTTTATCTTTCTAAGTTAACTCAAGACCTCAGAATAAGAAAACAAGAGAGCAGACACCTTTTCTCTCCCACTGTCACTTGATGCAGCTGAGGACTTGTCCTCCTGGTACCCCCCACGTGCCATGTCTGGGCTGAGATCATGCCTCCCCAGCTGTCCTTCCTGTTCTTCTGATCTGTGCATTTGCAATCAGCTGCTCAAAGCAATTCCCTTTTCCCAACCCCTTTCTTCCTCCCCCAGACTCTATTAAGCTTCTGGAAACAGAAAAGCAGCTAAGCTATTACCCGAACTGAACTTGAACTCTAAACCTCCGGAGATTCGCCTGTCACCGAGCGGCAAGGCTCCCTGGGCTTCCAGCTGCAACAGTTTTGTGAAGTCAGCATGGCGTGCCCACGGGAGACACCATATTTTATTTTTCAATCAAGCATGGTGCCGTCAAGTGTTGCTTAAATGGCTTGATATCAGCACTTTTTTTTTTCCTTTTCAAATAACTTGAGCTCAATGTGCATGAAGTTTCCTTGTGTGAAAATGTGTTGATTATCAAGATTTTCCAAAGCCGTGGTTTTCTTGCTCTGAGCTACTGCAGGCATTTCCTCCAGCTGTGATCCCTTGGGCCGTGCTCTGCAGGCGGGGCGGGCGGGTCAGCCTCCGTTTTTTAGCGGTAAATGCACTCATGACTCAAGATGGAAGCAGTCACCATCAATGCCCGGGACACAGGTCAAGGGCGGCCCCGGGTGTTTGGTTCCTAGTATTCAGGGCTCCTTACATGCAGGCTGGCCGTGGAATTCTGCGTGGCTCTCAGACTGAGCCGTCTGGGAGGCGCTGGAGCATCAGGGGTACTTCCCTGCCGGTTGCCACTTTGGCTGGCTGTACAGAAGGGCTCTGCTTCAAGCAGAAAGTTCCATGTTTTCACCATGAATCCTGAACCTGTAAAGGAACTTGATTTTGCAAGTGAGAAGTTCTCATCTTCCAGGATCTTGATTTTCACAAGACAGTAGCTGCAGCACCCAGATTTTGCCATTTCCCCTCCCTGGAGCAAAGCTGGTCTGGACTGTGTGACCTGGGCATCCGCGTGAGGCCCTTTCCCATTGTCCTCTGTCGTAGCTGGAGGGGCTCCGCATCCATCCTGGGGACTCAGCTTGTGCTGGGGCCAAGAATGATGTGTAACATCCCCAGGATCATAGCGTGTGAGGGAGAACGGGGATGTCGTGTGGCCGTAGGCCTTATCGGTCTCATCTTCAGAGGCATCCAAAGCAGGATGTCACGATTTGTCATCTACTAACTCAAGGGCAGCAACAGTACAATCCCCCCAAACCCCAGACGTTCTGTGTTTGGAGTCAGAGGCCCTCAGAGCCTTGGCTCTAACCCACTCTGGGTTGATTACCTCCAATCTGAGCATCAAGCTTTTAGGGGAGGGCCAGATGAAAGCACCTTGTAAACGAGTATTCCACACGCGTAATTGTTAATATATGCGAGTGCGTTGTAAACTGTAAAGCACTGTACACATTTGAGGCATTATTATTTAGAATATATCTGGTTTACTATTACTTAGATGACTGTGATATTATTTATGTAATTATTACAATCATCTAAATAATAGGAAAATATGAGATAAATAGGAAAATAAGCTATCTGAAGTGTAATAATTCATCTTAAACAATTCTTCTTCTTCCCTTCCCTCTACAGGCAGGCTGCAAGGAGCTTTCCTGGTCATATACAATATTTACTTAGTGTCCACAGTATATATCGTGGTTGTTTATTCTTGTTCGGTATCTTTCAGCTGTAAGATTAAGCTCCATGAGGGCAGAAATGATACCGGATTTGCTCACCCCCTTAGCAGGGGGTAGGTGCTTCATGGATGTCCACGGAATAAGTGAGATAAAAAATAATGGCGCACATTTGTCACGGAATCTACTTCTCTGGAGGTTTGCAAGGAAAGACTGCACATCAACCACTGGGTTCCAAAGTGCGGCAGCTTTAGTTACCCTCACGATGCCCTCAGATCTGTCAGTAAGTGAGTCTTTTCTAACATTCATTGAACAGCTAAATGATCCAGGCTCCTCATGCCTGGCCCTGCATGAGCTGCTTTATCTCACCAACCAAACTTGGGAGGTAGTCTTTTAAAATATAGGCTTTATTATTATTCAGTTATTGTGAAGCTCACAGACCAGGAGATGACTGCCGTTGGAAAGATAGTTTGTTACTCACGGTTCCCAAGAGGAGGGAGACACCACAACATGGGGGCCCACACGTGACAGCATCAGGGTTGGTCAGGAAGCGGAGGGACTGAGGGGAAAATGTGAGCAGGAGCTTTTACTGTGGTCTCCTTGGGAAGGAACAAGCAAGGCGGGGTAAGCAAATTTAGGACTGGCTAGTGAATAATTCAGGGTACTCTAGGGCATTGGAATTACTCCTGGTCATCTGGTACTTGGCCTTGGGGTGAATAGAGCAGGACATAGGGGTCTGGAGTGTGAAGCCTTGAGCGAGGAGGAAGTTGGATGCACACACTGTAGATTGATTGGCTTGCATATTAAAAGCATGTTCCCAGGAAAGCCCTTTACTGTCCCCAGGAACTGGCCAGCCCTGGGAGGGGTGGTCGCTCCAGGGTCAGCAAGGCCCCAAGATGATGAATCATTGAAAATGCAGAAAATAAAAAAAGGCATGGGCAGGACAGGGTAGTGCTGATTCATATTTTTCTGCCCAGGAAGATGTGGTTCTGAGAGGTTAGGTGGCTCGATGAGGCTCCAACAGCAGGAAAGAGGAAACGCAGTAGAATTCAGACTGCCAGACTCCTTTCCCACCCACTGTGGGCAACCTCTGTCAGCCACAGTGGTACCCTTTGCTTTATATCAAGAACTTCTCTTGTCCAAGAGCTTTTCTATTCAGGACTCTCTTTAGTAGCAAAAGAGACAACCCAAACTTAAACTAGTTGAAAAATATAGGGCCATTTATTGACCTCTGTAGTGGGAAGGGCCAGGTTGTAGCTGAAAGCTATAATGACAGATCTTACCTCTACCTTCTCTCTCATCTAGTTTCAACCTTTCCTCTTGCAGACTGTCTTTCTCCACAAGACTGGACTCCCAACTTCCAGAAGTTTCTGGAAATTTCTCTCATCTTCATCACCTGAGAGGAAAGAACTCTTTCCTTACTATGGGAGGACTGTAATTGGCCTGACTTAGGGCTATTCCACAGACTAATTCTTGTTATGTGAGTAGTGAGATGTTATCATTACCCCAGCTTAGACCCTGAGCCCATTTTGGGAGAGGGGGAAAAGGGAAAAGAGATCTATCACTAGAATGTAAGGAGGTGGTGGTTATCTTTTATTTTTTAGTCGAGTGAAACAGAGAGCACCCAGGGGAAGGGGAAAGAGAGAGAGGGAGAGAGAGAATTCCAAGCAGGCTCCATGCCTAACACAGAGTCTGACATGGGGCTCAAACTCACAACCCTGAGATCATGGCCTGAGCTGAAATCAAGAGTTGGATGCCCAACTGGCTGAGCCACTCAGGCTCCCCAGGAGGTGGTAGTGGTCTTAAAATATTAGGTATCCACTGTAGGAAGATTTGGTAAAATTCAAAGTATGATTCTCAGCTTCTCACTTATCAAAATTGGAGGCTTTATTGGTTAAGCTGAGGCATACTTATCAGAACAAATCCCAGGGCCATCCCAGCCATCATATATAATGGATGGGAAGAAAAAAAAATTAATCTCTTTCATTACACAAAAGAAAAGTAAACTTAAAAAAATCAGCACAATTATGAATGGAGGTTGAATTCTGTTTCAAATAAACATGAAAGGCAAGGAGAGTATAAGAAGTCAACAGTTTCAAGAAGGAAGTCTCTCTGGGCAATGCAACACCTGAGAGTTTGGGTTTTGAGAAAACCAAGCTGACCCTCAAACAAGGAGAATCAGGCTTCTGCAACGGTCTCCAGAAGCTGGTCAGTACAGGACAGGAGAAAACCAGTTCCCTCTGCAAACTGTACACTCCTCTACCAAGAAACCTTGTTTCTTGGGCATGAAACCAACTTTCTTCATTTGTGAGCAATCAGGAAAAATGCACTCTGATTTGGCATCCAAGAGTCATCCATTCCATGGGGCAAAATCTACACTGGATGGTTTGTCCTTCCTGGTCTCTATCGAGGATAAGTAATTGTCTCACATAGTAACCCCTCCCCACCCTCTCCCAAGCCCATCTGTGATTTGCTTTAGTGGTTTAAATCCAAGCCTCCATAAAACAAAGTTATTGTAAGATTGGAACTCAAAGTGGGGTATGGAGGGCTTTGAAGAGAAGGTGTCCATCTGGGGTCCTCATCCCCCTGACCATCAGTAAAGGAATATGTCAGGCTTGCTAACCCCTACGTGCATCAAAAAGTCTTACATAAATCAGACATTAGCCAGCACCAAAGTAAAAATGATTAGTGCACATAATGGCCGCCTTAGCTTGTGGTTGGAACTGTAGCAATTTCCAGGTATGTACAATCTTCCAGCGGATCAGAATTTCCAAAGGGGAGTGACATGGGCCATTGATTAATACAAATAGTAATCAAGAAATTAAGTATTATTACCTAAAATGTGTATTCTTGCATTTAGTGTGATAAGCAAAATATTTTTAAATATAAAGCTCACTGAAGGGTTAATTGTTGAAAGGGACTCTGGTAGGAAAGTATCTGGAACTCTTAGTGAGCGTTGCAGGCCCAGGCTGATGGCAGTGATGGTGGTAGTGATGGTGACATAGGTAGTGATGATGTGTGTTTGGGGTTTACATGGGTTGAAATGTTATATCTTTGTGGGACGAGAGGAGATTTCATTGCTTCAGATCCTTGAGATCCGATAGTGAGAGCCAGATGGGAAGGGGTTTCTAGAAAGATCTTTAGGTTATATGGGGAAAAATATACCAGAATTGAACTCCTCCCCCAGTGAAATTCTGGGAGACCAGCAGGAAAAGAACATGGAATCATTATTAGTGTTTATTCTGAGGGATCAGAAAATCACTTAGAATCCAAGGTGGGTGAAGTTTAGCAACTCATCACTACAATTTACTCATTTTTCAGAGGGAAAATGTGAAGTTTGGAGTGGAGGGTTTAGGAGGTGAAATAATCTACTCATCATCCAATGCTCAAAGCACAAGTGAGAAGTAAAACTAAGAGTGGACTTGTGACTTCTGGTGACACTATCACCCTCTTCACTGTCACACACTGAAGGAGGAATGCCTTTTTCCGAAGTACTTCACAGGATTGTGTGAGTCTGTTCTACTTGACTCAAAATGACAGAACCAAAATGTGGAAGTTATAAAAGAGACAACTGAGCTGAATATATGGAAACATTTTTTGAGAGCTGGAGCTGTACCACGATGGAATGGGTCATCACGTTATTGTTCAAAATTTAGTGAGCAAATGTGGAGATGTGGTGAGTCGTCTCTAACGGCAAGGATTTAAGAAATCATGACCACTTGTGGGAAAATCAGAACATCGGCTGTGTAGGTGACAGGAGGAGTTTGAGAATCATAAAGTCTTACTGAATCTGAGCAGAGGTTTGGAATAGTGGCCAACACATGGTACAGAGACTAGACCTTCCTCCGTCTTCCTATTCCTTTGGCAGTCTTCCATGATAAGTCTGCCCATCCTCAGGATTCATAAAACCTGGTGACAATTCTCAATGATCACACCTCCCCTCCTCTTCCAGTTAGTATAGAATACTCAGGAGGGATGTGTTCCCCAGGACCTCACATGGTTCAAATACAACTTCATCCAAGACTATTGTTGACAAAAGATGGCAGACATTTAAGAACTCAACACATGTTCACTATTCCATATGTTGTTGTCAGCTGGCCTTTCTTTGGCCATGAGACAATTTATGAGAATATATCTATGTCACGAAGATGCACTGTGATACAGTGAAAATGCATGGGCTTTGGAATTAGTCAGAATGCATTTCAAGTCTTGGCTCAGATATGTAATCGCTCAATGGCCCAAGGAGGAGAGTTTACCTTTCTTGAACCCCTGCCTTTTCATCTGTGTGGTGAAGTAATAAGATATGTCTCAGAGGGTGCTTTGAGGGTTTAGGGAGGTGGGAGGTAATGCATCCAGGCCAGAACCCGACCTCTGGGGTTAATGCCCTTTTGTCAGCTCCTGTTGGTGATCAGCTCTAGTTGTTTTAAAATATTTTTTTTTCCTTTGGCCTGTTGAATAGTGTCTGTTTACTTAACCTCCACTGCTAACAATGGGTCCAGCATACAATACTTCTATTTTTCTCACTACGCAATAGTGTGGATATTTCTGCCTCAGGCTCCTTTATAGATCTTTGACGTCAGTGGGGCAAAACAGCCAAAATTGACCGTGCCTGAGAATTCACAGTGAAGCCCTTTTAGTTTGTATTTCTAGTGGTGACAGGTCCTTAATAAATACAAAGGAGTGTTGCATTCTATTACAGAAATAAATACCAGCCGGTGGTATAAATGAATATCTTCTATATTGCGTTTCTCCAATTTGAGGATAGCAACGCAATGCATTATAAAAAGATCAATCATTTTGTCATTATGGTCTTCTTTGGCTCCAAACCAGTTTATTGGATTCCTTTAGTTTCAAGTAACAATAAAATAAATTGCCTCTTATATTGAAAGGGAAAATACCATGTTTGAGACAGGATTGAGATTTTATGCCTGAGATAAAAATGAACCCATTGAAAATACAGGTTCTCATCAACGGGCCAGTGAATTATACGTGGATAAGGTCTATCCCTCCTCTTTATATTGAGCCCTGATAAGGTGCCATCTGGGGCTTGATCTTTGAGGACGAAGGCTCAGCATTTTGATTCACTTCTTGCATTGATATACTTCGTGCATTTTAGAGAAAAACAGAATGAAAAATGACCATCTATTCTAACGTCCTTGATTTGTAGAGAGAGAAACTGAGGTCCAAATTCACCCCTTGAAACAACTTGTGCACACACATGATCAAGACTTAGAGCTTCTCCCCTAACTTGAGCCAATGGTCATGATTATGCACTCACAAAGGTCTGCAGCTTGGTGATGATCCGGTCACACCTATTTTACAGCTGAAGAAAAGGGGAGGTAAATGATTCTTCAAGGTCACGCAGAGATTTACCTGCAGATTTGGAGGCAAAAGTGTGCTGGTTTTAGACCTTTCCAGATGATCCCATTTCCTCTCATTGAGTGCTAAGCACCTTGTTGTGGAATGTGGGCAAATGTAGCAGAAAAATAAAACATCGGCCTTCCCACGGAAGAAGCTGGGCTCTTAGGAGACATGATGTCTCAGGAGACAGGTACGGAAAGGGTAAGAGAGATGATTGTGTCCCATGTTCTTCCTTGCCTCCATCCCTGTTCGGTGCGTTCCTGTCTCCAGGGTTCTCAGACACACACACATCCTGTGCTCTCAGCCTCCATTGCTCTTGTTCAGTTAACTTTTCTGTTTATCATTTGTTTTTATATCCTTGCCACTTGGCAAGGCAGTGCCTCACGCTTTGCAACCCATAAACTTCACGATTCGAAGCTACTAAAAATACAGAAATGTCAGAAATTCAGAACACTTGGAGGAGAAAGAAACGGAGGAATGGCTTACAGAGCTTGATATGTCCTGGCACGCCTCTCTCATCCTGGCTTCTCCCCTGCCCTTTCTTTCTCTCTTAAATTTGTGGTGACATTTTAATTAAAAAGTTGACAAAAATCAAACATACACAGTAAGCCCAGGGACACTGAACATTTGTGGTTAGAGGCTGCGTTTTTACTCACATGGACACTCCCAGCTTGGGTGATTCATTTGTGGGAGTCACACGAGAAGTGCCAGAGAAGAGAATCTTACGAGAAAGTGGTGGGTGAAATCATGCTCTTCAGGGAAAAAGAAGAGCTGGAGCTGAGATGGGGGAGAGCCTGCCCTGTTCACCTCAGTGGGGCCCCATGAGTGACCACCGAAGGGCAGGGCCATAGTCAGTGATGTCAGCAGGCATCAGCCTTCCCTGGGGTAACAGGAGCCATTAGGTCAAATCCTAGCACCAGGTTTGACTCTATTGGGATAAACCAACAGCACTGGTCCCGAGCACTTGTTAGCGAGACCTGCCTCTGTTCACATAGTCAAACCAGCAGGAGTGGAAATGGTAGGAAAAGGACCATCAGGAAGGGCTGGACCTTGGCACTCAGGGCCATAGCAGGAAGCCGATTAGACCCAGCCAAAAGAGCTTTCCAAAGAGCATCTAGGATCTAAGAAATAGAGAAAGACAGAGAATGTGTGGGGAGGGGTGGCAACATCAGTCCCTGTGATTTTGCTGTGGGTGTTGAGGAGGGACACAGAGACTATATGATCATTACCTTTGATTGTCACCCCCTCCCTTGACCATCTCCCTAAACATATGTGTCCAGGAGACCCGACTCATGGAAGAAGGGAGGCAGCAAGGACAGAGATGAGAAGAGGAAGGAAGAGTAGATCACTACAGGGAACACGCTACCTACAGAACACTGTCATTGGTTGAAACAAAACAGCCACAGGATGTGTCTCATATCTCATTGCTCTAGGCACAGTGTCGGAAACAGGGACACAGACACATGACTCTACGCATGCCTTTATCCTAGCTCTTATGTCTTATTATAACTGTCTACGTGCCTGCCTTTTAGGAGGCTGAGTTCCTCCAAGGCGAGGACCCTGTTCTTTGTATCCTGTGTCCGCAGTGCCTTGTTCAGTCTCATTGCAATAGAATGGCCAGAACACTTACCTGCAAACTTGCGCAACCTTAAGAACAAAACCGGTGTTGTTCATATTTGCACCTGGACCATCAGCCTCATCTGGGCCCGCGATTGCTCAGTAAATGTCTGTTCAAACAATGGATGAACTTTGGGCCAATTCTTCGAGGTCAGGGCAGACTCTGAGGCAGTCACTGAGCCATCCCTCTAGCAGTTGACAGCTGAGAGACTTTTGACTCTAATTTTGCGTCAGTTGGGACACCTTATCATTGTGAATTATTGGGCTGTGACCACACAGACATCCAGAGGGAGACAGAAGTGAGTAAGGTGTTCTGCTGCCATCCAGACAATGGCAGGCCTCTGTCTCTGGAAGAGCACGGTAAGAGTGTGAGGTGGTGGGATCTTTCTCAGCATCCCGCAGCCCTTCTGGGGTGGATGTGTATACTGAACTCACATCAGAATAACTGCAGAGGAAAAAAAAAAAAAAAAAAAAGAAGGAGAAGAAAAAGAAGCCAGACAAGAAAAGTGAGAGGGAATGAATATCCCTGCTGGCCCAATTGGCCAGACTGAGGGGACTAATTTAAGCAGGCTAAGAGAAATATTTTTTTGCCTGTTCCTCTTGCAGGGCTTGAGAACATTCTATGACAGCTCAGCATGCAGCTTGGCACTGTCAGAGGAGACTTGGGAGAGTGAGGGGGAGCAGTTAAGAAGTGGAACCAGAATACCACTGCTGAGAGTCTGGAGATACTTTCTAGAATTTTCTACCTTAGAGATAAATGGGAGATAAGAGAAAAATGTTGAAGGTTAGCTTTCTTCTGGACTCCTATTCATTGTCAGTGGAGGCAGAAGAGAAAGGAGTGAATAGTCCCCATTTGGCTGGGATTCTTCCTACATAAAGAAATCGGGCAGAAGAACCAAAAACACTTTTTCAGCCTGGTCCTGGTGGGATCATCTTAACGCGGAATGAAGGTGCCCGATGCGATAGAAAACCTCAGTCTTTGCAGCTAGGTTGGGCCTGGTTCTCTGAACCTCTCTTTCCCATCAGCGGCAGTCCGGTCCCCCTGCTGCACTTTCTCTGCCTTCAGCATTTCAAAGAGCCACTCTGAGGTGGGTGTGTGTGAGTTTCAAAGAAAGAGGCATTGCCAGGCAAAAAAAAAAAAAAAAAAAGGAAAAGAAAAGAAAAGAAAAAAAAAAAAAAGGAGGAGGGGGAGGTTCTGTCCTTCAAAGCAGCCTGGGTCTGCTCTGCCTCAGGGGCTGGACGTCTGAGGGTGGGGTCAGGGGCTCACAGTTGCCGCTCCCAAAGGAGGCGTGTGGTTTGCACCCATGGGGTGGAGGAGGCCACGTCGTGTTCTTCTGCCCTTTTCCCTTGGTTTCGTTTTCTTCTCCTCTCTGCTTGGTTAAATATTTGATCTTGTAGTCTTTTGAGGACTTGCACACCTGCTTCTCTTCCCCTGATCCCATACCCGTCGCGGGCCTGTGGTGTATACAGCCTTGGGTTGCTAGGCAACTCAGCTGTGGGATGTGTGTGTGTGTGTGCCTGTGTTACAGGACTCTGTGATACATGTGGCGTCTGTAAACACATGCTGTGGTGTGTACATGTGTATCATATGTTGGTATATGTGGCGAGCGTTTATGTGTGTTGTGCGTGTTGTGTATGTGATGTGTGTTATCCAGGTGTTTTGTGTGTCCTAAGTATGTTGCGTGTGTGTTGTATATGTGTGCACACATGTGTGCCATGTAGGTGTGTTGTCTGCAATGTGTGTTGTGTGCTGAGCGATGTGTGCATGACACAGATTGTGTGTTTTGTGTGTGTGATACGCAGGTGATGTGTGCTATGTGAGTGTTTATGTGTGTGGCATGTGTTGTGCATGTTTGTTTCAGTGTGTGTGTGTGTGTGAGAGAGAGAGAGATCAGGAACATGGGGTCCCTTTCTCGTGTTCCCCACCTGTGCTGGTTGTGCTCTCGCTTGCCTGCCTGTCTCTGCAGCTTCGGAGGCCGGATGGGACCCCATTTCTGCAGCTCTCTCTGAGCAGCGCGGAAGATGGCAGGAGCCCTGAGGTAATGAACGAATCACTGGCTCCTCGGTGAACAACCGCTAGGTTTCTGCCAGTTTTTCGGCCTTTCACGTGCCTGAATCTCTCCCCAGAGCTGCAGTCCTCCCCCATTGTCACTCATCTGTCTTCACTTTCACATTGAGCTGTCAGCGCTCACTCTGTCTGCATCCTCCTCCTTCCCGTCACCCTGAGATGAGAGGGGGGGCTGCCGCCATGCCACTGAAAATGGCCTCCCTGTGGTTAACAAAGAACGGCCTGCCAAATTCACTGGGCCCTTCTCAATCCTCGTTTAACAAAAATGAAGCAACTGTCGAACATTTGCTCCAGTTGGGAATTCTCTCCTCTTCTGAATTCTGCAACAGGGTGTCATCACGATTCGCCTGCCTGCTGGCCCCTCCCCAGCCATCCCCATCCTGTCTTCTTCGTCAGCCCATGTTTAAAATGTTTTGCATCATGGTTTCCACATTTCAAGTCTGTTCGTTTTCCCTGGTTGATCACATTCACACATTCAACCTCCATTTCCTCCTCACAGAGGGGCCACAGGTGTCCAGACACAGCTAAGACCCCCTGTGGGCGCAGACCTGAAGCTCTGCCTCCGTCTGGGCAGTGCGCCTGCGCGATGGCAGACGCCTCCAACAGCCTCCGCTCAGAGCCTGACTCTCCTCCTTCCGTGTACGCCTGTCCCTGGCAGGACTGCACATACCGCCACCCCCGCCGAAAACCCGGGGGAGCTGCTCACGTCCTGTGAGGGGACAGGAGTATTCTCCTCAGAGAGCTGTGGTGGGAAGAACACGCAGGAGGCGAACAGATACAATGAATGGGGCACCTGGCTTCCATTAGGTCTTGAGAAACTTGCTTTCTTTCATCTGTCTTTAGAAAGTAACAGGAAAGTTCATTGAGTCAGAGATCATTTTCAGATGGGAGTTTTTAGAGACGATTTTAAGAAGTTAAATAAAATTTGTAAAATTAAATGATGAGAGTGAGGACTCTCTCTCCAGCAATACACAGATCACAGGGTGCTTTCCAACCTCTCCTTTCTTGATGTTTGGAAATCTGTGGGGTTGAAGGACGGGGATTGTTTTCTGGACTGTGCAGATCAGGAAACGTGAATTCAGTGACTTCTTCAGAGTCTCCCAGCTGAGTTGGGATGTCGTGTTATCCACAGTCGCTCTGTGTTCTTCTTGCTACTTGTGACCTGCCAAGGACAAGGAGGTGCCCAATTGGCCAGACTGAGGGGACTAGCCAGTTCTAAGCTCAGAGCAGGGGTCAGTGGCTGAATTAAGGTATAATCACCAGAACGGCCCTTGGTGAGGTTGAAGGTTTTGACAGCTTTTAAGAAATGGACATAGGTTTGGGAAGAAGAGTGATGGGGGCGTGCAAAGCGGGTGCTGTGACACACAGAGAGGCTAGATGGAGGGATGCCCTCAGGAAGGCGAATCTGCTCCACAGATTATGTCGATTATTTTGCCCCTCTCCCAGTGATCATGCATGGAAGCGTGGGTAGCATGGTCGGCAGGTGCCAGAACAACCCAACGCAACCAGACAAACACATGTCTTACAGTTTGTTAAGTGAAACCATGCACATGATCTGATGTGGGCTTGCAAACTACTCTCTGACATTTGAGTCATTATTATTATTGTTATTCTTTTTTTATGTGTCAGGAAAGTGTAAGGTTCAGAGAGGAGAATCTGTTAATGGCCGTGTTCCAAGGCCAGAAGGACCATAGCCATAAATCTGGAACTGTAGACTTGAAATCTTTTTAATTTGTTTACCATGCTACATCAGGTTTTAGGCCTTGTTTTTTCCTCTTGGGAAAAACGTATACCTGAGGCCCTTTCACAAATGTAGGTAAAAATAGCCACCCTGCCTACCCATGGCATAGTTTATGAAATCCATATTGACAATGAACCTGGAAACTCTGTGTAAAATTCAGTGTCATACATAGACCTATAGAGTATTGATGTGAGTTGCCATATCTGCTGCCTTTCTGCTTCCTGATGTTCAGTCTTACCTCACTGAGGCTCCATATTTGTGTGCGGGCAGCCGCAGGCTGGTCAAATGCGTGAGCTGAGCCTGCTTCAGCCGTCAGCCCGGCGTGTCCTTGATTCCTGTGCAGGAGGCTCTGGCTGATTGCAGTGCTGTTCTCAGATCCGAAATGTCAGAATGTCAGTGTGGGAAGTGAGATCTCACGGGCTGAGCTACTCTTTTTGCAAGGAGGGCACGAAGGTTTGCAGTAGTGAAATGCGACATGCCCAAGGTCATGCAGATGGTTAATGGAAAAGCCATTTCTAATAAGCCATCTGTTTTTTTCTTTTCTAGACCTTTAGCCTCTTTTTAGGACTTTTCCATTCACATCACTGTATTCAAATAGAGAGAAAAAAAAGGGATACTCAGACCCCTTGTTTTAAACTCCCAACTTTCTGCCCTGTGGTCCATGTCCAGGCAGGAGGTGGGAGGGAGGGAACACTGATTACTCATATCACCTCTTGGGGGAGGGTATTAGCTAAGGGTTTTTTTTTTTTTTTTAGTATTTGTTTATTTATTTTTAGAAAGAGACAGAGTATGAGCGAGTGCAAGAGGGGAGGGGCAGAAGAGATTCTCCGCTGAGTGTGGAGCCCAATGTGGGGCTCAATCCCATGACCCCGAAATCATGACCTGAGCTGAAATTACAAGTCAGATGTTCAACTGACTGAGCCACCAGTCACCTTGCTAAGGATTTTTTTTTTTTTTTTTTTTTTTGCTGGTATCAGTACTTTAGCAAATGAAACAGGCTTCTGGCTGCTTCTGTGAAAGGAGAACACTAGAGAGAGGAAAAAGAGAGAGAGGAGAGAAAGATGGTGATGGCGTAAAGGAGCACGTGGAAGTGATGCCAACAATAACCGACACTTGCTCCACACTTGGTGTGTGCCTGGGTATGTGCTTCGCACATCATGGTTAATCCTTGTGAGAACCTTGGGAGGCAGCCATTAGTATTCTCCTTATAGAAGGAAGCTTAGCTTGACCGACACATGGATAGTCAGGCAAAGCAGTAAAAGGAAAAGGCAGGACTTGAACTTGGGCCATCTGGTTTACCTGGGCCAGCTTTTGTAGCCCATGCGTTACACTCTTCTGAGGGCAAAGAAGGGAGAAGTGTTGGTTTGTGATGTTTCAGATAATCAAGACCTCCATGATGGTAGTAGCTGTTAGGGGTAGAGATAACTACATAGAAAATGATGCAGAGGTCTCTGGGATTCACTTACTTTTTCATTTGACAGGCGTTATCCTATGGGGTTAGAGGTGTTAAGCATGTAAGATATGGTTCCCATCTGTAGTTGACCTTTCTTGATCTTTGGCTGTTTGTTAGCTGTAGCAGGCAGAATTGTAAGATGACCCCAATCACCCTCACCCTTGTTAGTCTCCTCCCCTTCCAGTGTGGGCAGAACCTATACATATAATGAATGTGGGGTTAGAGAGTTGGGGGAGTGGACACTGACCACTCTTAAGATTCTTGGTTGTGAAAAGATGAAGAGAAGAGAGAGAATGCATGGGAGAGGTGCTAGATTTGGGATGTATTTAGAGACACAGAAGGAAGAGGAAACTTGATGAAACCCAGACCCTGATGGGGATGGGAAAGGAGGCTGGGAACGTGGCCCAAGAGTACAGAAGAGATCACCCTTGAACTGAAGCCTTACTGCTTTGTTTGCATTCTCACCGCTAAGTAGGGTTGAGACTGGAGAAAATCTCATTTGATCAGAAAGAAGGGGAATTTGCAAGCTACCTAGCCTTGCTATGAAATCTACAGTTTTAATGTTGATGAATATGTTCAAATGCTTCCCACTCATTAGCCTCGAATATGACCTTGACTGGAGAGTATGTGCCTGATGTTTATTCGGACCGCTCTAAGTGTTGCAGCTCTCTTCCTCCTGGGCATATGCTACGATTGCACTTCTCTCTTCCCTAGCAGTCAGGCTCAGCTGTGTGACTTGCTTTGGCCAATGAAATATTAGCGTATCACTTCTGGGAAAACACTTTAGAAGCAGTTCGCAATTGCTATGTCGCCTTTCCCTCTGCCACCGTACTCTACAGTGGTTTCGAGCAGGTTGCTTTGATAGCTTGGGCTCTGGAGGGAGAATGACCCAGAGCAATCTCCAGCTAATTCACGGTGAGAATTTAGTGTGAACAAGAAATATATTTTTGTTGTTTTAACCTGTTGGGATTTGGGGATTGTTTGTTACTCCAGCATCACCTAGATCATCCTGACAGATGCAACATACAATAAAGAGCATCAGGATCCCCATTATTGAGACATTTCCAGATTGGTGGAAGGACACCATGACGAGTGCATAGGGACATTAAAAGAACAACAACAACAACAACAAAACAAAAAAACCCCCCAGCAACACAGCAATAAGCATAGCAGCAACAAAACCAGAGGAAGTTCTACCCTCCCTGCTCTCTGGGCATCCGTGGCAATTACAGTCACCGTGAGGATTGCATTGGCTTTTCCAACTCACTGTTCTCTAAAAGCAGGGACTGTCTATCCACATTTACTGTATCATTTCTCTGCAGCTTGTCCTTAGGGTGGAAGAACAAGGGCTTTTATTAACACATTCCATTGGCTGGGTTTATGATGCTCTGCCTCACTCCCTCTGCCCTGAAGTGAAGTTGAATTATAAAATAGGGCCAGCCTTATCTTGGGCAGCCATGCAACAATGGTATCTGGAGGTGAGTGTTGAAATATGTCTTGGGGCTTTGGGAAATGTTTTCAATTCAACATTCTGTGATCATTGTCCAAAGATTCTTGGTAGTGTCCTTTAGGAGTCACTGAATACAAACAGATAGAAAAGAAAAAAAAAAAGAAAGAAACAACCTTGCATTCAGATGTCTCGAACTAACAAGTAAGCAAGCAAATGTTTAGAAAATAATTTTGCGGACCCAGTAAGGATAATGACTATAAGTATATATCTATAACATATAAAATATTAATAATTAGTGTAATAATGCATATTTAAATATATTTACATATATTCGAGCTCAGAGTCCTTTGGTAGAACACTACCTGGGTATTGGAAGACCTGGAGTTAGGTCCCGCTGAGCATTCACCAGCCAGGAAAACTTGGGCAAATAGTTTAGCTTCCTTTACATTCTTCTGACCCAGAGAACTTTGCATTCTAGAGATCTGAATCTGAAGGTTTACCCGTAGAGTGGAACAGCCCTCCTCTGGCTTCCTCCTCATTAAAGGTGGATCTTCTGAAGGGTGCTTGGTACACATTTCCACCAAGCGCTATTAAAGGCGGAGGTAAGAAAGTCAGTCTACTTCAGCAGCTGTTTCTGGATGTAGCCCAAAGTGATCCATTGCTGCATTACCAATTATGTCAATAACTTCTATGTCATAGCTTTTGGGGCCCTGAAATCTAGGTACATCTTAGCTGGGGTCATCTGGTCTCTCATAATTAATGGGCCAGCCAGGCTTTCAATCTTGTCAAGACTTGAATGTGGAAGGGTGTGCTTCTAGACTCATTCGTGTGATTATTATCAGTGTTCCATTCCTTGTGGGTGGTATGACTGACTGAGTTCTTTGGCTCCCCGCTGGCTGCTCCTTGCCCTGTGGACTTCTCAGTAGGCAGCCGCCAACATGGCAACTGGCTTCATCAGAATAATTATATGAGGAGAGAAAGAAAGTCACAGTGTCTTATAATCTAACCTTAGAAATTGTATCCCACCACTTCTGCTGCATTCTATTCTTTAAAGGAAAGTCACTAGGTCTAGAAGGGAGATCACACAAGGGTGTAAACACCAGGAGGTGGGGATCATTGAGGACTATCCCAAAAATCAGCCATCGATGGATTGCAAGCCAAATGTGTTTTTGAAGCTTTGTGTTTTATCTTTAAAATGTACGCATATTTTAAGTTTATGCTAAATTATGTCTATGCTTATTTTAACAGAAGGGCAATGTTTCTGAATTATTTATTATCAGAAAAAAAGCCTTTCCTAGGAGATGCACCTTGTTTATCCTACAACTTTCAGCATGCCAGTTTGTAGGCATAAGCTTTGGTTGGAAGATCATGACCTTGGGTCATTTCCTGGTATCTACAATTCCCATATCATCATTTATGCAGGGGAGGACACTAAGGCCAGAAAGGGGCAGTGATTTTCTCAAGATCACCACCCTTTAAGGTAATGTATCTCAACCACTGTGAATATCGCTTTTCTCATAGAGTGGTTTTGGGGCTGTGGGTTGGGGGTCAGGAGTGGTTCCCTCAAGACCTTGCTTTACCTGGTTGTCCGCCATACCCTCCAGCAGCTAGTACTGCTGCCTCAGTGTGCTCCAGCAGGGTCCCACCCGTGGGACATTCTCCCTGGGATGCCATGAGGTCTCAAACTCCCAGCACCCCCCTAGTCACATAACATGTGTTCAACGAGTTCACTGCATGTATTCTTTTTTCTTAACATGGGAAGTATTGACCATGAGGTTCCCATTATCTACCAGGAAACATTTTTTTTAATTACAATCTCATAAACTGATCTCTCTCTCTCCTGGCGTGGCTTCACTCAGGCCCTCATCTGTGCTCTTGTGATTTATGGTAACAAGTTCCAAACAAGTCCCTTAATTCCAAATTCTTCTTCTTCTCCTCCTCCTCCTCTTTCTTCTTCTTCTTCTTTTTCTTTTTTTGGTTAAGATTTTATTCATTTATTTGAGAGAGAGAGAGAAGGCGAGAGAGGGAGAGAGAATCTGAAGCAGACTCCATGCTGAGCGCAGACCCTGACGTGAGGCTCAATTCCACAACCATGAATTCATGACCTAAGCCGAAACCAAGAGTCAGATGCCTAACTGACTGAGTCACACAGGCACCCCCCACAAATTCTTTTCCAATTCAATATGTTCTCCTCCCTGTAGTCTGGGTAGGGTTTTTAAAGTAGGTGTCACTCCCCAATGGAAAACCCACCAATCTCTTCCCATTTTCTTCACATATGTCCAATTTTTCAGGTAGGCCAAATAGGGTCTCTATGACGGGGTCTCTGGCTTTGTTGGCAGCTTCATCTCATCCCTCTCTTTTGCATGACTCTGAGCTACACTTCTTGAACATTCCCAAAAAGGCAAAGCTGCCTTCAGTCTTTATGCCTACATCCATGCTGTGCCCCCAGCTCTGAGTCCCCTTTCTTCATCCTTCTCTCTCTCACTCATCTGGCAAGATTGGCCTCAGTTATCATGTTCTTAGAAGCTTTTTGGAACCCTTCTCTCCCATGCTGCACCTCTTACCAATTCTCTGTGCTCCGCCTTCAACTGTTGCCATCACTCCTTGATCTCTAATATCAACACCCAGAGTAAGCACCAACAACCACAAGAATCTCAACAAAAACCACAGGGAAGTGAGTTATTAGGGTATTGTTAGGTGAGATGTTAGGACACCCCAAACACATGTTAAGTGCAGTATACATTATCCTCTTTCCCTCCAGTAACTTTTAGAACTTTACAAGGAGAGTGATGTTCAGAGCGGTTGAGATACACCAGGTTCCACAGATTGTCAAAGACAGAGCTGGGAGACCAGCCTCTGTCCGTCTCGTATTCTCCTACTATAGAAAATGTCTGATCTTTGAATGTTGAAGCAAGTAATCAGGTTAACCTGAATCAGCATGACCTTTAGAACATTGTCTCTGCAATATTCTTGTGAATGCCCTTGTGGTTGATCAGATTTGTGCTACATGTGCTGAAAACCAGAAACTTCCACTTTCCTAATTAAATTTGAGGATTAATTTGAAATGGCTCCAGGAGAGAGGCTACTAGCAACACGATGTGGGCATCACACAGAGCTATCCTCCCGCTTATCTCTATAAAGTCTTTATAATTGCCTTTGAAACGTTCCATGATCTGGTCCCTTCATCTAGATTTAGGGTATTGGCTGTTTACAACAGTGGTTCTGAAGCATTCTCATAGACTTGTAGTGTTCTTTAGAATACAAATTACCCAACTCCCAGGGTTTCTAATTCAGTAGTCTAAGATGGGGGTCTGAGAAATGGCTTGTCTAACATGTTTCCAGGTGATGCTGATGTTACTGGTCCATGGACCATGGATCATCTATTAGAAACCACTGATTTATAGAAATTGGCTGGGAATTCTAGGAGAAGGGGCCAATTTCTATAAACCAGTGGTTTTCAATAGATGATCCATGGTCCATGGGCCAGCAGAATCAGCATCCCCACAGGACGCTTAGCTTGGATGCTGCTTTTCCAACTTGGAGAAGGTAGCAACCACACCCCATCTCCTCATCCCAGCCGATCCGTTTACCCAGCAACTCAGAGTG